>NC_079190.1:66738073-67066998 GCF_029499605.1 Hyla sarda
CCATAAAATGTTAAATTGAGTCAGCCTATTTTCATTATTAATAGAGTGATATTCTTATAGTTTGCCGACCAGTAATCAGTTTCAGTGTAATTTAGGACCAATTTCCATCTACTAGCCACCTTATCCAATTTATTTTTACTTTGTTCTCTTCCCAACATTTTGTAAACAATGTCATATCTTTCCTTTAATATTGATTATTTTCTATAAACTCTAATGTCCCGTGTATATTTATATGAGTGAAATAATTAATAATGCAACAAAAGTCCCTTTGTCCAGCTCACCACACTGTGTGCTAATGCACGGATCTGCACTCAGCCGAAAAGAAGAAGTTGATCCAGCAATGTAGAAACGATATACAGCTTTATTAAAGACACACAGTAAAATCAGGTACAGCAACCTTCAGCATTCCATCAAACGTGTTTCAGGCGAATGCGTGCCCGTCGTCAGTGATATCTGTCCCCTGTGCAAGTGTCGATGCCAGGGGTGGGAGGAGTAAATCCTCAATACCATCCTCTGTGGAAATTTCAGAATGGAAACACATGGGGGCAGTACAAATACTATACAATGTGACAAAAGTAAGTATAAGTAAAGTAATGCTAAAAACACAGAAAACATGTATGGTGATGTTGATGACATGACTTAACATCCTTAAACACCCTTCTTCTGTCAATAAATTGTAACACATGCACATATTTAAAAATATCAACACACAGACATATATGCAAGGGGGGGGAAGGAAAACAAGAGGAGGTGTTTGGGAGAGAATACTGGAAGTCAATTAATAATGAAACAACAGCTCACGTCATAGGTTCAGGCCCTGCGGTGAGCTAGTACCTAGAGTAAATTGCCAGTAAGCTTCACGCTCCAATAGTTTTCTCCATAAACAACCTCCACGTGGCCTCATAAATACTCGTTCGATACCATAAATACAGAAATTACTGATGTTATCATTGTGCTCAGTTTTGAAATGCATTGATGCAGCGGATCTATTTTGTGACGTCATTGAGATGCTCCAGTGCCCTAACCTTCAATTTACAAATGGTGCAACCTACATATTTAAGTTGGCACTGGTTGCACTCGATGACGTGCACTAAGTTACAATGATTGCAATTAATGTATTGTTTAATATCATAATTTAGATTTCCTGCTGCATTTGTGAAGTTATTACATACTTTGGCATAAGTACATGTACGGAAGATCCTGCACCACATTTGAAAAATCCCTTATGCATAGCCAACTTTGCTCAGTTCTGGGTTTAGACAAAACCAAACTGGGTGATAAAATTTTACCCAAAGTTTTGGCTTTTTTAGGGACAACATGGCAACCATTCTCTAGTAATTTTGCTAAAATGTCATCTTGTTTTAGGAGATGAAGATGTCTGTTTATAATGTTCTTGATGTGATTAAATTGGGGTGGAAATGTGATCGCTATGACCATTTTCTTAGATAAACTATTACTGGTTTCTTTTGATTGTTTGAATGGAGTAATTAACTCACTACGCTTCTTTTTGTCTACAATACTTTTGGCATTGGACAGACTATGTGAAGAGTAGCCCCTGTCTAAGAGTCTATGTAAAGCTTCACAGATCTGAGACTCATACACAGATGGGCTGCTACAATTCCTCTTTATCCTGGTGAATTCACCTACTGGTATGGACCTGGTAGTATGCGGGGGATGATTACTGTCTGCACATAAGACAGTGTTACCCGTCGTTGGTTTGCAAAAAAGTGGCTACAGTGATCACATGATCAGGCTCCCCTTTCAGTTCCAGATCAAGAAATGTAACAACAGAAATGTCAGAGTGGTAAGTGAATCTGAGATTGAAGTGGTTATTGTTAATGTAATCCACGTACAGTGCTAGGGCAGACACATCACCCCTCCAAATAAGGAGGAGATCATCTATGTATCTGCCATACCACTGCACGTGGGACACAAACGGATTAGTGACAGAAAAAAGATATTTGGTTTCCCAGTATGACATCTTCAAGTTTGCCAGAGAAGGGGAGTGTCTGGCACCCATTGAGACGCCGCTCTTTTGGATATAAAAGGAATGATCAAAGGTAGTTATGTGTCATCAGAAACCATACAGTCATTTTGATGAATGCACGGAGATCATTTGTATAGTGACTGTGATTAGTGAGATGGTATTCCTCCAGGGCCTCCATGGCGATAGACCAAGGGATACTGGTATATAAGAATACCACATCACAAGTGAGCCAACAATATTCTTTTTTCCATGTCATCGCCTCAAAAGCCCTAAGAACATCCCTGGAATCTTTCAGATATCAGGGTTCCCTCTGAACCAGAAAGATTCCAGGGATGTTCTTAGGGCTTTTGAGGCAATAAGATATCCCCTGGCATTACTTAATGGGCACCTGCACAGGGGGCAGGTATCACTGAGGAAGGGTGCGCATGCACCTGAAACGCATTTGATGGAATGCTGAAGGTTGCTATACCTGATTTTACCGTGTGTCTTTGTCAGTGAGGTGATGGCGTGGGCCATACCAGGGGAACGGAATCTAAGGGGTTAATGGTTTTCACCAGAGCCCGCCGCAAAGCGGGATGGACTTGCTGCGGCAGGTAACCCCCAGGTCATTCCACCCAATAGCGACTCAACCTCACTGACTGCTGAGTCAGACGCGGTACAGAAGGACTAGGCAAAAGGCAAGGTCAGACGTAGCAGAAGGTCAGGTCAGGCAGCAACGATTCGTAGTCAAGGGCAACGGCAAGGGTCTGGATACCAGGGCAAAGGACACATGGGAACGCTTTCACTGGCACAAGGCAACAAGATCCGGCAGGGACAGGAAGGGGAAGTGGGTTAATATAGTGTAGGGAGGTGATTGCACTGATTGGGCCAGGCACCAATTAGTGTTGCACTGGCCCTTTACATTTCAGAGAGCCGGCGCACGTGCGCCCTAGAGAGTGGGGCCGCGCGTGCCGGGATGGGACAAAAGGAGGACGGGGCAAATGAGTGACATGGGGCGCGATCCGAGAGCGGGCACGTCCCGTGCCTCGGATCGCGTCCCCTCCGGTGACACGGGAGCAGCGCTCGCGGTCAGCGGTGCTGACTGGAGCACTGTATGCAGAGGCACGCTGCGAGCGCTCCGGGGAGGCAGCGGGAGCCGGAGTGCTCGGCGTGACAGAGGTGTGGTGGGTGACTGGGGAATGGGGGGGGGGTCTCTATATATCTGTTTACTAGCTGGTCTTGGAACGCTATTTGCTGTCTCTCATTGTGCTTGGCACTGCTTTAGGAGACCATTCCTATGCACTTATATGTATTTATTTGTCACAGCGCAGTTTTCTTGCAATTTTTTTGCACAAGTGGGAAGCCTATCAGGCTGAATTTGTGGGAGGGGCTTTGGCTATTTAACATCCTTCGGCCCCTCCCTCTGGGCGTATGCTGGGTTGGCGAAATTGCGGGGGTTCTTTCGTTGCGTACGCTGGGTCAGGTGTGTGGTGGTGCAGGTAAGTGCCGGGTGACCGGCAGGTTTCTTTTACTGGGGCCCTGGTCTGTTGCTATTTGCTCCCCTCGTTTGGCGGGCAGGCTCCGGCACCCAGCGTGTTATGTAGGCGGCGGTCCGTCGGTGCAGCGTGCCCGGGCTGGCCGCAGTGAACACGGCCTCTGGATCCAGCGGCAGCTGGCGGCATGGCAGGCGCGGGGAGACGCGACCCACGTGGGTCTCCCTGTGCCGGCATCTCACGTGTAACACGGGGCTCTGAATGGGCGGAGTCACAGCATGCCAGTGAGCCGGCGTTATAGCTCCACGGATGGCCAGCAGGTGGCGCTGAAAAAAAAAAAAAAAATGTGTGTGTGAGGAAATGTGTTAGGCTTACAGAGTGTATTGGTACCATGCAGTAATAAGGGGCTGGCTCATGGTGCACCGGTGTCAGGCCACAGTTCCTGACACATGCACTGTCGCAGACAAGGGGCAGCTTGTAAAGTTAATAATACGATAATCCATATTACTGTGGCTTCGGTTTAGGGGGGGGGGGGGGTGGTCATGCATATCGGGGTACCGGGTCAGAAGCTTGGGGTAGTCAAGTAATTAGTGGGGTTGGGGTAGTTTCAGGCATAGGGGGGGGGGCTAGGGGGGTCAGCATGTATGGGTCAGAGGTCTTGGTGGCGCGTAAACCATATGGTTAGTACACTGTTAGTTTCTCTTGCAGATTAGGTGGGCTGTATCCAGTTAGGTGGTCGTTACGTTCCTGGTCATTGCAAACTTGGCTACGGTCAGTACCAACCGTACGGCGGTTGTTCATGTTATTTATTCACGTTTCACGGTGGTCATCACTTTCGCTAGCAGACGCTAGTTCACGTCATTTCAGTCAAATGCTTAATACTCCTGTTACATTAGTTAATGTTACGCACTACTGCTGTTACACATAGGCCCTGAATCACTGTATATCTGACTCGACATGTCAGATAGGGTTCAAGGCGTCATTGCTACTGTCACGCATACAGAGCATTTCGTTTACACGGGTAGTGGTCACTGCGATCTTGACTCTTCTACAAGGGTGACCACTTGCCTGCGGTGGTTGCTGACACGTCTTCAGAGCCATCGCTAATTAGTTAGAAACGGTGCACACTGTAATCTTGACTCTCAGTCAGGAGGTGTTCACGGTTTAATTATTCATGACTATACGCGTCATGCACACGTTCTCGGTCAGACACACGGTCAGGCCTCGTTTCAAACTATTCAGGTGGTACTCTGGGTCGCACTGGCACTACGGTCAGCACTCTTGGGTTCGGCCACATTGCACGGGCAGTCTGCAGCTGTAAGCTAACATTAAGTATGTATTCGGTTGTTTGCAGGGTTACAGTCGATTTGCTGTTCGTTTCAGACGTCTTACTGTTGTGTTACAGTGGTGGTAAGGTCAGTCAGTACTCAGCAAGGGGGGTACACGTTTCTCATATCTGGTGACTCACGATTACCGTTTTGTTTCCCCGGCACCCGTTACGTCCCGGACAGGTCATGTTTCACGTGTCAGACATAGAGGACCCGATGTCCATCCCTGATACACCAGCTAGAAGCTCCGTGCGAGGGACGCCCTCCTCTGCAGCTTACAGGGCTTGGACGATCCCCAAATTGATGGAGGAGTTGCGCAAGAGAGCAATTCCATTTTCAGCAACCGCCCGAAAAGCAGAGTTGTACAAACTCCTCATGGCGGATCAGGGGGCTGGCGACAGTCAGGAGGGGACCTCGGGCTAGTCCACCCTCTCTGAACTGCATGCAATGATGACTTCCATGTTGGGCAGGCTGGATTCTCTGGAGAGAAGGGGCATTCAGGGGCCTCCAGCTCCAGCAGCATTGCAGGCGCCAACGCCTACACAGATGTCTGCCCCTGTTCCGGTAGGCAACCCAGGTAGGCGCTCTGGGCCACCAAGGGTGTCACCAGTCCATTTTGTCCCAGCGGCCCTGAGAAAAGACATACTGGAAGGGAAGGACATCAATTTGGCGGCCCTGTTGCTATCTGCCTTCGACGTTGAGGACACTAGAACGGTAGCGTGCGCTGACTTATCTGTTGTCCTTAAGAGTAAGGACACCAGGCTGAAACGGAAGCTAAATATCCACGAGTTTGTGATTGCCTTCAGCAAATACAGGGAGGTGATATGCTCAGCCAGACCGGAGCGCAGAGAGGAGCTCGACCTGTATTTGCTGAGGGTTACTGAATACGCATACAAATACGGTGGTACCCATTTCTACGATTATCATAGAAGTTTCTCAGCCATGGCAGCGGCGGCCTTCAGCCAAGATGGGTACCTCACGGACTGGAGCATCGAAGATTCACAGATGTTCTGCAGCCACTTCGCAAATCTCAAATTCCCCGCATGTGCCGCCTGTCAATCAATCACGCATACTACGGCGTGGTGTGTAGGGCTGGCTCAACAGGGCGAGCAGGGCGCCACCAGACCGTCCACTTCCACGGACAGTTTCAGCAGGTCCGCACCTTCCGTGGATAAGTTGGGCCGTCCAGTACACTATCTCGGAGGCTCACAAATTTGTAACAACTATAACATGTCTTCGTGCAACTTCAGCAATTGCAAGTTATTACACGTCTGCTTCTACTGCTTCAGGGCACATCCGGGCTCTGCATGTAGGCAGAAAGGGCCAGCATGACTAGGCGGGGTACGTACCCCAGTCCTGGCCGCTCTGCTCGCGGATCACCCGGACCCAGATTGGGTCCAATGGTTGATCAATAGTTTTGATAGAGGCTTCCACGCCGGCATGGTCACACTGCCGCAGGCCACATTTGAATGCGACAATCTGCTGTCTGCCGTAAACGATCCCGCTGTTGTCACTGAATTAATAAATGCTGAGCTAATGAAAGGTTATATGATTGGCCCCTTGTTAGTTTCTCCATTCAGGTCTTGGAGGGTCAGTCCGGTAGGGGTGGTAACAGGCAAGTTCAATGGGAAAAAGAGACTGATATTTGACTTGTCGGCTCCTCATGGGTCACTTGTCCCCAGTATCAACTCTCTCATTCCATCCGAGGAGTTTAGCATGCATTATTCTTCCATAGACCAGGCTATTCAGGTCATCTTGGCGCTCGGCCCAGGGACTTGGATGGCGAAGGCGGATATCACTGACGCCTTCAAGTTGCTGCCATTGCACAGGGACCAGTGGCAATGGTTTGGGCTCAAATGGCAGGGGGCATATTATTTTGCTTCCAAGTTGACTTTCGGATGCAAGAGCAGCCCGTGGCTGTTTGACCAACTGGCCCAGGCATTGCACTGGCTGCTGGTTAATGTCTCTGGATGCAGCCAGGTCATCCATTATCTGGATGACTTTCTTCTGCTCAGTCGCCCGAGGGAAGAGCCGGACCAGTTGGTCAGATTGCTGAAACTGTTCACTGATATTGGGGTGCCAGTGTCTCCCAAGAAAACGGTCGGTCCAACTAAGTGTCTCACCTTTCTGGGAGTAATCCTAGATTCAGTCGCAATGCAAGTCAGCTTGCCCACTGACAAACTCAACCGTATCAGAGACACTATCCACAAGTACACGGTCTCCCAGGTCACGACCAAGGGCGAGTTGCAGAGCTTGCTGGGAATGCTGGCATTTGCTATGCGAGCAATCCCGCAGGGCAGAGCGTTCGTATCCAGAATATTGTCTTTGCTGCATGGTGTCCCTCATCAACACAGTAGGGTTTGGTTAGATTGCCAAGCCCTGGCTGACCTGAACATGTGGGATAGGTTCATGGCACAATGGAATGGGACGGCTATGTTTGTCCCGCCAGCCTCCGAGTTGTCCCCCAAGATCTGCACCGATGCGGCATCTTCCATCGGTTATGGTGCAGTTTGGGGCGGCAGGTGGATGGCGGGCCAATGGTCCAAGCAGGTATTGGCTCTGGCAGGCTTCAGCAGCACTTCGGCACTTTTTGAGGTTTTCCCCATTGTAGCAGCTGCAGTGACATGGGGCGACAAGTGGTCAGGGCAGACGGTGGAGTTTCAGTGTGACAATCAGGCGACAGTTGCCATAGTCAACAAGGGCAGTTCCGGGCATGCTACTGTCATGTCATTCATGCGCAGACTATTCTGGGTGTCCTTACAACACAACTTCAATTTTGTAGCCAGACACATACCGGGGGTAGACAACACGGCCGCAGATGCTCTGTCCAGGGCTAATTTCCATCTCTTTTCACAGGTGGCTCCGCAAGCAGACGCAGTAGGAACACAACCCCCTTGCCTGGCACAATTAATCTTGGACTGAATTATTACACACAGGTGGCCCGGGAGTTAATGTCGGACGCCTTAGCCCCCAATACCAGAAAGGCCTATCATGCAGCACACGACACCTTCAGGTCATATCTGTCGCAACATATCATCCCCTTTTCTTACGACACCACTATCATTCTATCTTTCATCGGTTTCTGCCACTCTTCTCTGCACCTGTCTCATAGCACTATTAAATCTTACCTTCCGGGCATTCAGCATTTCATTTCTTTATCCCACCCAGACAGGCTATCTATCCTATCATCTCAGGCTGTCAAGGCTGCGCTCAGAGGGGTGGTGGCTCGTAGCGCCACAGCGCCACCTCTCAGGAAACCGATCAGCGGCGAGCTGTTCCGAGCCATGTCTGACGCATTAGCCAATAACCCGTTTGGCTTCGAGCGCAGTCTGATAATCAAATCTGCCATTTATCTAGCCTTCTATGGCTTCCTCCGGCCGGGTGAATTTTCATGTGTCAGGCGGGGAGCGACACATCCACAGTAGGCTCATTTAAGGTGGCAGGGTTCTTGGTTCGAAGTTTCACTGTCTGTCACAAAAACTTGTAGGTGGGGGGCGGTGGTTAAGTATTTTCCTTCAGGCAACAACTGGTGCCCGGTGGCGGTGTTGGCACAACTGGTTGAGTTCCTCCATGATAAGCCTCCGGAGTCGCCACTGTTGCCTTTCGGTGGGGGTGCTCTTACCACTTCTCTTTTCACATCGCATGTCCGCACGCTGCTTGGCAATTTAGGACACAACCCCAGAGAGTTCTCAGGTCACTCATTCCGCATAGGAGCAGCATCGGCGGCCTCCAGGCACAAAGTGCCTGTACATGTCATCCAGAAGTTGGGGAGGTGGCGTTCTGATGCATATACTACTTATGTCCCAGATCCCTCAAGGGAAATGGCAGAGGCATTTCAATTTTTGGCATTATAAATAAATGATACTTAATTACCCTAACTGGTGGTGTATTTTTGCCCTCTATAGGCGGACCCTCGACGCGGTTTTCAGGCACACCTCAACCGCTGTTCTATGTTATAAGTAGAGTTTTGTGTTAGGTCTTGGTAAATCTAGTTTCTTGCAGGTGGCCTTGGCAGGAGATAACAGGTAAGCCCATGCACGGTCCAAAGTCCTGACCACAAGTGGGAAGCCTATCAGGCTGAATTTGTGGGAGGGGCTTTGGCTATTTAACATCCATCGGCCCCTCCCTCTGGGCGTATGCTGGGTTGGCGAAACCCACCCTCCTCACCCTTTTCTTCATCACCATACATAAGGGAATGCCCTCTATAGGCGGACCCTCAACGCGGTTTTCAGGCACACCTCAACCGCTGTTCTATGTTATAAGTAGAGTTTTGTGTTAGGTCTTGGTAAATCTAGTTTCTTGCAGGTGGCCTTGGCAGGAGATAACAGGTAAGCCCGTACACGGTTCAAAGTCCTGACCACAATTGCATTTCTACCTAGTCCTGCCATATACATCTGTGTTGGACTACTGTATTATTGTTTTTGCTTTGTATAGCTGGCCATGACTTCTTATTAGTGCTAGATAGCCAATATCATATTTGATTCTGCACCCCTCCTTTCCCTAGTCCCCACCATTTTCTGTGTCCATGCCTCTTGCTTTTAACCTATTTTTTATATCATTTTCATAATAAATGTTACCTATTTTTATATATGGTTTGTTTTTGAGTGGTCTTTAAGATTGATAGGTCATTTAATTTAGTGGTATTAAGCACCACAGGACCTTATCATTTGGTTTACATTGGATGTATCCCTTCTTTATGTTGGTGGTAATTATGCTACAGGAGCTGTAAAGTTAGTGGGGGAGATTTATCAAATCCTGTGTAGAGGAAGAGTGGTGCAGTTGACCATAACAACCAATCAGATTGCTTCTTTGATTTTTAAATAGGCCTGTGAAAAATGATACAAGCGATCTGATTGGTTGCTAAGGGCAACTGCACCACTCTTCCTCTACACAGGATTTGATAAATCTCCCCCAGTATCGTTCATAATATAGTGTCTGTACCCGTGTATGACGGTAGTCTCGCAATTCTTATGTGATTTTTGCCCAATATTTATTTTTAACAGCAAACAAAATGATTCAGGTCTTGAATTTGAAGTGTGTCGAGACCTGACATCACTAGTCAGCTGTGCAAAGGGAGCCAGTCCTGCTTCAATGGGTGGAGCGACCGCTGGGTGGGAGAGAAATCATTTAGCAACAGCTGTAGGCACCCTGGTTAGAAAACACTGAATGGATAAAGCTCCTTTCTGCTGCAATGGGTGGGGTGGCTAATGTGTGGGAGGGAGGAATGTAACTTCACACTTACAAACATGGAACTATGGGATGTGTAGTTTAAGAGACCAATCTCCAACAGGAAGTACCCAGTTCACAAAAGAATAGCCTGGCAGGTATGTACTAAAATCACCTTATGGTGAATAACCCCTTTAATTTAATTTCTTCAAAAGACGATAAAACCCCTTTACTAACTATGTGATTCACCTTATTCCCTCTGAGATTCCCAAAACTTAGTGTCCAGAATACTACAAAATTCCAGCATTCTTTTATTGCTCTGTGGTAGGCATCTAGGGTAGGGGTAGTGTAGTCAGGGTGTTGCTTCAGTATATCAGGGGTTAAGGTTAACCCTCTCACTTGTGATGCCAGGCTGAGGGATAGTATACTGAGGTAATTCTCCGCCTATCGCCGCCCTTCCCAGTGATGATAGGTTCATGCATATAATGACTGAAGGTCCACAATGTAGTTGAACTTGAACTTGGATAAACTTTACTTAAAGACTTGCGGTACATCCAATGAACAGTAACAGTCTCATTAATACAGTCTCCGTACACCTCAGTGACTGACAGTTGTTGCGGACCTTGACTTTTTATATAAGTCTCAGAATTTAGGGTAATTTGCGAAGATCCGTCCGGATTTAGGGGTTAGATATGGTCCGGTGATCTTGCAGAGTGCATAGGGATTGATTACACTCCCAGTTTAGTAAAGATTAGTGTTGAGCGGCATAGGCCATATTCGAATTTGCGATATTTCGCGAATATATGGACGAATATTCGTCATATATTCGCTAAATTTGCATATACGTAATTTGCATATGCGAAAGTTTACACATGAGATAATTAGCATATGCGAAATTAGCATAAACCAAAATTAGCATATGCGAAAATTCGCTAATGCGGAAATTAGCATATGCTACTTTTCGCATATGCGAAAATTCGCACGCCAGTCTCACACAGTAGTATTAGAGCCTTCTTCACACCACACAAGCTGGAAGCAGAGAGGGATGATCACTATGATGTTTATTGTGAAAAAAAAAAATGAATATTCGTAATTACGAATGTATAGTGCTATATTCGCGAATATTCGCGAATATGCAATACTCGCGAATAAAATTCGCATTGCGAATATTCGCGAGCAACACTAGTAAAGATCAGCCGTCGCCGCAAGGCTCGGGCCTAAACTCACTGATGACAGCAGCGCAGATCCTTCCCTGTGAACTGCCCAGGTACAAAAGAGCAAGTCATGGCCGCCGCGCCCTTATATGGGCAGGGGCGGGGCCCTTTTGGATTGGTCCATGGTCAGCTGTCACTCACCGTTACATAGCCTGATGGGTGAACACCTGACTTCCTCCAAAGGTCCTATACACAGAAACCATAGAGTCTTTGGAACGCATCACGTGACCCACAGGTCCTGCGACACTAACTAGGGAAGTACACTTACTATACAAATATATACATATTAAATTTAAATAATTTTAATTACAAAAGGGGTGACAAGGGGCTAACTAAGGATGAGGACCCCACCTATACCTAGGGACTCTGACTTCGGGGACCTCACCACAAGGCAACAGATGCAATCCGGTGCCGGGACAGCACAGTTCCATAATGGTGTGGCTAAAAGACATCCTTTTATTTACTTGTACTTCTAGGACGATGCCCTTAGCATTGCCTTTGCAGTCATATCTTTAACATATTCCATATAGGTAAAAGCAAGATGTAGCAAGGCTTACCTTATACTAAAGATGAGATGTTGCATTTCATCTGATACTACTTAAAAATTTCAGAGGGTTGGTGATTCACTTCTAATAAGAAATAATCCTATTTTTTCTCTGTCTTGGATACTTATCTATATACTGTAGAGCTGCTGAGACCTAGTGCCTGGTGGTTGCTCATCTCATTTTCTATTTTATAAGCTCAGGATACCTCAGAGATTTGCGATCTGACCACTCTCCTTTATAAACATTCTGTATCATGATGTTTATTTCCAGCAGGTATTTATTATGCATTGATTTCTCAAGAGATGTTCAGCTTCAGTGTGTTCAGAACAAGGCAATAGTGAATTTTCATGCCTATGCCATGTAGTATAATAGATCGGCTGCTCTTGGCACATTTATCAGGAACCCATCAATTTGATAACATGTCATAGTTTGCCAAGACATATGAATAATAATTAGGGAAGAGTGAATCGAATCTGACGAATGCGAATTCGTTACGAATTTCAGGAAAAATTTGATTCACAAGGAATGCAAATATCGCTGCGCTTCGAGCGTGTGAATCGCTTCATTAAACTCCATTTAGTGAAGTCCAGGCTCCAGGGCATCTAAAATGGCGGATCCACATGTGAAGACATTGGGCAAGGAATACTGGGAAGGCGGGAACAAGGGTCGGTGGGATGACCCTGAATCACATGCAGCATGCAGCCTATCAGCAGCACCCCTGTGATGTCACAGCCCTATATAATCGGCAGCCATCTTGCGGCCAGTCACATCAGCGTTCTATTACAGAGAGAGAGGGACAGACAGCAGTGTGTGTTGCACAGAAAAGCATTTTTACAGCAGCGATTCACCTCCCAGTCACATCAGTGTTGTATTGCAGAGAAAGAGGGACAGAGAGCAGTGTGTTGCACAGAAAAGCTTTTTTACAGCAGCAATTCACCTCAAGCCCAAATCCAGCCTAGAAGCACTGATAGGGAAGGGAGTGAGATTGAGAGAGAAAGCGCAATTTTGGGTGTAGTACACAGCAACTGTGTGCTGCAGCACTGGTGTGTACAACAACTGAAAAGCTAATAGTAGCCAGCCAGTTAGGGTGAGCAGAGCACTAAAAGCATATTGTCCTCTATTAAGTGTAACCTGTGCGTACATCTAAGTGGTGCACCACTTTAAGCCTGCTAAAGTCTTAAAGGGGTACTCCGGTGGTAAATTTTTTTGACTATATGGCATCTTCTTTGTAAATTTAGTTTTTTTGCAATATACATGTGTTATATGTTTTGGCAGCATGTGTGTATTTTTCTTACCTGTTTGTTGGGCAGGAAGTTTTGTAGTTCAGAGGATTTTCTTTTACTGTCGTCCACCATGTTCTGAATCTTCTGAATCTCTTGTGGACAAGTCGTCAGAGGTTTTTTTCCCCCTGTCTGCATGACAGGAATAAGCCACGCCCCTCATCTCCCCCCTCCCGGAGTTCTACATTAGAAGCGATAGTACACAGTTCCTTATCTCCCCTCCCCCCCCCCCTGCTCTTCTCCTGAGGACGCAGGTCTGCACAGGAGAACGGAAGATAAATGTGTTATCTGAAGGGAAGGATTACAAGGTGCACAGGCCGGGGATGTACAGACTGCAGGGGAAGAAATCTCATACTGGATCTCTATATGTGAAGGGGGAGGGGGGACTCCTGAATGACACATGCTGGGAGTTGTAGGTTGTAGTCCCTGTTATGTGTGTGTATGCTAATGTTTCCAAACCAGTGTGCCTCCAGCTGTTGCAAAACTGCAACTCCCAGCATGCCCTGACAGACTTTGGGCATGCTGGTAGTTGTACATTTGCAACAGCTGGAGGCACACTAGTTGGGAAACACTGTTCTAGCCTATTCAGCATACACATCATGTTACACCAGTGTTTCCCAACCAGTGTGCCTCCAGCTGTTGCAAAACTACAACTCCTAGCATGCCCAAAGGCTGTCAGGGCATGCTGGGAGTTGTAGTTTTGCAACACCTAGAGGCACCCTGGTTGGGAAACACTGGTGTATGCCCTATAGAGGTGTGGTGAACTACAACCCCCAGGAGACTACAGAGGCAGCCTGCTGGTGTTATACCACAGACTGAAGACTCCTGAATGACTCATGCTGGGAGTTGTAGTCCCTTTTGTGTGTGTATGCCAGTGTATCCCAACCAGGGCTGATTATATTAGTGTGCTGTGTATAAGGGGGCCGACCCGGGAAAATAGTAGGATGGGTAAAGGGCGGAACAAACAAACAAACAAAAAAAGCAGCCGCCCCAAACCAGCAAGGCATGTGGCATCCTGGGATTTGTAGTTTTCAGCACAGCAAGAAACAGGAAATAGAAGCAAAGATAGGAAGTAAAGTGGGGGACAAAAAGACAACAAAGAACGGAAATAGAGTAGGCTAAACAACAAGAATAGAAATGAAACAAAACAAATAGGGTAAGTTACAAACGGAAAAACACGTTGACCACCGGAGTACCCCTTTAAGGGCCTAGATACTGTGAAAGGCCAGGCAAAAGTACACACCTGCTGGTGTTGTAGACAAATACTGTTTAAGCATACTGGGGCGCATTGGCCTCCCCTCATAAGTGCATACCACATACATACATACATCTGGTGTACCAGGGGTGTACCATTTTGTTCTTGTTAAAGTCTTAAGGGCCTAGATACTGTGAAAGGCCAGCCAAAAGTACACACCTGCTGGTGTTGTAGACAAATACTGTTTTAAGCATAGTGTAGTGCATTTTTCTCCCCTCATAAGTGCATACCACATCTAAGTGATTGTTACGCCGAGCGCTCCGGGTCCCCGCTCCTCCCCGGAGCGCTCGCTACACTCTCGCTACTGCAGCGCTCCGGTCAGATCCACTGACCCGGTGCGCTGTGATACTGCCTCCAGCCGGGATGCGATTCGCGATGCGGGTGGCGCCCGCTCGCGATGCGCACCCCGGCTCCCGTACCTGACTCGCTCTCCGTCGGTCCTGTCCCGGCGCGCGCGGCCCCGCTCCCTAGGGCGCGCGCGCGCCGGGTCTCTGCGATTTAAAGGGCCACTGCGCCGCTGATTGGCGCAGTGGTTCTAATTAGTGTGTTCACCTGTGCACTCCCTATGTATACCTCACTTCCCCTGCACTCCCTCGCCGGATCTTGTTGCCATTGTGCCAGTGAAAGCGTTTCCTTGTGTGTTCCTAGCCTGTGTTCCAGACCTCCTGCCGTTGCCCCTGACTACGATCCTTGCTGCCTGCCCCGACCTTCTGCTACGTCCGACCTTGCTTCTGTCTACTCCCTTGTACCGCGCCTATCTTCAGCAGTCAGAGAGGTTGAGCCATTGCTAGTGGATACGACCTGGTCACTACCGCCGCAGCAAGACCATTCCGCTTTGCGGCGGGCTCTGGTGAACACCAGTAGTGACTTAGAACCGGTCCACTAGCACGGTCCACGCCAATCCCTCTCTGGCACAGAGGATCCACCTCCTGCTAGCCGGCATCGTGACAGTAGATCCGGCCATGGATCCCGCTGAAGTTCCTCTGCCAGTTGTCGCCGACCTCACCACGGTGGTCGCCCAGCAGTCACAACAGATAGCGCAACAAGGCCACCAGCTGTCTCAACTGACCGTGATGCTACAGCAGCTACTACCTCAGCTTCAGCAATCAACTCCTCCGCCAGCTCCTGCACCTCCTCCGCAGCGAGTGGCCGCTTCAGGCCTACAACTATTCTTGCCGGATAAATTTGATGGGGACTCTAAATTTTGCCGTGGCTTTCTTTCTCAATGTTCCCTGCACTTGGAGATGATGTCGGACCAGTTTCCTACTGAAAGGTCTAAGGTGGCTTTCGTAGTCAGCCTTCTGTCTGGAAAAGCTCTGTCATGGGCCACACCGCTCTGGGACCGCAATGACCCCGTCACTGCCTCTGTACACTCCTTCTTCTCGGAAATTCGAAGTGTCTTTGAGGAACCTGCCCGAGCCTCTTCTGCTGAGACTGCCCTGTTGAACCTGGTCCAGGGTAATTCTTCCGTTGGCAAGTACGCCGTACAATTCCGTACTCTTGCTTCAGAACTATCCTGGAATAATGAGGCCCTCTGCGCGACCTTTAAAAAAGGCCTATCCAGCAACATTAAAGATGTTCTGGCCGCACGAGAAATCCCTGCTAACCTACATGAACTCATTCATCTAGCCACTCGCATTGACATGCGTTTTTCCGAAAGGCGTCAGGAGCTCCGCCAGGATATGGACTTTGTTCGCACGAGGCGTTTTTTCTCCCCGGCTCCTCTCTCCTCTGGTCCCCTGCAATCCGTTCCTGTGCCTCCCGCCGTGGAGGCTATGCAAGTTGACCGGTCTCGCCTGACACCTCAAGAGAGGACACGACGCCGCATGGAGAATCTCTGCCTGTACTGTGCCGGTAACGAACACTTCCTGAAGGATTGTCCTATCCGTCCTCCCCGCCTGGAAAGACGTACGCTGACTCCGCACAAAGGTGAGACAGTCCTTGATGTCAACTCTGCTTCTCCACGTCTTACTGTGCCTGTGCGGATATCTGCCTCTACCTTCTCCTTCTCTACTATGGCCTTCTTGGATTCCGGATCTGCAGGAAATTTTATCTTGGCCTCTCTCATCAACAGGTTCAACATCCCGGTGACCAGTCTCGCCAGACCCCTCTACATCAATTGTGTTAACAATGAAAGATTGGACTGTACCATACGTTTCCGCACGGAGCCCCTCCTAATGTGCATCGGACCTCATCACAAAAGAATTGAGTTTTTGGTCCTCCCCAATTGCACTTCTGAAATTCTCCTTGGACTACCCTGGCTTCAACACCATTCCCCAACCCTGGATTGGTCCACAGGGGAGATCAAGAGTTGGGGTACCTCTTGTTTCAAGGACTGCCTTAAACCGGTTCCCAGTACTCCCTGCCGTGACCCTGTGGTTCCCCCTGTAACCGGTCTCCCTAAGGCCTATATGGACTTTGCTGATGTATTTTGCAAAAAACAAGCTGAGACTCTACCTCCTCACAGGCCTTATGACTGTCCTATTGACCTCCTCCCGGGCACTACTCCACCCCGGGGCAGAATTTATCCTCTGTCCGCCCCAGAGACTCTTGCTATGTCTGAGTACATCCAGGAAAATTTAAAAAAGGGCTTTATCCGCAAATCCTCCTCTCCTGCCGGAGCTGGATTTTTCTTTGTGTCCAAAAAAGATGGCTCCCTACGTCCTTGCATTGACTACCGCGGTCTTAATAAAATCACGGTAAAGAACCGCTACCCTCTACCTCTTATCTCTGAACTCTTTGATCGCCTCCAAGGTGCCCACAGCTTTACCAAACTGGACTTAAGAGGTGCTTATAATCTCATCCGCATCAGGGAGGGGGATGAATGGAAAACGGCATTTAACACTAGAGATGGACACTTTGAGTATCTGGTCATGTCCTTTGGCCTGTGCAACGCCCCTGCCGTCTTCCAAGACTTTGTTAATGAAATTTTTCGTGATCTCTTATATTCCTGTGTTGTTGTGTATCTGGACGATATTCTGATTTTTTCTGCCAACCTAGAAGAACACCGCCAGCATGTCCGCATGGTTCTTCAGAGACTTCGTGACAATCAACTTTATGTCAAAATGGAGAAATGTCTGTTTGAATGTCAATCTCTTCCTTTCCTAGGATACCTGGTCTCTGGCCGGGGACTACAAATGGATCCAGACAAACTCTCTGCCGTCTTAGATTGGCCACGCCCCTCCGGACTCCGTGCTATCCAACGTTTTTTGGGGTTCGCCAATTATTACAGACAATTTATTCCACATTTTTCCACCATTGTGGCTCCTATCGTGGCTTTAACCAAAAAGAATGCCAATCCTAAGTCATGGCCTCCTCAAGCGGAAGACGCCTTTAAACGGCTCAAGTCTGCCTTTTCTTCTGCTCCCGTGCTCTCCAGATCGGACCCATCTAAACCCTTCCTATTGGAGGTTGATGCCTCCTCAGTGGGAGCTGGAGCGGTTCTTCTACAAAAAAATTCTTCCGGGCATGCTGTTACTTGTGGTTTTTTTTCTAGGACCTTCTCTCCGGCGGAGAGGAACTACTCCATCGGGGATCGAGAGCTACTGGCCATTAAATTAGCACTTGAGGAATGGAGGCATCTGCTGGAGGGATCAAAATTTCCAGTTATTATTTACACCGATCACAAGAATCTCTCCTATCTCCAGTCTGCCCAATGGCTGAATCCTCGCCAGGCCAGGTGGTCTCTGTTCTTTGCCCGGTTTAATTTTGAAATTCACTTTCGCCCTGCCGATAAGAACATTAGGGCCGATGCTCTCTCTCGTTCCTCGGATGCCTCGGAAGTAGAGCTCTCTCCGCAACACATCATTCCTCCTGACTGCCTGATCTCCACTTCTCCAGCCTCCATCAGGCAAACTCCTCCAGGGAAGACCTTCGTCTCTCCACGCCAACGCCTCGGAATCCTCAAATGGGGTCACTCCTCCCATCTCGCAGGCCATGCGGGCATCAAGAAATCCGTGCAACTCATCTCTCGTTTCTATTGGTGGCCGACTCTGGAGACGGATGTTGTTGATTTTGTGCGGGCCTGCACCGTCTGTGCCCGGGATAAGACTCCTCGCCAGAAGCCCGCTGGTCTTCTTCATCCTCTGCCTGTCCCCGAACAGCCTTGGTCTCTGATTGGTATGGACTTTATTACAGACTTACCCCCATCCCGTGGCAACACTGTTGTTTGGGTGGTCGTTGATCGATTTTCCAAGATGGCACATTTTATTCCTCTTCCTGGTCTTCCTTCAGCGCCTCAGTTGGCAAAACAATTTTTTGTACACATTTTTCGTCTTCACGGGTTGCCCACGCAGATCGTCTCGGATAGAGGCGTCCAATTCGTGTCAAAATTCTGGAGGGCTCTCTGTAAACAACTCAAGATTAAATTAAACTTTTCTTCTGCTTATCATCCTCAATCCAATGGGCAAGTAGAAAGAATTAACCAAGTCCTGGGTGACTATTTACGGCATTTTGTTTCCTCCCGCCAGGATGACTGGGCAGATCTGCTAACATGGGCCGAATTCTCGTATAACTTCAGAGTCTCTGAGTCTTCTTCCAAATCCCCATTTTTCGTGGTGTACGGCCGTCACCCTCTTCCCCCCCTCCCTACTCCCTTGCCCTCTGGTTTGCCCGCTGTGGATGAAATAACTCGTGATCTTTCCACCATATGGAAAGAGACCCAAAATTCTCTCTTACAGGCTTCATCACGCATGAAGAAGTTTGCTGATAAGAAAAGAAGAGCTCCCCCCATTTTTTCTCCCAGAGACAAGGTATGGCTCTCCGCTAAATATGTCCGCTTCCGTGTTCCCAGCTACAAATTGGGACCACGCTATCTTGGTCCTTTCAAAATTTTGTGCCAGATTAATCCTGTCTCTTACAAACTTCTTCTTCCTCCTTCTCTTCGTATTCCTAATGCCTTTCACGTTTCTCTTCTTAAACCACTCATCATCAATCGTTTCTCTCCCAAACTTGTTTCTCCCACTCCTGTTTCCGGCTCCTCGGACATCTTCTCCGTAAAGGAGATACTGGCCTCCAAGAAGGTCAGAGGGAAAACCTTTTTTTTGGTCGATTGGGAGGGCTGTGGTCCTGAAGAGAGATCCTGGGAACCTGAGGACAATATCCTAGACAAAAGTCTGGTCCTCAGGTTCTCAGGCTCCAAGAAGAGGGGGAGACCCAAGGGGGGGGGTACTATTACGCCGAGCGCTCCGGGTCCCCGCTCCTCCCCGGAGCGCTCGCTACACTCTCGCTACTGCAGCGCTCCGGTCAGATCCACTGACCCGGTGCGCTGCGATACTGCCTCCAGCCGGGATGCGATTCGCGATGCGGGTGGCGCCCGCTCGCGATGCGCACCCCGGCTCCCGTACCTGACTCGCTCTCCGTCGGTCCTGTCCCAGCGCGCGCGGCCCCGCTCCCTAGGGCGCGCGCGCGCCGGGTCTCTGCGATTTAAAGGGCCACTGCGCCGCTGATTGGCGCAGTGGTTCTAATTAGTGTGTTCACCTGTGCACTCCCTATGTATACCTCACTTCCCCTGCACTCCCTCGCCGGATCTTGTTGCCATTGTGCCAGTGAAAGCGTTTCCTTGTGTGTTCCTAGCCTGTGTTCCAGACCTCCTGCCGTTGCCCCTGACTACGATCCTTGCTGCCTGCCCCGACCTTCTGCTACGTCCGACCTTGCTTCTGTCTACTCCCTTGTACCGCGCCTATCTTCAGCAGTCAGAGAGGTTGAGCCGTTGCTAGTGGATACGACCTGGTCACTACCGCCGCAGCAAGACCATCCCGCTTTGCGGCGGGCTCTGGTGAACACCAGTAGTGACTTAGAACCGGTCCACTAGCACGGTCCACGCCAATCCCTCTCTGGCACAGAGGATCCACCTCCTGCCAGCCGGCATCGTGACAGTGATGTACCATTTTGTTCCTGTTAAAGTGTTCAGCCACCTCCAGGCTGTCTCATTCTGTCATTATATGGTCTCCTCATGCTTCCACCACCTCAGGTTGTGTCATTCAGCCACTATATGGTCTCCTCATGCTGCCGCCAACTTTAGGCTATGTCATTCAGCCACTATATGTCTCCTCATGCTGCCTCCAACTCCATGCTGTGTCATTCTGCCACTATATGGTCTCCTTATGCTTCCGCCACCTCCAGGCTGTGTCATTTAGCTACTATATGGTCTCCTCATGCTGCCGCCAACTACAGGCTATGTCATTCAGCCACTATATGGTCTCCTCATGCTGCCTCCAACTCCAGGCTGTGTCATTCAGCCACTATATGGTCTCCTCATGCTGCCGCCAACTACAGGCTGTTTCATTTAGCCACCATATGGTCTCCTCATGCTTCCGCCACCTTCAGGCTGTATCACTGTACCACCATGGGGTCTCCTCATGCTGCTGGCACATTAAATGAAACTTTTTAGGTTCATCTATTTGAAATCTTCAATTTAAATGTTAAAAAATATATTTATTATTTTCAATTGTGAGGCCCAATGGTCTTGTCAGGCTGTTGCCACCTCCAGGCTGGGTCATTCAGACACTATATGTTCTCCTCATGCTGCCGCCACCTCCATGCTGTGTCATTCAGCCACTATATGGTCTCCTCATACTGATGCCACCTCCAGGCTGTCGCTCTGCGACAGTGATTCTAATAGTGACGCCTCTAATCTGCATGTCATACTGAATAACAGTATTATTTCACTAACCCAGCACACTCCCTATGCGTGTTACAGCAAGGCAAAATGTCTGTAGGCCAGAAATAGCCATTTTTAATACAGATTCACCACAAATACATGTGGACAGAACCAAAAAATTTTCGGAAAATTCGGTGAAACGGCCGAATCCAATTTTTCAAAAATTCACTCATCTCTAATAATAATACATATAGATTGAATGGCCTCTATTCTTGACATTCGTCTGAAGTAGATTGTTCAATAAGCACGGTGGAGGATGTATGCTTTGTGGAACAGTTCAGACAAGGCACATTTGTCTTACTTACCTGCAATTTTATTCACATCAACTTTAACATCAACACCCAATACAGATTACCCTGACTTGCGGCAATATTCTAAATGCTGGTCAAATAAAGAAGACATCAATACCAGCTTTCGGCTCATTTCTTGAAGATATAAATGGCCAAGGGTTGGACTGTGATTAATGATCGCTGTGACATATTAAGACCACCTGATCTACCAGATCATACCAGTCCATCAGATCTACTGCATAGATGCGTATTATAACCTCTAAAAAAATTGGTTTACCTCTGCAATTTTTTTTTATTGCTCCAATATACCTGAAATATAGTATGAGGCAATTTTGTGTAAACAACCTTTTTAAAGCCTCCTATGATTTTGTATCTACAGCTCTTGTACAGATCTATGTATCTTTGTAACTCCTGGATCTAGGGATGTCCCGATACCAGTATCGGTATCGGGACCAATACCGGACATTTGCACGAGTACTCGTGCAAATGTCACTGATACCATTGCCGATACCTGTTCAGCAGATGGTTGGTCCCGTGCGCCGGGTCCCATGTCCCAGCTGATTGGCGGTGGGGACGGTGACAGGGAACCGGCAGCTTTCCTGCAGCGGCGGCGGGTCTGTGTCTCAGCTGATTGGTGTGGGGACAGAGGCTTACTTGATCAGTGTGGGGGCGTTACTTCCGTGCGGCAGCGGCGGTGGTTCCCAGGTCCCTGCCGTTGCCTAGCGCTGGGAGGAAGTTAAAGCCACTTCCTCCCATTACTCTATGGTGCAGCCGCATGGGAAGGAGTATTAGCAGCAGGTACGGTGCATGAAATGGAGGAGAAATTCCGTTAATTTCTCTCCATTTCATGTTAAGTGAGTGAATACAAGAAGGAATACAAGTGAGGGGAATGGTGCAGATGAGGAGAATGAGCATATAAGGGGGGATGAACTATAGGGGGGGCATATAAGGGGGCGAATAGGCTTATGAAATGAGGGGAATGGGCACATGAAGGGAATGGCTATATGAATTTCATAATTTGATATGCCCATTTCCCCTCATATAGCCCATTCCTCTCCTTATATGCCCCCCATATAGTTCATCCCCCTTATATGTCCCCCATATAGTTCATTCCCCACTTACATGCCCATCCTCCTCATCTGCACCACCCTTATATGTCCATTCCCCTTCATATAGCCCATTCCTCTCCTTATATGCCCATTCCCCCCTCATTTCATATAGCCCCCCCCCCCCCGCATATGCCCATTCCCCCCTTATATAGCCCATTCCACCCATTTCATATGCCCCTTCCCCTATACTATGCGGGATATGGCTATGATGAAATGGAGAGGATTGGACATGAAATGGGGGGGATTTCAGTATAATATGTATCGGTAATTGGTATCGGTGAGTACTTGAATAAAAGTATCCATACTCGGTCTTGAAAAAATGGTATCTGGACATCCCTACCTGGATCTTTGTAGTAAGATCCTGAAGCATACCAAAAAAGAAGAGGAAAGATGGTTAGCGATATGGATGTGACTGTCACTTTTGACTTAAAGGGGTAATAGACATCTTATCCCCTATCCAAAGGATAGGGGATAAGATGTCTGATCCCAGTGGTCCCACCACTGGGGACCCCCGCGATCTTGGTTGCGGCACCCAGACATCCGGTGCACGGAGCGAACTTCACTCTGTGCCAAATGACTGGTGATGCGGGTGGAGGCTTGTGACGTCACGGCCATGCCCCCTCAATGCAAGTCTATGGGAGTCACGAGCGGGGCTGTAAAGTCACGAGCCTCCGGCACTTCGGCACTGCACCCAATGCTCTAAACGAACACCGTCGGGACCCCCACGATCAGACATCTTATACCCTATCCTTTGGATAGGGGATAAGCTGTCTAGGGCCGGAGTACCCCTTTAAGTGATCTGAGCTTCTGCTTTTGTCAAGTCCACCTGAGAACAGGGGTGGACCTTAATCTAGTTAGTTCTAGCCTGGCTATTGCAATATGCTTATGTCCCTCAGCCCTGTTATTTCCTGAATTTAATAAGCCTAGGTGCTGCTAATGTCAGGCATACTGTCTACGTATACCCCACATACCAGTCACTAATCTTGTCTGTTACAAAGTTGTTCCTAAACCCAGTTACAGCCCCGCTGCGATGATAGTTTTCTCTACATTTCTGCCCAAAGAGAGATGTTTCTTTAAGCAAGGAAACAGCTGAAAAGGGCCTTGATGAGTTTCCCTGGATCATTTATTGGCCTCTAGTCAAACCGATGCTAGCCTGTCTGCCATGTCAAGGGTGACTTCGCTGGATACACTTCTCCGAGTGTCTGTCAGAGATTACAACCCAAACTGTGAGTAACAGAGTCCCTACATTGCATTACACCATGGTTACCTACTGTGTAGATCCTCATCCAGTAGTTTGCATAATTTGGGTAGTGAGCTATTGCATCAAAGAGCTGTACCATCTATTTATATCTGCAGCAAACATATTCAAACATACACGTACCAAAGTACAAAATAATTATTACTTCAAAATTATTTGCAGCATTCATTTAAAGGGGCAGTGATTAAATTCTTCTTATCCTGAATCCCAGCAAAGTTGTACTGTTTCCAACTCTCTTCAAGTATCTGTATTATACTGGATTGCTACATTTTTCATTTTAAATTGTTTACCAGAATCCTTGCTTCAGGGACTACTGCCCTCATCATAACCCACAGATAGTTAGTTGGTCCTGTGGATCCCACAATACTACATAGGATAAGTTTAAAAAAAAATGTAATAATGATATTTAAGATTCTTATCGTTCTTTGTTCTATACTTCTCCAATCTTTGGAATTCAGGAAGAAAAGCAAAAAAAAAATAAAAAAATAAAACTGCACCGAATATTTCGTCTGTAAAGTCCTCTTGAAAAGTTGTTAATTTCCCTAACTGCAGATTCTAGCTGTGCTGACACTGAATGCAATTTTTCTAATTATAATTTTAATTACTAAAACATATGTTTTAATGAATAATTTTAATTCTTGAGCACATTCCAGACTCATTTCGGAAAAATGGAAATTTGATTTGCACATTCATTAACTACAGTAAGAAGGTAAAGTGTGTGAGCCCATATTAATTCTCAGGCTGTGACCTAAACCTCTTAGAAAATACAGTATGCGGAAGAGAAATGACAGTGACCAATATAATTCTTCATGGTAAAGATGCATGCTTCTTGTCATTGTTATTATATTACTATTATATGTTTCTCAGTATTATATGGTCATTCTTCGTTGTGATATACCCTCCTTTATACAGCTTCTAAAGGGAACCTGTCACATCCCTAGTACCTTATAGATGTGAAGAACAGCATTTTGATGCTGTTCTCCTATGCTCCATGTGATGCCACAGTTTAAAAAAAAAATGACTTTGATCAGAGGTCGTGCCCTCCCACATTGGCTTCATTGGCACCCTAGCAGTCACTAAATGTTTCTCTGTAAAATGAGCATTGACTAAGGGTGTGTTCACACTATGGATTGTGAACGGAATCTCCGTTTGCGGAATTCCACGAGCGGAGATTCCATTCTGGCGGCCGCCGCCAAAATACTTCAGCGATAGGACCGCGCGGCACTGCGCTGTCACCATTGATGGCTATGCAGTGTTCGCGGACTTCCGTGCAAAGAAGGAACATATTCTTTCTTTGTGCGGAACAATTTTAGCGGCTGAAATCCCGCAGTGTGAACGGGTCTCGCGGAAACCCATTCACACTGATGTTTATGTTCTCAGCGCGTAATTCCGTTCGTTGAATTCTGCTCACGGAATTCCGCTGGAATTACGTAGTGTGAACATACTCTAAAGTAGATTCAATGCAGAATTAGCAGTTTTAGCCTGGCACATATGGGGGGGAGGCATGTATCATGAGGAAGACGTTGAAAAACTGTGAAACATCACAGATTTTTTTTATGCAAGCTCCAGCTGTGTGAACAAAATATGCTCATTTTCATCACTTTGCGCCACACTCCTCTGGTCGGCAGAGTTTGTGGCAGAGGGGCATGGGGCGTGCACCACATTTACTACAATTTTTGCTTGCTAGCAGGCAAGTATACACTTTGTGCGGGCGGGGGGGGTGGATGATTTTTAGACTGGGGGTGTGAGACGTTGGTCTTGATAAAAATACCCCCCCATATGCGACAAAGTATAAAGTATATATAGTAGGTTAATATACATAATACAAGCACAGGTACAATGGACGTGACAGACTAGATTGCAGAACGACGTAGAGTGAAGGAGGGCCCTGCCCACAAGGGGTTACAATCTACAAGGAAACAGTAGGTGAGGGAGACGTCTGGTTATCTGTGAGCAGGTGGGGAAGCTCATAGTGCAGAGGCAGCAGGGTTGATGTAGGTCATAAGCTTCCTTAAAGAGATAATTTGATCTATTTTATTTATTTATTTTGCATCTCCCCTATTTCATACAGTATACATTATTTAACAGAAATTAGATCTTTCTGTGCATAATTTATAGGATGAACAAAATGTTATTATAAACAAGATATAATAACATATAAGTTTATCGGAAATGAAAGATCATGGGACATTTCTTCTTATGAACACCCTCGGACTCCCAAAGAGAACAAGGAATATTGGTATAATGGGGACACCAGAGGTAAGCTTGCTGCACTTCCAAATGCAAAGCTAAAAGGCAAATACGCAAGATAAATAGACTATAGGGTCTACATCATTTTCTACCTCCATAACACCCTGTGGACTTTACATCAGCATAAAAGAGCCGATACCCAACATTTTCCCTCCAGAATGCTGGAAATTTTCTCTTTTTTAATCACATATTTGTAGTTATGCATGGATAATTATGTGATGTGCCCTGAATCCACTAAGCAGATTCACTCAACACAAAAAACATGATTAAATATTTAGTAAGTTGGTGTTTTTTCTATTTTGCCTTAATTTATGATACAATTCATCTTCTTTACTGTAACCACTTGTAATATAAGAGGATGTATATGCAGACTCAGTATACAACAATAGCACTTGGTGCTCTGTAATTACCTTTTTTTAGGGGGGCTTGTGGTACAATTATAATACTTTCTGCCATACTGTATAATATTATATTATACTGTATACTTTAGCATTAACTTGAATCCAATAATTTTACCTTGGTCACTCTCAATGTTTTAAATACCATCAATGTTTCTGTAAAGTTTTATAATTTATATGAGGCCACCATCTACCTAAATGTCTATACCTGTTTATACCTGCCTCTGAAGTCCCAATCTGTATTCTAAAGGGGCCGACCAGCGTCATAGTTATTCTACCTGGATCATTGATAATTAATATTCATGGCATACTGCTAAGTAATACTACACCTACACACTGTGGGGACATCTTTTAACTCCTTAAAGGGGTAGTCCGCCCCAGACATCTTATCCCCTATTGATCTCCCTGCTGCATCCGCGTTCAATTAGAGTGTTGGGTGCAGCGCCAGAGGCTCGTGAGTCGTGATGTTGTGGCCACGCCCTGCTCGTGACATCATGACCACGCCCCCTCAATGCAAGTCTATGGGAGGGGGCGTGATGTCCATCTATCCAGCCAAGAATTGGAGGAGACATCCACCGATTCCTACTCTAGGCGGGCAAGTATTGATGAGAAGAGTGGCGTGGTAGGTGGTGTTGCAAGCATTCAGACTCCTGAAGCAGACACTGTTGAGGAACCTGAGGAGGACATCAGTGATTTGCAGACACAACTCGATGATGATGAAGCCGATCGCACTTGGTAACCAGGTGCAGAAGGGGCTTCATCATCATCAGGAGAAAAGCAGGTTGCCCGTGAGGCAGCAGCTGAGCCAGCAAGGTGGTAGCATTTTAAGCAGTTAGCATGGTGGCAGAAGTTGAAAGTCTGGAGCCAAACGTGCCCGGGGTAGACCCCCTGCTTTGTGGCATCCTACCTTCCTGGGTGGCAGTGGAACAGGGGTCTCTGGAGTCGGCGGCAGTAGCAGTCAATCAGTGTGGACTGTTGGTGGCAAAATCAGCTACTCGGCGGTGTGGCAGTTTTTCATCAAGCATCTGGAGGATGTTAACCTGGCCACATGGAAGATGTGTCGGCTGAAGGTGAAGCGTGGCTAGGGTCCCAATGTTGGCACCACGGCCCTGCGTCAAAATATGCAGCGTCACTATAAAGCGGCCTGTGAGAACCGTGGCTCCGATGTGGTGGTCCAGCCTGCTGCATCACCCAGTGGCACACCGCTCCCTGTTTCAGCCAGCTAAGGCTCCACCACCTCAGCTGAAGGGAGCTGTGTGTCATACCCATCTTCTGTCTCTCCAGATGTTCTTGCTCCTCAAACTTCAAGTCAGTCATTCCATCAGCAATCCATCGGCGAAGCCATGTCCAAGAGACAACAGTATGCGTCCACTCATCCAACGGCACAGAAGCTGAATTTGCTGCTGTCCAAGTTGCTGGTGCTGCACCTTTCAGAGAACTGATGGCTTGTGCCAAGCCGAAGTGGAGAGTCCCAAGCCATCATTTCTTTAAGAAAAAGGCAGTACCAGCCCTGCACAATTTTATGAAACAGAAGGTGGGCCAGTCCGTGAGCCTGTCGATGTGTACCAAAGTGCACAGCAAAGTGACATGTGGAGCTGTAACTACGGTCAGGGACAATACATGTCCTTTACGGCCCACTGGGTAAATGTGGTTCCTGCACAGCCACAACAGCAACTTGGACAGGTCACGCCGCTTCCGCCTCCACACTCTCAGGCTGTTGGTCCTGTGAAAGTGTGCGACCCCGCCTCCTCGTCCTCCACCGTGGCCTCAGCCTCCACTGCACAGACAAGTCTCAGTGCCCCTCCAGCAAACCATGTGTGCAGGGCATGGCAGTGTCACGCTGTTCTTCTCATGTTTTGACTTGGCGAACGGAGTCACACAGGGGAGGAACTGATAAAATTCATTCATCAAGAAATCGAAGCATGGCTTACTCCACGAAAAATGGAAATGGGAACCATGGTGACCGTCAACGGGAAGTCCATCTTGTCTCCGCTGCGACAAGGAAGCCTGAAACATGCACCCTGCATGGCACACATGTTCAATCTGGTTGTCAAGCGGTTCCTGAAGTGCTCCCCCCATCTGGAAGACATCCTAACAATGGGAAGGAAACTTTGCATGCGCTTCAGCCATTTGTACACCGCAAAGCACACCCTCCTTGAGCTGCAGCGTCATAACGGTATCCCCCAACATAGTCTGATTTGCAACATTTCCACACGTTGCAATTCCACCCTCCCTATGTTGGACTCACTGTACGAACAGAGAAAAGCCATCACCGATTTCTGGATGATCCAAGTGGATAGGGGGACTCCCCTGTGTAATGTCAACATCAACCAGTGGCAGCTCATACGTGACATCTGCCGTTTGCTCAGAACCTTTGAGGAAGCCACATTATTAGTCAGTCGCCAGGATTACGGAATGAACAACGTCATTCTACTGCTTCATTTACTACAACACATGTTGAAAACGATGGCTGGTCAGGGCACTGGAGACGTGGTGCCTATATCTCACGGCCACATGAGCCCTGTGGGGGCTGAACTGGAGGAGGAGGATGAGGGGGAGGGGCACATTGGAGCACAATTTAGGTTTTGCGAGATGGGAAGTTTTTCTATTCATCTGACAGGAGAGGAGGAGCAGGAGCAGCTAGTGGAGCTAGAAGGTTATGAGGAAGGCAAGACAGAGGACCCAGACACACTGTGGCAGTATGCAGTGGAGATGGAGGCAGGGAGTCCCTCCAAGTCACTTGCACAAATGGCACAATGCATGTTCAGTTGCTTGCGTAGTGACCGCCGAATTGTCACCATTCAGCAGCGGGATGACTTCTGGCTCTCCACTTTATTGGACCCTCGCTACTGCCACAAAATGGGGACCTTTGAGGGAGGACAAACTGACCTACTACAGAGACATCCTACGTAGTCAGTTGGCCAATGCCTATCTGGGCCATCTTCCATCATCTCGCAGGTCTTACTCTGGGGGGCCTTCTGCGCTCACCTTCCACTGCCAAGGCTGCTGGGGAGGGGTGGGGTGGCAGAAGCAGTACCAGCTCCATCAGCAGAAGCCTGAGTCTACAGTCACTGATGAGTAGCCTTCTTCAACCGCATAGTGAAGCAACTCATCAGCAGCAGGTAGACCTGGAGCAGGACCTGAACCAGCAGGTGGTGGCATACCTTGACATGACCATGCCAACACACCTTGAAGATCCGCTGGACTTCTGGGCAGCCAAACTTGATTTGTGGCCGCAACTAACAGAGTTTGCCCTGGAAAAGCTGTCCTTCCCAGCAAGTAGTGTGCCATCAGAGCGGGTGTTTAGTGTGGCGGGGGCCATAGTAACCCCAAGGAGAACTCGTCTGTCCACGAAAAATGTGGAGAGACTAACCTTTGTGAAGATGAATCAGGCATGGATCAGCCAGGATTTCCACCCACCAATGCTTGATGCATCAGAGTAGATTGACCATGGTGCCACACCAACACTTCACAAACATGGTTAGTGCAAAACATATTTAAGGTGCTGCTCCCCAGTTACAGACATTCCTCAGCATCAGACCACAAGTAAGTATTGAGGATATGCATTAGCTAAAATGTAACTTTTCTTAGGATAAAATATATGTACCCCAATTTTTTTTTAATCAAACAAAAGGAAAGGTGTGCAAAAAAACACCATTTGCCACCTACACCACCAAGTATTGATGTGATGCAAAGACCTCTAAAAGGTGGAAGGGTACAACGTATGGTTCATTGTAACCGGTGGGGGTGAAAACTTCCCCTGTAAGGACCTACTTTCGCATTATTAATTCCCTTCTTGGCAAGTGTTACTCGCCCTAAAAAGGGTGTCCCCACACAGGAACCTTTCCCTATTTCCCCCTACAAACACTGCCATTTCTTAGGGTTTCTAGGTGGAAATAGAGAGAGTAAAGTAAAGCTTGCCAAAAAGGGAATTAATAGGGCGAGAGTAGGGCCTTACAGGGGAATTTTTTAACCCCACCACCTGCAATGGACAATACTTTGTTCCTTCCACCTTTTCAAGGAAAGTGTTACTTGTCTTAAAAAGGGTAGCCCCACACAGGAACCTCTCTCTATTTCCACCTAAAAATCCTGGGAGATGGCAGTGTTTGCAAGTGGAAATAGGGAGAGGTTCCTGTGTGGAGCTGCCCTTTTTAGGGCGAGTAACACTTGCCATGAAGGAAATTAATAATGCGAGAGTAGAGCCTTACAGGGGAATTTTTTACCCCCACCTTTTACAATGGACCATACGTTGTTGCCTTCTACCTTTTAGAGGTCTTTGCATCACATCAATACTTGGTGGTGTAGGTGGCACATGGTGTTTTTTGTACACCTTTCCTTTTGTTTGATAAAAAAAAAAATTGGGGTACATTTGTATATTTGGGTATTTTATCCTATGTATATTATTAAAAGTTAAGTTTTACGTAATGCATACCCTCAATACTTGTGCACACTAACACTTTTACAAAAGAGACCATTTTCTTCTGCCTACCTGCCTCAGCTACTATTCTGATCCTGCCACCCGCCTGACGCCACACATCTGATGCCAAGTTCTCCTATATTTCACCATCGTCACCGGGTACTGGTATTGCCACCCACCGCACCACTCTGTCACTGGATCACTTTCAGGACTCCTGATGCTGCTGTTGCCACCTCCAGGCTGTCTCATTCTGCCACCATATGTTCTCCTCATGCTTATGCCAGCTCCAGGCTGTCTCATTCTGCCACCATTTGTTCTCCTCATGCTGCTGCCAACTCCAGGCTGTCATTCAGCCACTATAAGGTCTCCTCATGCTGCCGCCAACTCCAGGCTGTGTCATTCAGCCACTATATGGTCTGCTCTTGCTGCCTCCAGGCTGTGTCACTGTACCACCATGCAGTCTCCTCATGCTGCTGGCACATTAAATAAAACTTTTCCTTGCCTATCATTACCATCATATGTTTTTTCATCCAGTCTGAGTGTTACGTTATGCGCTCTGGCCGCACACGTTGGCCGTGAGCGCATGGTCCCCTTACCTGCTTTAGCCTCAGTCCGTCACTCTCCAGGTGTTTCTCCTGCCTCCGCCTCTGCTTCTCTGCTCCGGCGTGCGTGTCTCCGTCCCCTAGGGCGCACGCGCGCCGAAGCTTTAAGATTTAAAGGGTCAGTACACTCATTAGGGTAATCCACCTGTGGCTCATTTATAAATTCCTCCACCCTCCTCAGTTTCCTGCCAGATCTTTGTTGCCTTGAGCCTGAGAGAAAGCATTCCTGTTATTGTCTTGCCGTGTATCTAATCTCTTGCTTTGTGACTCGACCTTGCTCCTCTGCTGCCTGCCTACTGAACTCCTGCTACATTTAGACTACGCTACTGTGCCCCCTGCCCTGACCTTCTGCTATCCAGACTACGAGCTGCCTTATCCCTCCTGTGCCTCGCATCTCCTCAGTCGCCTGTGTGGTCGAGCCGTGCCAGGGGTAGCGACCTGGGTGTCGCCTGCAGCAGCAAGTACATGCCGCTTTGCGGCGGGCTCTGGTGAAAACCAGCGGCACCTTAGACTCCGCTCCCTGGTACAGTCCGAGTCATCTGCCACACAGGTCCAGTGGATCCACATCCATCGAGGTTCCTGTCTTCAGAAATGTGAGTTTTTCACTGAGAAGCTTGCTTCTTTATGTTTCCATCTGTGCTTGCAAGTATTATTCCTCCTCCAGTGTGCACAGTGGGGTTGTGGATATGCATCACAGATATGTTCTGAGTATTATTATTATTTATTTATTTATTATCTTGATTATTGTGCAATAACTATTCAGACAATATACTTTGATTATTCACCTATCATCTCCTTTATGTAAACACTGTTTCATGATTAGATTTCAGACAGCATTTTTTGTATTTATATTCCTTGTAGGATAGACCATATACATTTGGATGGTGTGTATACTTTGTTTATATCTTAGAGGACGAGTGCCAATTTCTAGGGGAGGGAGTTCATGGCCCCTCCCCAGGGTTGGGCTCTGGCTCTCAGTGAGTCATTTTAATTATTTTTATTAATTGTCCCTTTACATTTGTGATACATGTTTTGTATACGAGAATTTTTGTATAATAAAGATTTGATTACTTGCATAATTCATGTTGTGCTACTATAATTCAGTGTTGTTTGTTTCATACTATGTTGTTTTCCTATACAAATTGTCCTTAGTGTGTATTTGTGTGAGATAGTAAAATTAGATTGCAAGTCCCTATGAGAGGCAGGGACTGATCCAAATGATGACAATCTCTACCCTGAACTATAGAATATGATAACAAGCAATGGGAAATAAATAAAACTTTCTAACATGAAGGGCGATAGCTGTGTTGCACTTGCAGTACTTCTTCTATTCCCTTGAGCCAAGAAGAGGTGTAGAAAGTGCAAACCACTGTTGTCCTTTATGTGTTTGCATCTACCAAGCTGTAATTTTAAAATGTTGGAATAAGGATTTTGTGAAATAAAGGCTAAGGACTTGTGTGAGTGCCAGTATATATAAACTTTCTATTGCTAACCTTTTTACTTGAAAATACTTTGCCTCGACCTGTATTTATGTCTAGGCAGTATAAAATATGTCCACATCATCAAGGCAATGACAGCAGTGACGTTAGGCACATAATACAACATAATATGAGAACGCTTAGTATTCTGTGATACTTCTACATGTGTGACTCCTCACCCGGTCAACTCCTATGATTAAAATATAAATTGCTTTGCACCTAAAGGGGTCCTAATATCCACAGGTCACAAACACCTTAATAAATCATGTAATTGAGAGTTCATCATTATTTTTGGCTCAAATGCATTAAATTCTGCAGTATTCTGTCTTGATATTTAACTTCTGTTTAATATAACGCAATGAAATTCTATTCTCTCTTTAAAATAAGACAAATATAGACCGGTGTTCTTAAGGGCCATGTTAAAGGGAATAGGTCACCTAGATTTTTTTTTTCCTGTTCAGAGACAGAAACTAAAACATGTTTTTTTCTGTTTCTAATATGATTCCATTTTATGATAATGTTAATTTTACAGTGTTTTATTTAATATTTATATCATGAGGTAGCTAAATTGCTTGAGCTTTTGCCCTGGTTTGCAGCAGCCACTTATACTGCAGGAAACTATAGTCTGGAGCTGACTGATCGACTTCTATGGGAGAAATTTCTAGGCATACTCTATGACCTGTGCAGAGGAGTTTTGGAAAGAGAGGGAGGAGGCTAGTTGTCACCATCCCCTACTGGGAATGGTGTGATCCTCTGTTATCTATACAGGGTGATTCAAAAAGGCGGATAGGGGATAAGTTAGCTTTGGCTAGAGTTCTCCTTTAACTGAATGGTGAGGTATATAATATATGCATCAGTGCTCAGTGTACAGGAGCAGGGACTCTTGTCTTTTTACAGGAGTCCCTGCTTCTGTATAAATCTTCAAATCTGAATGAAATTTGAGGGATTATTCAAGTGAACTACCACCCAAATTCCACCACAAATTATCGAAGACTCACTCATACCCATTCTATACAGTTCAGTGAGTGCAATATTATGGCAAAGTACAACTCCAAGCACGTAAGGAACTGTGAGGTGGCCATGTGCATGACATAAATAAAGAGTTTTTGGATCTGACAGTGCCCATTTATGGTGACCCTATCTAATGTAATTTTGGTGGAAAATAAACCGATAGCACTCACATATTCACATATTTGTATTTGCATATCTACAACATCTGTCAGGTTGGTTTTCTTTTCGCTCCTTCTGTTCTTTTATTCTATTCTTGTAAGCAATTTCTGCCAATATTGTAAACAATTCAGCTTTGTTTGATTTTTGAGTACAGTAATAATGTCCTGAAAAAGCAAAGAATGGCCGGGAACTCTAAATGCATTGGTCGTAGTCTGCCTTGAGGAAGTCTCTGTACTCCATAAAACTCCTGCGGAGCGCAGCTCTTTTATATAATAATAAACCGAGTACAGGCGGGTGGTTGATTTTTATAAACAGACTAGACTCTATTCACAACACGGAACCATTATCTGCTGCTGTAAAAGACACTGAAAAATATAAAGTGGAATTTTGCATTTTAGTAAGTGTCTTAAGTGCTGGGTTTGTTGTCTACTTTTACCCTGAATGGCCAAGTATTGCGGATTCTTATCGCTTTACATTATTTAGCTAAATTTCAATGCAGTCTAAATATTAAAATATACTGTATTTTTTGCCGTATAAGACGCACTTTTTCTTCCCCAAAACTGGGGGGGGGGGGAGTTGGTGCGTCTTATATGGTGAATACCTGCAGCTATCAACGGCCGGGACCCGCGGCTAATACAGGACGTCACCGATCGCGGTGATGCCCTGTATTAACCCTTCAGACACGTCGATCAAAGCTGACCACCGCATCTGAAGCAAAAATAACACTAACCCGGCTGCTCAGTCAGGCTGTTCGGGACCGCCGCGGTGAAATTGCGGCGTCCCGAACAGCTTAAAGGACACCGGGAGGGACCTTACCTGCCTCCTCGATGTCTGCTCTGGGCCGGAATCCCCTGCATGGCCGGAGCTCTCCTTCAATGTCACCACATCGTCGCGCACGCCGTCCCATCATCCAATAGGAGCGGTGTGCGTAGCGACGTGATGACGGCGACGGAGAGCGTGGATCCCGGGGAAGATGATGTCCGGAGCATCGGGGACACCATGGGGAAGTGGTGACAGCGATGGAGCGACATCCAGGGCAGTGGTGACGGGTCCGGAGCGGCGGGGACACGTGAGTATTACCTCCTATACCAGTGGTCTTCAACCTGCAGACCTCCAGATGTTGCAATACTACAACTCCCAGTATGCCCGGACAGCCAACAGCCAACGGCTGTCCGGGCATGTTGGGAGTTGTAGTCTTGCAACATCTGGAGGTCCGCAGGTTGAAGATCACTGTTGGGTTCAGAATCTTTTTTTTTTCTAGATTTTGGACATTTAAAATAGGGTGCGTTTTATATGCCGGTGAGTGCTATAGGGCAAAAAATACGAGATATATATTTATATATATATATATATATATATATATAATATTTTTTTTATTTTATTTTTTATTTTTTTGAAGGAAGACGAAGTTTCTGGGGTCTTTTTAGTACATAAAATAAATCTCTATACATGTCAGCGTTTTTTTTTTATTCTGCATTTTTTTATCAGTTCAGTCAGTATTGATCCACAGCATCTACAAGCACCTGGAAAGATAATGGGGTAGGGGCCATAATCTTCAGGAGGCACTTCTCTTCTGTCTCAGCTGCTCAGACACCATACTGCATTGAGTACCTTGCACAGGCATTTGCTGAATTCCTCCTTCTCCTGAATAAGAGCGCTGATTGAGAGTCAGGCTGCACTTTTGATTGACAGGCGCTCTTTCTATCAATGCTCCTGCTTAGTAAGTGGCACAACGTCAGAGGGAGCACAGATGTGGAGCGACTCTCCAAGCCGCAGAGCGAAAACGGATACTATGTGGCATCAACTGCCGGTTAGCGGTAAATAGACCAATATCAGACAGCATAAAATAACAAAAGGATGTTATTTTAAATATAATGCGTTTCTGGGGGATTCTTCCATCTTCATCAGACCCTTAAAGGGGTACTCCGGTGGTAACAAAATTAAAATCAACTGGTGCCAGAAAGTTATACAGATTTGTAAATTACTTCTATTAAAAAATCGTAATCCTTCCAGGACTTATCAGCTGCTGTATGATCCAGAGGAAGTTGTGTAGTTCTTTTCTGTCTGACCACAGTGCTCTCTGCTGACATCTCTGTCAGTGTCAGGAACTGTCAGGAGCCGGAGAGGTTTGCTATGGGGATTTGCTCCTATTCTGAACAATTCCTGACATGGACAGAGGTGTCAGCAGAGAGCACTGTGGTCAGACTGAAAAGAACAACTTAACTTCCTCTGGAGCATAAAGCAGCTAATAAGTAATGGAAGGGTTAAACATTTTATAGAAATAATTTACAAATATGTTTAACTTTTCTGGAGCCAGTTGATATAAAAAATTAATAGTTTACCCCTTAAACACACATATGGCATAGGTAGTTTAAATGGCCACTGTCACATTCAGAAACTTTTTTATATGTTGTACATTTTGGCAAAACAATAACTTTTCTAAACTGAAGGACAGGTTGGGACAAATTTCAGCAAGTGAGAGTGGGACTAGCACTCCTCTGTGCTCACTCCTGTCCTATCAGGCTGCAGCATGAAAACAGAGAGGAGGGGGTTACAGAGCAACCTGCAGTGATTGGATAAAGAGACCCAGCACAGTACAGCAGACTCAGGGAGGAAGATGAGTCTTGCAGAGTTAGGACACACCCCTCCAAAGCACAGAATAACAAACCAAGTAAACAACAGATAGAAGGCATTCGTATGAGAACTATAGTTGCAAAACTACAACTACCAGCATGCCCGGACAGCCTTTGGCTGTCCGGGCATGCTGGAAGTTGTAGTTTTGCAACAAACAGCTAAAGGCACCCTGATTGGAAACACTGGTATAATGTAGGAAATAGAGTTTGATGGTGATCGACAGTACTAAAGTACTAAATGATAACCTGGGATATACAGCAACACTACCAACAAAAAATCAGGGCATGGAATTTTGTAACAAATAAATGTAGAATATACTCTAAACAGGTTTTATTTAAATAAAGCCCAGTACCACACAGACCCAAATAAATCCTGTGGTTTTCCATCTTACTATTTGGTTATTAGTATGTATCTGTGCATACCCAACTATGACATCTGCCTCGAGTATGCAGACTAGAGCTAAGAAGGCACTCTCTAGTCTCTTTGGTACTTCTAGTAAATTCTCCAATCATTCAAACATCAGTAGTTGCAACCCTTCCTCAGACTGAAAATTTACTGGCTCTATTTTGCACATGGTTCCCAATATTGGTCATTCCTAGTTGGTTGTATTAAAGGGGTACTCCGGTGGAAAACTTTTTTTTTTTTTTTTTTTTAAATCAACTGGTGCAAGAAAGTTAAACAGATTTGTAAATCACTTCTATTAAAAAGTCTTTCCAGTACTTATTATCTGCTGAATACTACAGTGGAAATTCTTTTATTTTTCGGAAAATAGTGCTCTCTGCTGACATCTCTGTCCAATTTAGGAACTGTCCAGAGCAGCATATGTTTGCTATTGGGATTTTCTCCTTCTCTGGACAGTTCTTAAAATGGACAGAGATGTCAGCAGAGAGCACTGTGCTCGTGATTCAGTTTCAAAAAGAAAATAATTTCCTCTGTAGTATTCAGCAGCTAATAAGTACTGGAAGGATTAAGATTTTTTAATAGAAGTAATTTACAAATCTGTTTAACTTTCTGGCACCAGTTGATTTAAAAAAAAAAAAAGTTTTCCACCGGAGTACCCCTTTAACCCCATTTGGGCCTTAAGGACTCAAACTATTTTACTTTTACGTTTTCGTTTTTTCCTCCTCGCCTTCAAAAAATCATAACTCTTTTATATTTTCATACACAGACTAGTATGAGGGCTTGTTTTTTGCATGACCAGTTGTCCGTTGTAATGCCATCACTCACTTTACCATAAAATGTATGGCGCAACCAAAAAAATACTATTTGTGTGGGGAAATTAAAAAGAAAACCGCAATTTTTCAAATTTTGAAAGGTTTTGTTTTCACGCTGTACAATTTACGGTAAAATGATGTGTTCTTTATTCTGTGGGTCAATACGATTAAAATGATACCCATGATAATATACTTTTCTATTACTGTTGCTATTAAAAAAAATCACAAACTGTTTAACCAAATTAGTACGTTTAAAATCCCCCTATTTTGAAGACCTATAACTTTTTCATTTTTCCGTATAAGCGGCAGTAAAAAAAAAAAATATTTTTTATACACTTTTTGTGGGTGAAATAGGGAAAATTGGACAATTTATGTTTTTATTGGGGAGGGGGATTTTCACATTTTTTTTACCTTTATTTTTTACTTTTTCTACTTTTATTTTTACACTTTAATAGTCCCCATAGGGGACTATTTATAGCAATCATTCGATCAGTATTATCAGTCATCTTCTGCTCTGGTCTGCTCGATCTAAGACCAGAGCAGAAGACCCCAGGAGACGGCCGGAGCAAGGTGAGGGGACCTCTGGCCGCCATGCTGGATGACCGGATCGGCGCTAGAGCGCTGTGGGCGATCCGATCATCCCTTTAAAGTACCGCGATCCTGCAGATGCCGTGATCTGTATTGATCAGGACATTTGAGGGATTAATGGCGGACATCCGCACGATCGCGGATGTCCGCCATTACGGGCGGGTCCCTGGCTGCTATCAGCAGCCGGGACCTGCCACGCATGACGCGAGCATCGCTACGATGCTTGCGGTTATGCATAGGAAGTAAATGTACGTCCTGGTGCGTTAAGTACCAGCTCACCAGGACGTACATTTACGTCCTGCGTCATTAAGGGGTTAAAGGGGTATTCCAGGATTTTTTTATTTGACTATGCTACAGGGGCTGTAAAGTATAGGTCTGTACCTGTGTTTGGTGGCTGGTCTCGCAATTTTTATGTGATCTTTGCCCCTATGTTTATTTTTTACCGCATACAAAATGAGTGTTGTCACAGGTTTTCCCTGATTGCTGTGTGACCCGAGACATTACATCTCTAGTCAGGTGTTCAAAGGAGCTTGTCTGCTTCAATGGGTGGAGCGACCGCTGGGTGGGAGGAAGATCATTCTCCACAGGGAAGCAGGGAATTGTCCCAGGTGTGATTCATTGGGTGGGGTGGCTGATGTGTGGGAGGGAGAAAAGTGACCTCACACTTACAAACAAGGGATCCTGGAACTTTTAGTTGGAGGAAGTGAACTCCAACAGGAAATAGCCATTTCACAAAAAGAAATCAGCAGCATTATGGTGGACTCACAGCACAGCCATTTAGCTCCAAGACAAGCATGGATCCTTCCTCAGCATTTTCGTTACTGTCTGGCAGGTGAGAACTAAAGTCAGCTTATGGTGGATAATCCCTTTAATGGTACATTGAATAAATGAGGATATGCCCTAATACAGATGAAGAAATAAATGATGTTTGTCTTTCTACTAAACTTTCTCCTTGATCTAAATAAAGCAATGTGCCTCCAGACATCGCTACATGCATTTGTCAAGGTCACAGTCTAAGTTACATGAATGCACATTTGGTAGAAGAGTTGTCTTGTGTAGCGAAGACATAAAACTCGATTGTAATTCTTAGAGCAATGGTCACTGAATTATATAAGATGACATTGGTGTAAATAAGGTTTTAAAAGATAAATTATATTTCACAAAAAAGAAAAAGATCACTGTCATTTGCAATTATTTTACCTTATTCAATAGTATTTATGAAAGTAAACATCTTTGAAATAAATTAGCATTAACCCCTAGACATCCTATCCCCTATCCAAAGGAAAGTGAATAAGATGTCTGATCACAGGGGGGAGATCTGCCCCCTGGGACTCTCCATGATCTCCAAGGCCAACACCCCAGTAATCCGCTGCACGGAGCCAACTCTGCTGCTTTGTGTCGTATTGCGAGTGACCACAGCTGTCACGCCCCCTAACATAGACATTAATGGGGGCGATGTGGCAACCACGGACGCCCGAAGCCTAGCACAGCTGGAGTTTTCAACATAAATGTTCAGAAAACCAGGGTACCGGACTGGAGATCACGGGGGGGCGGACGGACCGCTGCTATCAGACTTCCTATCCCCTATCCTTTAGGGATAAGATGTCTGGGGGTGGAGTACCCCTTTAAGGACCGGACCAATTTTTGTTTTTTCACTTTTGTTTTTTCCTCCTCACCCCTTTAATAGCTGTAACTCTTATTTCATCTTCTACACACCTATGTGAGGGCTTGTTATTTTCGGGACCAATTGTACTTTGTAATATCTTCCTTGATTTTTCCATAGCATATGCTCTTAAATGTAAAAATAAATATTTGTGAGGGGAAATAGAAAAAAAAAAATTACATTTTGCAAATTTAAAACTAACTATCTAATGTTATCTCGGTTCTTTAGGATAGTGCAATTACAACAAAACTGACAATTTTGTATAGTTTCTGTGATGATTTACTCATTTAACCCCTTAAGGACCGGGTTTTTTTCCGTTTTTGCACTTTCGTTTTTTGCTCCTTGCCTTTAAGGGTACATTCCCACACGGCGTATTTGCTGCGTATTTGCTGCTGCGTATTTTATTTTCTCTGTTGAAGTCAATGGGTAGGAAAATACGCAGCACCAAATACGCAGCAAATACGCAGCAAAATACGCCGTGTGGGAACGTACCCTAAAAAATGATAACTCTTTCAATTTTGCATCTAAAAATCCATATGAGTACTTATTTTTTGCACCACCAATTCTACTTTGTAATGACATCAGTCATTTTGCGCAAAAATCTACGGTGAAACGGAAAAAAAAATAATAATTGTGAGACAAAATTGGAAAAAAAACGCTGTTTTGTAACTTTTGGGGGCTTCCGTTTTTACGTAGTACATTTTTCGGTAAAAATGACACCTTATCTTCATTCTGTAGGTTCATACGATTAAAATGATACCCTACTTATATAGGTTTGATTTTGTCGGACTTCTGGAAAAAATCATAACTACATGCAGGAAAATGTATACATTTAAAATTGTCATCTTCTGACCCCTATAACTTTTTTATTTTTCCGCGTATGGGGCGGTATGAGGGCTCATTTTTTGCGCCGTGATCTGAAGTTTTTAACGGTACCATTTTTGCATTGATAGGACTTATTGACTTTTTATTCATTTTTTTTATGATATAAAAAGTGACCAAAAATGCACTATTTTGGACTTTGGAATTTTTTTGCATGTACGCCATTGACCGTGCAGTTTAATTAACGATATATTTTTATAATTCGGACATTTCCACATGCGGCGATACCATATATGTTTATTTTTATTTACACTGTGTTTTTTTTTTTAATGGGAAAAGGGGGGTGATTCAAACTTTTAATAGGGGAGGGGTTAAACGATCTTTATTCACTTTTTTTTTGCAGCGTTATAGCTCCCATAGGGACCTAGAACACTGCACACACTGATCTTTTACATTGATCACTGGTTTCTCATAGGAAACCAGTGATCGACGATTCTGCCGCTTGACTGCTCATGCCTGGATCTCAGGCACTGAGCAGTCATTCGGCGATCAGACAGCGAGGAGGCAGGTAGGGACCCTCAGGCTGTCCTGTAAGCTGTTCGGGATGCCGCGATTTCGCCGCAGCTATCCCGAACAGCCCACTGAGCTAACCGGCACTTTTTACTTTCACTTTTAGCCACGTGGCTCAGCTTTGAGCGCGCGGCTAAAGGGTTAATAGAGCACGGCACCGCGATCAGTGCCGCGCGCTATTAGCGGCGGGTCCCGGCGTCACTATGACGCTGGGCCCGCCGTGATATGATGCGGGGTCACCGTGGGACCCCGCGTTATATTATGGGAGCGGGACCAAGGACGTACTCATACGTCCTTGGTCCTTAAGAGGTTAAAAAAAATTCTAAACTTTTTGGGAAAAAAAATCACATAAAATGCAATATTTTGACCCCTCTAACATTTTTCTTTTTTTGTATACCGGGTGGCAGGAGGGCTTATTTTTTGTGCTATGATCTGTAGTTTTTATCGGTGCCATTGAGGTATTGATCAAACTTTTTTTCCCAGGATATTACAGTATATGATCAAAAAAGTGCATTTCTGGGGTTTGGTATTTTTTATGTTTAGGTCATTCACCGTACGGCATAAATAATGTTATACCGTATTTATCGGAGTATAACACGCACTTTTTAGGCTAAAATTTTTTGCCTGAAGTCTACCTGCATGTTATATGCTGATAAGCCGCTGCAGTTCAATGATTTAAAGCGGGCACTTTAAATCAATGAACTGCAGCGGCTTTGCAGGTGCAGAGACCTGGCAGTTCTCTCCCCCTAGCTATCGGTGCCGCTGCCCGTTCTCTCCCCCTGGCTAGCCAGGGGGAGAGAAGCGGCACCGGTAATGGGGCAGCTGCGCTGACAGACAGGGGGAGAGAAGGGGCAGCGGCAGCCATTGCCAGCGCCGCTGCCCCGTTGCCTCCCCCATCCCCGGTTGTATAATTACCTGTTGCCGGGGTCGGGTCCGTGCTGCTTCAGGCCTCCGGTGTGCGTCCCCTGCGTCGTTGCTATGCGCTGCGAGACGCAATGACGTCACTCGTCATTGCGCCGCGCTGTGCAGTGCATAACAACGACGCATGGGACGCACACCGGAGGCCTGAAGCAGCGCGGACCCGACCCCGGCAACAGGTAATTATACAACCGGGGATGGGGGAGGCAACGGGGCAGCGGCGTCGGCAATGGGTGCTGCTGCCCCTTCTCTCCCCCTGTCTGTCGGCGCCGCTTCTCTCCCCCTGGCACCGATAGTCAGGGGGAGATAACGGGCAGCGGCGCAGATAGCCAGCGGGAGAGAAGCGGCGGCAGCAGGGCTCTAGACCCCAGGAAAGGCAGGGGAAGAGAAGCGGGCAGCGACTGCCTCTCTCCCCCTGCCTTTCCTGGGGGTGTATCGGGGTATACGCATGCACACACATGCACCCTCATTTTACCAAGGATATTTGGGTAAAAAACTTTTTTTACCCAAATATCCTTGGTAAAATGAGGGTGCATGTTATAGGCCGGTGCGTGGTATACCCCGATAAATACGGTATTTTAATTGTATTATGCAAGCAGTGATACCAAATATGTTTATTTTTATTATGTTTAAAAATATTTTATATGGAAAATGGTTAAAGGGGGTAATTTAAACTTTTAATGAGGAAGGGGTTAATATATGTGTGTTAAAGCTTTATGAAACATTTTTTTTTTACATTTTATTGGTCCCCTTAGGGGACTCTTAGGAGAAACCATTAGATTTTGCATACAGATCAATGTAGTTCTATTGAATTGCATTGATCTGTGTTCTCTGCGCTTAATTGATCAATTGAAGAGCCACAGCCACAAGAAGAGAGGTAAGTCTTCCAGCTACCCAAACAGTGGATCACTCTCCATGGTGCTTTTTCATTCTCATTTTAGGGCATAGGACCATAGCTTGGCTGTTTCCAGTAGTGATTAGTGTTGAGCGGCATAGGCCATATTCGAATTCACAATATTTCGCGAATATATGGACGAATATTCATCATATATTTGCTAAATTCGCATATTCGTAATAATCGCGTTTTATTTTCGCATATGCGAAAATTTGCATATGCGAAAATTTGCATATGTGAAAATTCGCGAGGCGGTCTCTCACAGTATTATTAGAGCCTTCTTTATACCACACAAGCTGGAAGCAGAGAGGGGTGATCACTGTGATGTGTACTGTGAAAAAAAAAAATGAATTTTCGTAATTACGAATATATAGGGCTATATTTGCGAATTTTCGCAAATTTGCGAATATGCAATATTCGCAAATCAAATTTGCATTGCGAATATTCGCGAGCAACACTAGTAGTGATTACACTGGGACTTCCCTTTATTTTTCTCTCTGGGCTATTCCAGAACAACATCTACTCCTTATTACTATACCATGACATACTTTATTGTGAAGGTTCACTGGGTTAAACAGGCTACAGGCTGGCACGGTGCTGGGACATGATTCACACACTACACTGTTACAGATTACATGATTACAATGTGAACCAGAAATGTAAAAAAGTTATATTGGAATGGGATAATAGAAAAGCCTTGATTTACCTTTCAGTTTCAATTTGCATCCTCAAGAGCAGTGCTCCCCAACCTTTTTATCGCTGCGGACCGGTAAATGTTTGATAATTTTTCCGTGGCCCGCTTGTTAATGAAGTAGGTCTCCTTTGTTAAATAGTTAAACATGTCACCTCATTAGCTAGATAGGGCCCCTAAAAAGTAAGTTCCCATATTAAGCCGGTAGCCCCCCCACTTCAGGAAGGTATGTCCCTTTATCAGGTAGGCAGGTAGGGTTCCCCTAGTAAATAATGTCCCAGATAGATATGTGCCCCCAGTTGATAGAAAGGGTGGGCTCCCCCAGTAGGTGGACAAAGCTCCAGATAGATATGACCCCCATCAGGTAGGGCTCCCCTATATGAAGACAGGCCCCCAGATAGATATGACCCCCCCATCAGGTAGGGCTCCCCAGTAGGTAGACATGCCCCCAGATAAATATGATCCCCATCATATCTATCTGGGGGCATGTCTACCTACTGGGGAGCCCTACCTGATGATCAGGTAGGGTTTCCCAATAGGTTTATACAGGCCCTCAGATAGATATTACCCCCGGTATTTAAACAATTATGCCCCCTAAGAATATAGTTTTGCCCCTGGTGATCGAGCAGGTCCTGATATTAGGCAAGTTTATCTCACTCACTCTGAATTCACACAGGTCCGCTCACACTGTTACTGTACTTATATCTCCCTGCAGCAGTCTATAACGAGACTTCCTTGCGGGGATGCGCGCGATAGGTGACGTCATCACAGGCGCCGCACGGGACGTCAGCGTCCCGACGTCCTGAGCTGCGTATGCGATGACGTCACGAATCGCGCGCATCCCAGCAAGGAAGTCTCGTTATAGACTGCTGCAGGGAGATGTAAGTACAGTAACAGTGTGAGCGGACCTGTGTGAATTCTTCAGGCACTTAGCACTGCACTTCATGCACTTAGGTTTGCCTTTCGGCCAATCAGGAAGCGGGAGGACCCGCTCCCTGATTGGCCAGGAGGAGGATCAGTGTAACAATAGCGAATTTTCATTCGCTATTGTCACACAATGGGCAGGCTCGGAAGGGTGCAATGCTCTGCACCTCAGCCGCCACAGTAAAATTATTTAAAGTTCCTCGGACGGCCGGGGGTTGGGGAACACTGCTCAAGAGGATGGAGAAAAACTTACAGGTTGCAAGAACACATCCCAGGCTTGTTCTCCTTCTCTCTTGCACACTTCAACAGACAGTAAACAGCAGATTGCAGGAAAGTGAGACACCTAGTGGCCAAAATTTTAGAGCTCTCTTTCTTGGATAAGAATTGAGTTTTGGTAACTTAAGTGATTTCTAGGTATGTTAGGAATCACATAGGCTATCACATGGAAGCATGTAGTTTTAACCCCTTAACAATCCTTGATGTTTATTGATGTCATGGCTTTTAAAGGGGTACTCCACTGCCCTAGCATTCAGAACATTTTGTTCTGAACGCTGGGTGCAGGCTGCAGAGTTGTGATGTCACAGCCATGCTCCTCATGACGTCACGCCAAGCCCCCTCAATGCAAGTCTATGGGAGGGGGCATCCCTTAGACTTGCATTGAGGAGGTGTGGTGTGACACCACGAGGGGCATGGCCGTGATGTTATGATGACCCCCACAGCCCTTATCCAGCGTTCAGAACAAAATGTTCTGAATGCTGGGGCAGTGGAGTACCCCTTTGAGGGTGCATGGAGAGGGCTAATGTGACTGCAGGGACACTGCTATTGATTGTGCCGCTAAAATACTGATTCCTGTCTCCACCAAAAGAATTGACATGGAGACGGCACATTTCCAAGCAGTCCTAGCGTCGGCATGTTCTGCCAGCGTCCACTGTCTATGGAATGTCTGCCCCGAATTTTCCAAGCAGACATTTCACCGTGTGAACATATCCTTACTGTGCCCATCCATATAGCATGGGTGAATGAATTTTGTCCACCACGTCTGGCCATCCCACTGAAATTATACATTCAAATGAATTATTAATAAATTAACAATAGTTTAAGTGAACTTCAACTACTGACGCATCTGGTTTTCCATATTCGGAAAAAATGTGCCTCTACAATTCTGGAATAATTATTTCCTCTGCTGGATAAATCACTGCCTCATTTTTTACTCAATACGTTTTAGGAACACAATACTCCATATCTTACCTCCATCATTTTCATGCTGCTTGAAAGCGTTTCCTCCATGCGCCACACTGTGACATTACAGAGCTGTGTGGGCTGCAAAACATTTTGACTATAATAATTAGAAAAGCCATTCACTCATTTTTTTCTTCCAACTTAGGACCTGTTATTTCTGATGTTCTAAGGTGTTCCTTTTATATTCGTTCTTTCAGATGAGCAGAACTGACTGAAAGCACATGGAACATAACACAATCCTTTGAAGATAGCTAGCGCCCTCTATGGGATAAGAGATTCATTTCATGACAACTCTATAGAGAATCATCTGACAGGAAAGTAATTATAAATGATCGAACCCCTAGTCATAAAAATGTGGGAATACTATGGGATGGTGTAAAATATGTGAGAAAATGTGTATACGTCATTAACCTGTAAACTTGTTGTCTACTTACAGTAACTGACCACTTTATGAGGTACACCTGTTCAATTGCTTGTTAACACAAATAGCTAATCAGCCAATCACATGGCAGCAACTTGATGAATTTAGGCATGTAGACGTGGTCAACACGTGGTCAAATCCAGCATCAGAATGGAGAAGAAAGGGGAATTAAAGAGTACCTCTCATGATCTTGTTAAATGTTATAATCCTCCCTGTTCACTGCCCCCATCATGATAAACCACCCCCTGCCTTTATTTTTATTATTTCTTAGTATCCTACCCTGATATTGCTCTGTATTTTCTCTTCAGTCTCAGTCAGATTCACAGACTGGAAAGTGGCGTTACCCAGCAGGCGTGACATCATCTGAAGCCATACAGGGGAGAACTTCCTCCCTTACTCTGCTACACACAGCCCAGAGCAGTTTATTGTGAGATAAGCTTTGATTGGTTAAGGCTGCACACACACCCTCAGAACTCCAGACTGCATTTCCTGATTTTAGACTTCTGCCAGGCCAGCAGGAGTCCAAAGTCTGTGCAAGAGATGGGGGGAAATGTGATCTGGGCAAGTAGGGAGACACCTAGTGGCAGCTTTTTTAAACACAAATAAAACATAGAGAACTTCATTTTTATGTACCATGTGCAATAGCAAAAAATTTTTTTATGAAAGTGCCCATTTAAGTGACTTTGAACGTGGTATGGATGTTGGTGCCATGCAGGCTGGAATTTCAGAAACTGCTGATTTTCTGTGATGTTCATGCTCAACCATCTGTAGGGTTTACAGAGAATGGTCCAAAAAAGGTAAAATATCCAGTGAGCGTCAATGGACGAAAATGTTTTGTTCATGTCAGAGATCAGGGGAGAATGAGCAGACTGGTTTGAGATGAGAGAAAGACAACAGTAACTCCAATAACCACTTGTTACAACCAAGGTGTGCAGTATACTGTGGTAGCCCAGTACGGGAGGTGTTACCCCTGTACCCTTGCTGCCCTGTCCGGCAGCCTCCCTTCAGTGTCCCCTGGGTTCCCTTGTACTTGTTTCCCCCCTGTACATATGTTCTGCTCTGTAATGTATTATAAAATGTCTTGTTGCTTTAGGAGTTGTACCATGTGAAATGTCATTTGATTGTTACCCAGGAGGTATCAGTGACTAGCTGACCCCAAGAGTGACCTATGGGCTCCCTGCTAGTCTCCCCCATATAAGCCTCCTAGCTCGCTCTCTTTGGAGATACGTCTTTGCTGAGGTCAGTCGTGCCTAGTGTGTATGTCCAGAGTGTTGGAGGCCACAAAGTGAAGTCCTGCAGCCAGCTTTTTCAGTCTTCAGTCAAGTCAAGTCAGTCCCTGTCAGTAGCTGTCAAGTCAGCGTGGCCTGCATTACATTGTCCAGTCCTACTACAAGTCCCAGCAAGTCCTTAAGGTCACTGAGTCACTGGTCACTTCCTTGGGCCCTGGCTGAACTGTATAGACTTTACCATCTGTCTACCCTCAGTAAAGCTACTGTTATCCGTAACTTGACGTCGGAGTCATTATTGCCCCTGTGCCTATCCCAGGATCTAGCGGTATACCTTCGGGTCATATTGAGGATAAACCATGCCTGGCGTCACGAATACAAGGGGTTAATGCCATCTGCCCCTAGGGTAACAACATCTCACAATACCATCTCTAAATGCACAACACATGCAGCCTTGTAGCAGATGGGCTACAGCAGCAGAAGACCACACAGGTGCCACTTCTGTCAGTTAAGAACAGTAAATTACAATTCACACAGGCTCACCAAACTTAGACAATGGAAGACTGGAACCTTGCCTGGTCAGATAAGCCTCGATTTCAGCTGTGACATTCAGATGCAAGGGTAAGACAACATAAAAACATGATCCATCCTAGCATGGATCCACCCTAATGGCAGTAATGATATATTCCCCCCAGTGTGTCTATCTTCCATTCCCCAGTTCTTCAATGGCTGGCCCTGACATGAGAAGTCTGGAAGACATTGGGACCTACTCTTCAATAGTGTCATTATTATGCCAGCTAAAATGTCAAGTCCGCTTTGTGTAGTAGAAGTTGCTGTTTCATGACAAGTTCAATCGATACGTGGCCACAGCTTTCCCTCACTCCAACTGTAGGTCAATATGTGAGGCTCCATTCACACTGGCATCATTGCTTCTATTATTAGTAGAGCCAGATATTGCAGTTCTTTAGTGTGACAGATTCTGACCGAATCCTTATAATGGCTCTGACAACTGCCAATACCGTATTTTTTGCCGTATAAGACGCACTTTTTCTTCCCCAAAACTGGGGGGAAAAAGTCGATGCGTCTTATACGGCGAATACACCCCTATCGCGGCGGTCCCTGCGGCCATCAACGGCCGGGACCCGCGGCTAATACAGGACATCACCGATTGCGGTGATGCCCTGTATTAACCCTTCAGACGCGGCGATCAAAGCTGACCGCCGCGTCTGAAGGGAAAGTGACACTAACCCGGCTGTTCAGTCGGGCTGTTCGGGACCGCCGCGATCTCACCACGGCGGTCCCGAACAGCCCGACAGAATAGCCGGGTTGGTGCTTACAGGACACCGGGAGGGACCTTACCTGCCTCCTCGGTGTCTTCTCCGTTCAGGGATCCCCTGTATGGCCGGCACTCTCCTTCCTCGTCATCACGTCGTCGCGCACGTGCATTGGCGTGCGTAACGACGTGATGGCGGCGCCGGAGAGCGAGGATACCCGGCCGGCAGCAGAGACATTCCGGAGCGACGGGGACACGGCGACAACGATGGAGCGACATCCAGGGTAGCGGTGATGGGTCCGGAGCGGCGGGGACACGTGAGTATTACCTCCTCCTGCAGTGGTCTTCAATCTGGCGACCTCCAGATGTTGCAAAACTACAACTCCCAGCATGCCCGGACAGCCAACGGCTGTCCGGGCATGCTGGAAGTTGTAGTTTTGCAACATCTGGAGGTCCACAGGTTGAAGACCACTATTGGGTTCAAAATCTTTATTTTTTTAGATTTTACCCCTAAAAATTGGGTGCGTCTTATACGCCGGTGCGTCCTATAGGACGAAAAATACGGTAATTCTTTACTAATAGTTATTTATTTATTTATTTCTGTACTGTAGGGTTTCTTGTAAAAACAACCCCTTTCTCTATGCCCTCTTTGAGCCAGAGGAACAATGATCACAAAGCACCTCTTGCTTTGGCCTATGACTGTTCATGTATTACATGTCTGGCCAATCATTTGGATGATCAGTCGGCCACAGATTGAAATGGATGACAAATAATACTACTAACACATACCTACTCCAACCCTATAACCCTATAGTGGTTTCCGGTATTAACAGGCAAGCATCACTTAATGTAATGTGAAGCGGTATATTCCAATCATTTCCATACAGTAATGCTTATGGGATTTCCTTCTGTAAATGTTATTCTATAAGTCTATTTACATGACTACCTACTAGACATACAGCACATATCGCCAAGAAATTTGACAGCTGCCACCATCAATTGTGTACATTAAAATTGATCTACAACCAGCTCGGGGCTTCTCAGTCCTCACATCGCGGTTTGCCAGATACGCTAAATGGCGCTAATTGATTTTAAATGGTGATTTAACAAAATGTGAAGGCAAATAAACACAGGCACTGGGCATTCATTCATAACATTAACCCTTTATGTCACTGTGAACATTTTTCTAAGGTATCCACTATCCTATATACAGTACAACAACTGCATTGGGTATTACTAGAAAATATTTATGTGAACCCCAGCACAGGGTTTCACATACTTGTAGTTAATTTCCTATTGTTTATATTTGGTTCCAGTAGATCCTTATAGGTTGCCAAAACTTTATCATCATAAATGCTTAATTACCGATAAATCTGGTATCTGGGCAGGCCATGGAAGTGTAGCAATCTGGTGGAGACATTTCCGTGAAACCTTTGCTCCTGTTGAAAAACGTAGGTTGGGGGCAAGGAGAAGCAATGTTCTGGGGATGTTCTGCACATGTCCCCAAGCTGTTAGTGTTCCCTCCATACTTGAACCCAACCATTGTCTGATCCCAATTAGAACCATGACTTGTCGCTAAAGACCATATGGTTCCAGTCCATAGTGTCCAGGCTTTTCATTCACAGCACCACTGCAAGCAAAAAAGATTGTGGCTGACTGACATTGGAAGGACGCTTAACGGGCACTGTGGAATCAATTTTTTTTGCTAAGTGAGTGGAAATGGAGGGTGAGTAATAAAGGTGCCACCTGTGTATAAATGGTGACCAAGGAAACTTTAAAAGCTGTTCACATTAGTCAGCAGACCAAAAGATCCTCTCTATTAGTGGTCTGCCATGGTCATCTGCGGCCTATTCGCTGTGTGTGCCCTCATGTAACCACTGCTTCCAACACTTCCTAACAGTTTGGTCAGAACAGCCGTGATGGTGAGCAGGTGGTCGAAACAACCATCCAATGATAGGCCCCCTCTCAAAGTCTGTCAACTGTGCTAAATATCTTTGCATTCATCCTAGAGGCATGTCAAGCAGTCAGGAATCTCTCTTCAAGTGGTACACTTCCCAAAAGTACCCTCTGGGAATCTTTTTATTGGGCAGAAGAGGAAGCTCTTTTACGCCCTCTTCTAGCAAGATCCGGTGTATAAGCAGACCACACTTGTTATTATTTACATATCTGCCTGAGACATGACTGCATGCTGAGTTTTGTAAAGGAATGTATGTACAGTTGATGGGTGGATAGATGATTTTTGAGTGTTGCAACATTTGTTCGATATATGAGATAGGTAGATAGACAGATGGGAGATAGATAAATAGATTGGAGATAGACAGATAGATAGATGATAGATAGATAGATAGATAGATAGATAGATAGATAGACAGACAGATAGGAGATATATAGATAGATAGATAGATAGATAGATTAAAAAAAAAAAAAACACAGAAGGTAGCAGCACTCCTAGTGATGAGTAGATGCTGGGTGCACGTCAGAGGGGGGACCCCTGGCCATGGGACCCCAAAACTGGATATAAGCACAAGAAGATAACTGCGGCACTTTCTGAGAAAGGCTGCATTGTAGCAGCTGAAACGTTGTCATGTGTTTCTGGATGGAATAAACACTTTTCACCTTAACCACCGCTTTGGAGTGCCGCAGTTATCTTCTTGTGCTAAGATAGATAGATAGATAGATATGAGATAGATAGATAGATAGATAGATATGAGATAGATAGATAGATAGATATGAGATAGATAGATATGAGATAGATAGATAGATACAATGCAAATAAAAACGGCACAACCAATATCCAGAAGAAAAGTGAAATTAGGGGTGCCCGCATAGCTGGAACCTGGGTCCGTCGGTTCCTCAATCCAAAAAATAGTAAATATGATGCAGCACTCCACAAGTTGCAAAGAAAGGGTGGTTTTATTCCATCATGTGCATAGACAACGTTTCACCAGCCTCACACTGGAAGCCTCACACTTGAAAAAGCCAGTGTGAGGCTGGGGAAACGTTGTCTATGCACATGATGGAATAAAACCACCCTTTCTTTGCAACTTGTGGAGTGCTGCATCATATTTACTATTGTTTAGATAGATAGATAGATAGATACAAAACCATAGGTTAGGCAGCACAACCTCCCGATGATGCTTCAGGATTAGGGGTGCAAGCAAAAAGATGCGGGGTCCCAGTCGCAGACCATGTCGTTAGATACAGTGCAAATAGAGGCAGCAGCACACCCAGGCAGTATTCAGTGAAAATCTCAGAGCTTTATGCTTTATTTGCCCATGTTCACAGTGCAACGTTTCAACGGTATCACACCGTCTTTATCAAGCATGCTTAATAATGACAGTGTGATACCGTTGAAACGTTGCACTGTGAACATGGGCAAATAAAGCATAAAGCTCTGAGAATTTCACTGAATACTGCCTGGGTGTGCTGCTGCCTCTATTTGCACTAGATAGATAGATAGATATACAGCAACAGAAGAATGCAGCAGCACACTGCCAGCACAAGGATATAGGTGAAACATGAATATGCAGTTAAAACATGGAGAGCTATACAGCTATGGTGTAATAGATGCACATGTGAAACTATGAAATATTGAGGCACTTAGCTCGCAAATTTGTCTCCGCCGGCGGTCAAATAGCTTGGACCGTCCCACCGCGATAAGGTGGCCTCATTGGGACGGACCCTACACTGTGAATATGCCTCTGTGTGAACAGTTCAGTAAGCATGGCAGAGTCTGGAACATCTAAGACACCTTATATACACACCTGATAGAGGTGGGTGGGGTGCAAGGCCAACATGGAGGTAGCCACTCCACCGTATGTGCAATACAGACAAAGAATAAGTCAGCCAGCACATTAGTTGATACCAAACTATTATATGGACCTGGCCTGCAGGTGCACGCTACTAGGCTAGATATACAGCAACAGAAGAATGCAGCAGCAGATTGCACATACGGTGGAGTGGCTACCTCCATGTTGGCCTTGCACCCCACCCACCTCTATCAGGTGTGTATATAAGGTGTCTTGGATCTTCCAGATCCTGCCATGCTTACTGAACTGTTCACACAGAGGCATATTCACAGTGTAGGGTCCGTCCCAATGAGGCCACCTTATCGCGGTGGGACGGTCCAAGCTATTTGACCGCCGGCGGAGACAAATTTGCGAGCTACGTGCCTCAATATTTCATAGTTTCACATGTGCATCTATTACACCATAGCTGTATAGCTCTCCATGTTTTAACTGCATATTCATGTTTCACCTATATCCTTGTGCTGGCAGTGTGCTGCTGCATTCTTCTGTTGCTGTATATCTAGCCTAGTAGCGTGCACCTGTAGGCCAGGTACATATAATAGTTTGGTATCAACTAAAGTGCTGGCTGACTTATTCTTTGTCTAGATTGATATGAGATAGATAGATAGATAGATAGATAGATAGATATGAGAGATAGATAGATATGAAATGGATAGATAGATACATATGAGATAGATAGATAGATAGAAGATGCAGAGGCAGCCCAACCAGGTGTAGTAGAGTTTCAGGGTGAAAGCAGGCAATTAGACAGTCCCAGTTGCAGACTGTATAGACGAGTCCAAATAGAACACACCTTGGTATTAGTTTTTCATTTGTTTACAATGATTTTTGTTTTTTACAATGATTTTGTAGGAAGCATAGCACTCCTTTGGTATTTGCCCTTACTTGCCATGCCTTTTCTGGACTCTACACGTCAGCCTGCACATGCGTGGACTTTGGTGGGAATGCCGGCATTTACTATGTATGATTGAGATGGGTGGTGTAGGTAGTGCGTGCGTCACATGAGGAAAACACCCACTGCCAGAGCCAACGAATGCCGGAACGGCGTGCATTAAGAAGTTATTATAATCTGTCCCCTTACTCTTGTTTGGTTTTTAACTTTTAATCATGTCCATCACATACAGCTGCACATAGTGGGCACATATTAACTGTGAATATACTGTAATCATGAATTTACGATTTATATGTATTTATTACCATTAAATGTATTTGTACTTGTTATTAGACATATTGTATGTACTTTGCACTTACTGTTTTGCACTGTACTTGATAATCTATTTGTAAATTTATCACTTTGTTAATTGTTCACCTGATAAACTGTAACACTTGTAACCATTGCACTATGCTTGAGAAAGACGGGGTGATGTCGTTGAAACGCTGTGTCTGATCTTGAACATGGGTCAATAAAGCACTTTACTTAAATTCTGCTGGAGTTTTCTCTATATAGATAGATTGAGAGATAGATAGATATGAGATAGATTTATAGATAGATAGATATGAGATAGATAGATAGATAGATAGATATGAGATAGATAGATATGAGATAGATAGACAATGTCTTCCAGGAGCAGTATAACAGGGTTTAGCTGAAGCCACATGTATAGAGGTATAGAAATATGTGCTATATTGATATAATACAGCAAGCACTGTGCTGAGAGGAGGGGGTTCTGAGTTTGGGGAACCATGAAGAAATATGTTCTGAAAGGGCAATCATGGTTAATGCATTAGAGAGCACATCCCAAAGTGCTTGGGCAGCACAAGCAACTATGCCCAGAATTATTGCTTATTTTCTTTAGAATTCTTTATGAAGTGATTTGCTTACGGCCAGAGCCAGAGAAGAAAGGATTTGTTACAGGCTTCCAGGGCAGCTTCATTTATCACTTGTGCGCGGTTCTTCTGGGCCTCCACTTATGCTTTCACTAGTAATTTTAGCCTTAGCCGGACTATTCGTCAAATCCTGTGACTGTAGCATATCTGAAAATGGCCAGGAACATTGACATTTAGGTATACAGCTTTTGTGTTATTTGTGTTATTCTTGTCGTCTTATATCATATGTGCCCTGCTGGTATTAAGAAACAATGAGACACTTCACTTATCTGATTGTTTCAGGTTCTGACAAATGTAAATGCATTAGTTAGAAGAGCCTCAGACTAAACGGATTATGGAGCGTTTTACCCAGGGCCAGATTATGGCTGCCTGGAAGACTGAGCACTTCATTATGGTGCTGGTCCTATCAATTAACCTACCTGGCCAGATAAATAAAACCAGGAACCAAATTACGGCAGCCATAGGTCCGACTTGCAGATTGCTCCTTAGTGTGAATCTAAGCACACATACAATGGGAGGGAGTAGACAATCTACAAGACCGACCCTGGTTGGTTCATTTATAGCAGGCCTCACAGGTGAAACCCTAATGCTACCCAGCAAGATAAAAGGGTGCATTAGTATAAGCTCTAAGCAAAGACATAACGGCTTATATTTGCATGAACATGGTTATAGCAGTTGTGCACCTTTGCTGGGGCGGAGGTCCTGCACTTGAAAACCATTGCTGATACTGCCAAACCCTGTGTACCCTGTATATTATATTGCCAAACATCATGCCCTCCAAAAATAATACTACCACACACTGTGTCTGTCACGATGCCGGCTGGCAGGTAGTGGATCCTCTGTGCCAGAGAGGGATTGGCGTGGACCGTGCTAGTGGACCGGTTCTAAGCCACTACTGGTTTTCACCAGAGCCCGCCGCAAAGCGGGATGGTCTTGCTGCGGCGGTAGTGACCAGGTCGTATCCACTAGCAACGGCTCACCTCTCTGGCTGCTGAAGATAGGCGCGGTACAAGGGAGTAGGCAGAAGCAAGGTCGGACGTAGCAGAAGGTCGGGGCAGGCAGCAAGGATCGTAGTCAGGGGCAACGGCAGAAGGTCTGGAACACAGGCTAGGAACACACAAGGAACGCTTTCACTGGCACAATGGCAACAAGATCCGGCAAGGGAGTGCAGGGGAAGTGAGGTGATATAGGGAAGTGCACAGGTGAACACACTAATTGGAACCACTGCGCCAATCAGCGGCGCAGTGGCCCTTTAAATCGCAGAGACCCGGCGCGCGCGCGCCCTAGGGAGCGGGGCCGCGCGCGCCGGGACAGGACAGACGGGGAGCGAGTCAGGTACGGGAGCCGGGGTGCGCATCGCGAGCGGGCGCTACCCGCATCGCGAATCGCATCCCGGCTGGCAGCGGAATCGCAGCGCTCCGGGTCAGAGGATGTGACCGGAGCGCTGCAGCGGGGAGAGTGAAGCGAGCGCTCCGGGGAGGAGCGGGGACCCGGAGCGCTCGGCGTAACAGTACCCCCCCCCTTGGGTCTCCCCCTCTTCTTAGAGCCTGAGAACCTGAGGAGCAGACTTTTGTCTAGGATGTTGTCCTCAGGTTCCCAGGATCTCTCTTCAGGACCACAACCCTCCCAGTCCACTAAAAAAAAAGTTTTCCCTCTGACCTTTTTGGAAGCTAAGATTTCTTTGACAGAGAAGATGTCCGAGGAGCCGGAAACAGGAGTGGGAGGAACAGATTTGGGAGAAAAACGGTTGAGGATGAGTGGTTTGAGAAGAGAGACGTGAAAGGCATTAGGGATACGAAGAGAAGGAGGAAGAAGAAGTTTATAAGAGACAGGATTAATTTGACACAAAATTTTGAAAGGACCAAGATAGCGTGGTCCCAACTTGTAGCTAGGGACACGGAAGCGGACATATTTAGCGGAGAGCCATACCTTGTCTCCAGGGGAAAAAACGGGAGGAGCTCTTCTTTTCTTATCCGCGAACTTCTTCATGCGTGATGAAGCCTGTAAGAGAGAATTTTGGGTCTCTCTCCATATGATGGAAAGGTCACGAGAAATTTCATCCACAGCGGGCAGACCAGAGGGCAAGGGAGTAGGGAGGGGGGGAAGAGGGTGACGGCCGTACACCACGAAAAATGGGGATTTGGAGGAAGATTCAGAGACCCTAAAGTTATACGAGAATTCGGCCCATGGGAGGAGATCTGCCCAGTCATCCTGGCGGGAGGAAACAAAATGTCGCAAATAATCACCCAAGATCTGGTTAATTCTTTCTACTTGTCCATTGGACTGGGGATGATATGCAGAAGAAAAATTTAATTTAATCTTGAGTTGTTTACAGAGAGCCCTCCAGAATTTAGACACGAATTGGACGCCTCTATCCGAAACAATCTGCGTAGGCAACCCGTGAAGACGAAAAATGTGTACAAAAAATTGTTTAGCCAACTGAGGCGCAGAAGGTAGACCAGGAAGAGGGATGAAATGTGCCATTTTGGAGAATCGATCAACGACCACCCAAATAACAGTGTTGCCACAGGAAGGGGGTAAATCAGTAATAAAATCCATACCAATCAGAGACCAAGGCTGTTCGGGGACAGGCAGAGGATGAAGAAAACCAGCGGGCTTCTGGCGAGGAGTCTTATCCCGGGCACAGATAGTGCAGGCTCGCACAAAGTCCACAACATCCGTCTCCAGAGTCGGCCACCAATAGAAGCGGGAGATGAGTTGCACAGATTTCTTGATGCCCGCATGACCTGCGAGATGGGAGGAGTGACCCCATTTGAGGATTCCGAGGCGTTGGCGTGGAGAAACAAAGGTCTTTCCTGGAGGAGTCTGCCTGATGGAGGCAGGAGAAGTGGAGATCAGGCAGTCAGGTGGAATGATGTGTTGCGGAGAGAGTTCAACTTCTGAGGCATCCGAGGAACGAGAGAGAGCATCGGCCCTAATGTTCTTATCGGCAGGACGAAAGTGAATCTCAAAATTAAATCGGGCAAAGAACAGAGACCACCGGGCCTGGCGAGGATTCAGCCGTTGGGCAGACTGGAGGTAGGAGAGGTTCTTGTGGTCGGTGTAGATAATAACAGGAAAACTTGATCCCTCCAGCAGATGCCTCCATTCCTCAAGTGCTAATTTAATGGCTAGAAGCTCTCGATCCCCGATGGAGTAGTTCCTCTCCGCTGGAGAGAAGGTCCTAGAGAAAAAACCACAAGTGACAGCATGCCCGGAAGAATTTTTTTGTAGAAGAACAGCTCCAGCTCCCACTGAGGAGGCATCAACCTCCAATAGGAAGGGTTTGGAAGGGTCAGGTCTGGAGAGGACGGGAGCCGAAGAAAAGGCAGACTTGAGTCGTTTAAAGGCGTCTTCTGCTTGAGGAGGCCAGGACTTGGGATCAGCATTTTTTTTGGTTAAAGCCACGATAGGAGCCACAATGGTAGAAAAATGTGGAATAAATTGCCTGTAATAATTGGCGAACCCCAAAAAGCGTTGGATAGCACGGAGTCCGGAGGGGCGTGGCCAATCTAAGACGGCAGAGAGTTTGTCTGGATCCATCTGTAGTCCCTGGCCAGAGACCAAATATCCTAGAAAAGGAAGAGATTGGCATTCAAACAGACATTTCTCAATTTTGGCATAGAGTTGATTGTCACGAAGTCTCTGAAGAACCATACGGACATGCTGGCGGTGTTCTTCTAGATTGGCAGAAAAAATTAGGATATCGTCCAGATATACAACAACACAGGAGTATAACAGATCACGAAAAATTTCATTGACAAAGTCTTGGAAGACGGCAGGGGCGTTGCACAGGCCAAAGGGCATGACCAGATACTCAAAGTGTCCATCTCTGGTGTTAAATGCCGTTTTCCACTCATCCCCCTCTCTGATGCGGATGAGGTTATAGGCGCCTCTCAAGTCCAATTTAGTAAAGATGTGGGCACCTTGGAGGCGATCAAAGAGTTCAGAGATGAGGGGCAAGGGGTAGCGGTTCTTAACCGTGATTTTATTAAGACCGCGGTAGTCAATGCAAGGACGTAGGGAGCCATCCTTTTTGGACACAAAGAAAAATCCGGCTCCGGCAGGAGAGGAGGATTTACGGATAAAGCCCTTTTTTAGATTCTCCTGGACGTATTCAGACATGGCAAGAGTCTCTGGGGCAGAGAGAGGATAAATTCTGCCCCGGGGTGGAGTAGTGCCCGGGAGGAGGTCGATAGGACAATCATAAGGCCTGTGAGGAGGTAGAGTCTCAGCTTGTTTTTTGCAGAAAACATCCGCGAAGTCCATATAGGCCTTAGGAAGACCGGTTACTGGAGGAACCACAGAGTTACGGCAAGGGTTACTGGGAACCAGTTTTAGACAGTTCTTGGAACAAGAGGACCCCCAACTCTTGATCTCCCCAGTGGACCAATCCAGGGTTGGGGAATGAAGTTGAAGCCAGGGAAGTCCAAGGAGAATTTCCGAGGTGCAATTGGGGAGGACCAAAAGTTCAATCCTCTCGTGATGAGATCCGATGCTCATAAGAAGGGGCTCCGTGCGGAAACGTATGGTACAGTCCAATCTTTCATTATTTACACAATTGATGTAGAGGGGTCTGGCGAGACTGGTCACCGGGATGTTGAACCTGTTGACGAGAGAGGCCAAAATAAAATTTCCTGCAGATCCAGAGTCCAAGAAGGCCACAGTAGAGAAGGAGAAGGCAGAGGCAGACATCCGCACTGGCACAGTAAGACGTGGAGAAGCAGAGTAGACATCAAGGACTGTCTCACCTTTGTGCGGAGTCAGCGTACGTCTTTCCAGGCGGGGAGGACGGATAGGACAATCCCTCAGGAAGTGTTCGGTACTAGCACAGTACAGGCAGAGGTTCTCCATACGGCGTCGTGTCCTCTCTTGAGGTGTCAGGCGAGACCGGTCGACCTGCATAGCCTCCACGGCGGGAGGCACAGGAACAGATTGCAGGGGACCAGAGGAGAGAGGAGCCGAGGAGAAGAAACGCCTCGTGCGAACAGAGTCCATATCTTGGCGGAGTTCCTGACGCCTTTCGGAAAAACGCATGTCAATGCGAGTGGCTAGGTGAATAAGTTCATGTAGATTAGCAGGAATTTCTCGTGCGGCCAGAACATCTTTAATGTTGCTGGATAGGCCTTTTTTGAAGGTCGCGCAGAGGGCCTCATTATTCCAGGACAATTCTGAAGCAAGAGTACGGAATTGTACGGCATACTCGCCAACGGAAGAATTACCCTGGACCAGGTTCAACAGGGCAGTCTCAGCAGAAGAGGCTCGGGCAGGTTCCTCAAAGACACTTCGGATTTCCGAGAAGAAGGAGTGTACAGAGGCAGTGACGGGGTCATTGCGGTCCCAGAGCGGTGTGGCCCATGACAGGGCTTTTCCGGACAGAAGGCTGACTACGAAAGCCACCTTAGACCTTTCAGTGGGAAACAGGTCCGACATCATCTCCAGATGCAGGGAACATTGGGAAAGAAAGCCACGGCAAAACTTGGAGTCCCCATCAAATTTATCCGGCAAGGATAGGCGTAGCCCAGGAGCGGCCACTCGCTGCGGAGGAGGTGCAGGAGCTGGCGGAGGAGATGACTGCTGAAGCTGTGGTAGTAACTGTTGTAGCATAACGGTCAGTTGAGACAGCTGTTGGCCTTGTTGCGCTATCTGTTGTGACTGCTGGGCGACCACCGTGGTGAGGTCAGCGACAACTGGCAGAGGAACTTCAGCGGGATCCATGGCCGGATCTACTGTCACGATGCCGGCTGGCAGGTAGTGGATCCTCTGTGCCAGAGAGGGATTGGCGTGGACCGTGCTAGTGGACCGGTTCTAAGCCACTACTGGTTTTCACCAGAGCCCGCCGCAAAGCGGGATGGTCTTGCTGCGGCGGTAGTGACCAGGTCGTATCCACTAGCAACGGCTCACCTCTCTGGCTGCTGAAGATAGGCGCGGTACAAGGGAGTAGGCAGAAGCAAGGTCGGACGTAGCAGAAGGTCGGGGCAGGCAGCAAGGATCGTAGTCAGGGGCAACGGCAGAAGGTCTGGAACACAGGCTAGGAACACACAAGGAACGCTTTCACTGGCACAATGGCAACAAGATCCGGCAAGGGAGTGCAGGGGAAGTGAGGTGATATAGGGAAGTGCACAGGTGAACACACTAATTGGAACCACTGCGCCAATCAGCGGCGCAGTGGCCCTTTAAATCGCAGAGACCCGGCGCGCGCGCGCCCTAGGGAGCGGGGCCGCGCGCGCCGGGACAGGACAGACGGGGAGCGAGTCAGGTACGGGAGCCGGGGTGCGCATCGCGAGCGGGCGCTACCCGCATCGCGAATCGCATCCCGGCTGGCAGCGGAATCGCAGCGCTCCGGGTCAGAGGATGTGACCGGAGCGCTGCAGCGGGGAGAGTGAAGCGAGCGCTCCGGGGAGGAGCGGGGACCCGGAGCGCTCGGCGTAACAGTGTCTTCCGTAGTGTGCACAGAGCAGCAGCATCCCATTGAAAATGAGCGAAATTCTGCTGGCGGAAGTTCATAGTGTGGACGAGCCCTAATTCCCCCAGACCCCTAAGTCCTCCTCCAGACTCCTGCTCCCAGTGACCCCTAAGGCTAGGTTTCCCCCTTGTTTTACCTGCAAAAACACAGAAAAACTGCTACTACTTTTTCCTGTGTTATGGTCATTTTTTGTCATTTTTTACTTGTGCTTTTGCCTTCTCTGGAAACTTAGCCTTAGTCCCCCCCTGGTCCTTGAGTCCCCCCCCCCCCCCCCCTTCAACACTCCTGGTCCTTACATAGTTACATAGTTACATAGTTAGTATGGTTGAAAAAAGACATACGTCCATCAAGTCCAACCAGGGAATTGAAGTGAAGGGTGTAAGGGGATAAGGGAAAGGGATGTAGTTTTACTATTCCGCTTTTCTGCACCCCCTAACCCCCCCCCCCCTCAGTCCCTTTCACACTCCTCTGCCCCCTTTACCAAACTCACACTTACCTTACCTTACCTCATCCGTCACCCACCCCCACCACCTACCCCTAGACAAGCTCCCTTCAGCCCCACATGCCCTCCCGGTCCTTCTTCAATACATTTTTCTTCACCAACCCCACCCCAGTTCCCCCACATTAGGTTGGCAGTATAGTTCCCCCACATTAGGTTGGAAGTATAGTTCCCCATATTAGGTGCAGTACAGTTCCCACACATTTGGTGCAGTACAGTTCCCTCCACATTAGGTGCAGTACAGTTCCCACACATTTGGTGCAGTACAGTTCCCCCCCACATTAAGTGCAGTACAGTTTCCCCCCACATTAGGTGCAGTACAGTTCCCCCCCACATTAGGTGCAGTACAGTTCCCCCCACATTAGGTGTAGTATAGTTCCCCCCACATTAGGTGTAGTACAGTTCCCCCACATTAAGTTGGCAGTATAGTTCCCCACATTAGGTGCAGTACAGTTCCCCCACATTTGGTGCAGTACAGTTCCCCCCACATTAGTTGCAGTACAGTTCCCCCCACATTAGGTGCAGTACAGTTCCCCCCACATTAGTTGAAGTACAGTTCCCCCCACATTAGGTGTAGTACAGTTCCCCCCACATTAGTTGCAGTACAGTTCCCTCCACATTAGGTGCAGTACAGTTCCCCCACATTAGGTGCAGTACAGTTCCCCCCACATAAGGTGCAGTACAGTTCCCCCCACATTTGGTGCAGTACAGTTCACCACATTAGGTGCAGTACAGTTCCCCCACATTAGGTGCAGTACAGTTCACCACATTAGGCGCAGTACAGTTCCCCCACATTAGGTGCAGAATAGTTCTCCACATTAGGTGCAGTACAGTTCCCCCACATTTGGTGCAGTACAGTTCCCCCCACATTAGTTACAGTACAGTTCCCCCCACATTAGGTGCAGTACAGTTCCCCCCACATTAGTTGAAGTACAGTTCCCCCCACATTAGGTGCAGTACAGTTCCCCCCACATTAGGTGCAGTACAGTTCCCCCCACATTAGGTGCAGTATAGTTCCCCCCACATTACGTGCAGTACAGTTCCCCCACATTAGGTGCAGTACAGTTCCCCCCACATTAGGTGCAGTACAGTTCCCCCCACATTAGGTGCAGTACAGTTCCCCCCACATTAGGTGTAGTACAGTTCCCCCCACATTAGGTGTAGTATAGTTCCCCCACATTAGGTGTAGTACAGTTCCCCCACATTAAGTTGGCAGTATAGTTCCCCACATTAGGTGCAGTACAGTTCCCCCACATTTGGTGCAGTACAATTCCCCCCACATTAGTTGCAGTACAGTTCCCCCCACATTAGGTGCAGTACAGTTCCCCCCACATTAGTTGCAGTACAGTTCCCCCCACATTAGGTGCAGTACAGTTCCCCCCACATTAGGTGCAGTACAGTTCCCCCCACATTAGGTGCACTACAGTTCCCCCCACATTAGTTGCAGTACAGTTCCCCCACATTAGGTGCAGTACAGTTCCCCCCACATTAGGTGCAGTACAGTTCCCCCCACATTAGGTGCAGTATAGTTACCCCCACATTAGGTGCAGTAAAGTTCCCCCACATTAGGTGCAGTACAGTTCCCCCACATTAGGTGCAGTACAGTTCCCCCCACATTAGGTGTAGTACAGTTCCCCCCACATTAGGTGTAGTATAGTTTCCCCACATTAGGTGTAGTACAGTTCCCCCACATTAGGTTGGCAGTATAGTTCCCCACATTAGGTGCAGTACAGTTCCCCCACATTTGGTGCAGTACAGTTCCCCCCACATTAGTTGCAGTACAGTTCCCCCCACATTAGGTGTAGTATAGTTCCCCCACATTAGGTGTAGTACAGTTCCCCCACATTAAGTTGGCAGTATAGTTCCCCACATTAGGTGCAGTACAGTTCCCCCACATTAGGTGCAGAATAGTTCTCCACATTAGGTGCAGTACAGTTCCCCCACATTTGGTGCAGTACAGTTCCCCCCACATTAGTTGCAGTACAGTTCCCCCCACATTAGGTGCAGTACAGTTCCCCCCACATTAGTTGCAGTACAGTTCCCCCCACATTAGGTGCAGTACAGTTCCCCCCACATTAGGTGCAGTATAGTTCCCCCCACATTAGGTGCAGTATAGTTCCCCCCACATTAGGTGCAGTACAGTTCCCCCACATTAGGTGCAGTACAGTTCACCACATTAGGTGCAGTACAGTTCCCCCACATTAGGTGCAGTACAGTTCACCACATTAGGTGCAGTAAAGTTCCCCCACATTAGGTGCAGAATAGTTCTCCATATTAGGTGCAGTACAGTTCCCCCACATTTGGTGCAGTACAGTTCCCCCCACATTAGTTGCAGTACATTTCCCCCCACATTAGGTGCAGTACAGTTCCCCCACATTAGTTGCAGTACAGTTCCCCCCACATTAGGTGCAGTACAGTTCCCCCACATTAGGTGCAGTATAGTTCCCCCCACATTGGGTGCAGTATAGTTCCCCCCACATTAGGTGCAGTACAGTTCCCCCACATTAGGTGCAGTACAGTTCCCCCCACATTAGGTGCAGTACAGTTCCCCCCACATTAGGTTCAGTACAGTTCACCACATTAGGTGAAGTACAGTTCCATAAAGGAAATTTTCAACTCACCTCCCACTGGTCATGTTTGCAGTGTAACACTGGCTAGGTGGTGAGTTGTGTTTGTTGCAACATTTTAAACTTTGGATACAAATAAAGCCTATGTTTTTATGGAATTGTTGGATCAACATATTTTTTCATCATACGCGGTACAGTTCCCCCACATTAGGTGCAGTACAGTTCCCCACATTAGGTACAGTACAGTTCCCGTACATTAGGTGCAGTACAGTTCCCCCACAGACATACAGCCTTCAGCCATATACAGTGTATGGCTGGAGGCTGTATGCCTGTGTACTGCCCCACTTCAGTGCTCCGTCCATCGCTTCTCCGGTCCAGGGTCACAATCTACTGCTATGGCCTATGGGCCATAGCAGTAGATCCCGGTGCAGAGGAACGGTGGTCGGAACACTGAAGATGACGTGCTGCCAGCTGGTGACTTACCATGTGCGCTCGTCCTCCTCGATGCTCCGCTCTTCTCCTATGGGCGCACGCACGGGACGTCAGAGACATCCCTGCGTGCGCTACCTCCCTGCGGCCCCTACGTTTTTAAAGTTAATGCGGGGCCGCCCGCAGATTTTTCGGGACACAGGGATGTCCTGAATCTGACGGGTGCCCCCTGTGGGCACTGAGCCTGGAGCAGCCGCTCTAGGAGCGCCAATGATGATCCAGCCCTGGTTTTACTGCTGGGACCCTCTGCCATCAGATATAACATGAGGGCAACATGGCAGAAAGGGTGTCAATTTGCAAGGAACATTGATATGTTAATGGGTGCTACAGAACCACCACACTACTGGATATGTTCCCTGTAAATAATCCTGCCTGATATGCATGGCTTCTGTGACCCCTGTTGTCTTCTTTGGCTGCTTGATATTCTTTGTCATCCTTCCCTCCCTATGCGGAGAAGTAAGTTAACCAGAGTACTGTAGAGATAAGTTTTACATCACGGGGGGTCCAACCCCTGGGACCCCCGCAGTCTCCCGTACAGGGCACTGGCTCTCACCGGGAGCAACGCATCACATCTCCCGCATGAAGTGGGGGCCATCACACTCTCTCCATACATCTCTATGGGAGTGCCAGAGATAGCGTCTTACCGCTGGGACCCTCCGCTATCAGATATAACATGAGGGCAACATGGCAGAAAGGGTGTCAATTTGCAAAGAACACTGATGTGTTAAAGGGATGCTCCAGAGCCACACACTACCTGGATATGTTCCCTGTAAATGATCCTGCCTACAAGGCTTCTGTGACCCCTGTTGTCTTCTCTTGCTGCTTGATATTCTTTGCCATCCTTCCCTCCCCCTTCAGCATGAAACTACAAGTCTCAGGAGTCATTGCAGCTCTTCTCTCACTGTCAGCAAGCTGCCTCTCTGAGAGCAGCCCCCACTCTCTTGCTCTGTGACCAGAGAGATACAGTGTCTAATTGGCTGATGCTGCACACACCTCCCATCTCTCAACAGCAACAGCTGGAGGCAACCTGGTTGGGAAACACTGCGCTAGTGGGCGCATGGATCAGTGGGCTAGTGGGCACATGGATGGGTGGATCAGTGCGCTAGTGGGCACATGGAGAGGGCTGATGAGCTGGGAGGGGGAGGATGGGAGGAGATAACCACAAGGGAAGGAGCTGTGGGTGTCACTTCATTATAATTTATTATAATTTCCTGGGGGGGGGGGGAGAGGAGGGGGAGAGAGCAGCAGCTAACAGGAAGCTGGCGCAGGGAGTCATGGGAAATGTAGTCTTTATGACATGGCTGCTTACTGCAATTACAAGAGAATGGCTGGGCCAAATTTGACAAATGAGGTATCGTTGGAAAGGTCTTTATCAGATGAGGTAAACTTTTTTTTTTAAGTACCAGCGCTCCGGAGTACTCCTTTAAGAGGAGGATTAAAGGGGTACTCCGGTGGTCAACGTGTTTTTCTGTTTTTGATTTACCCTATTTGTTTTATTTCATTTCTATTCTTGTTGTTTAGCCTACTCTATTTCCGTTCTTTGTTGTCTTTTTATCCCCCACTTTGTGTTCCTATCTTTGCTTCTATTTCCTGTTTCTTGCTGTGCTGAAAACTACAAATCCCAGCATGCCACATGCCTTGCTGGTTTGGGGCGCCTCCTTTTTTTTTGTTTGTTTGTTCTGCCCTTTACCCATCCTACTATTTTCTCGGGTCGGCCCCCTTATACACGGCACACTAAAATAATCAGCCCCGGTTGGGATACACTGGCATACACACACAACAGGGACTACAACTCCCAGCATGTGTCATTCAGGAGTCTTCAGTCTGTGGTATAACACCAGCATGCTGCCTCTGTAGTCTCCTGGGGGTTGTAGTTCACCACACCTCTGTAGGGCAAACACCAGTGTTTCACAACCAGGGTGCCTCCAGGTGTTGCAAAACTACAACTCCCAGCATGCCCTGACAGCCTTTGGGCATGCTAGGAGTTGTAGTTTTGCAACAGCTGGAGGTACACTGGTTGGGAAACACTGGTGTAACATGATGTGTATGCTGAATAGGCTAGAACAGTGTTTCCCAACCAGTGTGCCTCCAGCTGTTGCAAATCTACAACTCCCAGCATGCCCAAAGTCTGTCAGGGCATGCTGAGAGTTGTAGTTTTGCAACAGCTGGAGGCACACTGGTTTGTAAACACTAGCATACACACACAACAGGGACTACAACTCCCAGCATGTGTCATTCAGGAGTCCCCCCCTCCCCCTTCACATATAGAGATCATTCCCAGTATGATATTTATTCCCCTGCAGTCCATACATCCCCAGCCCATGCACCTTCTCATCCTTCCCTTCAGATAACACTTATCTTCTTTGTGAGGTCCTTCTCCTGTGCAGACCTGCGTCCTTAGAATACAGAGCAGGGGGGAGGGGAGGTGAGGAGCTGTGTACTCAGCTGGATGAGATGAGGGGGCGTGGCTTATTTCTCTCATGCAGACAAAGGGAAAAAAAAAAAAAAGCTGTGACATCTTGTCCACAACAGACTCAGAACTGTGGACAACAGTAAAAGAAAACCCTCTGAACTACAGAACTTCCTGCCAAACAAACAGGTAAGAAAAACACATACATGCTGCCAAAACATATAACACATGTATATTGCAAAAAAACTAAACTTACAAAGAAGATGCCGTATAGTCAAAAAGATTAACCACCGGAGTACCCCTTTAAGGTTATAGCCACTCTTATACTGAAATATATATATATAGTACTTGTTTAGTACAATCTTCACCGCTTGTCTCATAACCACTGTGTACAGCAGGACATTGTTTTCCCAGTAGGTATCTTGACACTTTAGGATGTAGGTCTACTCACAGTGTCGAACGTACTCAGGACCATTTCAGATGAATGCATTATTTATGACAATATGAATATTTTAAGAAGAGCAAAATGTTACAGTGCCTATGTTTGTCTTGGTTTCCTCTTTTTGTTGCTATGGTACCAGTTTATATTTTTTCGGAAATTGTTAAAGAGAGAAGAATTGGGCAGTGTACTTAAATATTCTGACACAAAAGGCTGCGTTATAAACAAACCGAAACGCAAAGGGGCCCACAACCCTCATAGACCACCAGACAGCCAGGACCACAGGCCACTAGCAGCGTGCAGAGCTTTGGTGCTTTTAGGGTATGTTCACACTGCGGAATTCCGCAAGTGGAATTACACACAGTGTACATTACATCAGTGTGAATGGGTCTTCCGCGAGACCCGTTCACATTGAGGAATTTCAGTGGCGGACATTTCCGCCGCTGAAATTGTTCCGCATATAAAATGAACAGTGCGCAGTGCCGCGAGGTGCTACCACCGAAGTGTATTTCGGCGGCAGCCGCCAGATGAAATCTCCGCTCGTGGAATTCTGCGAGCGGATATTCTGCAGTGTGAACATACCCTTATTCTTTTTGGTACAGTATATTGCTAACTGCCAATATGTATGACTGTTGTACAGTAGGTCCTTGTGAAAGTTGCCCAGATCCCTACTTTTTGCCATTTTTCTTGATTCCAACACATGAAAGTCAAGAGCTATTTACTTGCTGCCTATTGACCAGCGTCATTGTCATGAGATAACTGGCGCTATTTATTTCCCCTTGTTTTAATGGTATGGCTGATCGGTGTATGTTAATTTTAGATAGATTTAAGAGGCCAGAAGACATTTCAGTTTCATAGACAGAGACTGTACACACAGACATATAAAGACACAGCTACACAAATGTCATAGGTCAAACTGTTCCACTAAATGCAACACTCTGTGTGATATTTCATGAAATTGTCCAAATAAGCATTGTCATGGCAACTGTGATCAAATATGACACCATTGAGTAGAAACACTATGAAAATGAATTATTCATTGTAAAACATCAGTCATGCATGTGACATAGCCAAAGATATCCAGGCAAGAGGAGCAGTCCTCCTGAGAATACACAATAAAAACCAAACCAAATATTAGCATATCGTAATCGTCAGAAATTGCCGCAATGGAGAGATATGACACATAGTTGCAGCTTCCAGTCTGTGCAAGTGTGAACAATTAACACAACTATACATAGGACATATCTGCAAATGAAGTGACATACTGGAGACTGCTATTTAATTGTCTCTTGTTACCTTGTACGTTTGTTGTGGATGTGATGTAAATATAAATGTTGTGCTACGGTTTTGGAGGTGTGAGCCTTGGGGTCCAGTGGTGCATGGACTGGCGGACCACCATGACCTGACTCAGTGACTGGCAGCAGGAAGGCTAGTTCCATGACAGCCTGCTAATGGGAGGAGACCAGCAATAGTATAAGCAAAGAAAGAGTCTGACATTGTCCTAGATATGCAAACTGTGATGCCAGGGTGCTAAGCAACAACACTGGTTGGAGGAGCAGATATAAGTAAATTGTCTAATAGTGGCATATGTAAATTGTAAAGCTAGGATTATCCATCATGGAAGTGTTGATTGGTTGGAGGTCAGAGTGACTTGTTGATCATGGAAGTGTTGGTGAGCTGTAGGCCAGAGTGGGCTTGCCCATTGTGGAAGTGTTGGTGAGCTGTAGGCCAGAGTAACTTGTTTATTAAGTAAGTGTCAGTAGATTAGAGATCAGTGAGAGAATAAAAAGGTGCTTGAGGACATGCTGATAAGTAAGTTACCCAGAGTACTGTGGGGAAAAGTACCATAATGTGACCTAGCAAGGCCTGGTGATCATCCCATAAGAGCAAATAGTAAGCTGACAGACAGAGTTGTTGCCACATTTGAAGTAGTGTACTGAAAGTACCTTCAGCCAAGGGAGAGGACACCTCGATGCAACAATGTGTAATCAATGTAACTGCCAAAGAATCAAGAATTCAATCTAAAACTATAAGGAACCCATAAGAACTGCAACCTACCTGAAGTGGCCAAAGGTGTTCAGTTCTCAGGGACATGGCGAAGGTAAGAAAGTATGAAACTGACCACAACTGAACAAGACACATAGGCTGAAACATCAGTACTGGGCCAGGAATCTGAAGACAGGTATTATCACTGATGAAACAAGAGTAACTCTAGCCTTGAAAGTCCAGAAGGGTGAACCAGATGCTGGATCAGTAACAGGCACTAAGCTCCACTTTGACTCAAACACCAGCAAGGTAGAAGTTGGGTACTGGTATTGGCTGGTATTATCAAAGATGAACTAGTTGGACCTTTTTGGGTTGAAGATAGACCCAAAATCAATACCCCAAACCTACTGGCAGTTTTTAGAAGACACTTTCTTCAAGCAATAGTACACTAAAAAGTCTGCATCCCTCAAGAAGACCACGGTGGACAAAGATATATGGAGGGGGACGTGACGGCCCCCACTTTGTGTGTGTGTGGGGGGGGGGGGGTGACGCACTGCACCCGGGAAGAGCCAGGGCCCTCTACAGGAGATTGCAGGGGTCCGACCGCTGGGATAATGGATAAGGTTTTCCTTTTTAAGTCCTGTTAAAGGTGGCCAACCCATTTAAGTTCACATGTTGCAGTTATGGGGTAGCATGTGGGGAAAACCTTGATTTATCCTTGTTCTGACCCTTATAGCATACTACCATCCCATGAGGTGAATTTAGGTGCCAAACAGTAACCTCTCTCATGATCCCATCCCATCCTGTGAGGCAGCCAGAGAGATCGGGCGTCATTTTCATCCCTGGTCATATCAGCTCCTACAGAGGCCACATGTACAGTGCATAGAGAGATCATATCAGCCCTTACAAAGGCCATAAGTATATGCAGAAGTCATATTAGTGAGTAACCTCTGTAGGTTCCTGGCTTGTCTTTCACAGCTCTCGGGGTACACTAAACTGTAGACTCTAGGCTGTCCTCCTATCTAGCAGCTATCCAGTGAGAGTGTGTACTGCTGGGGTCTTCACGGGGGGGGGGGGGGGGGGGGTTGGCTGGTCTGTGTCAAACTTTGTAAAGTCTCCCTCCCTTACCTAGGGTTTCTTTGAGACATCAATGACTTGAGGACATTCAGAAGGGTGACGCCAGACGTTAGTCTGTCGTTTTGGGCAGGCGAGCCCAGCCCAGAGGATACCTAAACTTAGTCTTTCTTAGCTAGAGGGCCCATCAGCTTTGCTATTGTCCCTAAAGCTCCACTTATGTTGGTACTAACACTGCAGCGGGACAAGCCAGAAGGTTGCAGCTTGTTTTCTGGATCTAAAGGATTGTATATGTAGGCAGACAACCACTGAAAGTGTGAGAGCTGCTGCTGAGTGATGTTTACTGACTGGAGGCCAGGACCTAACCAACTAACAGGTTTTTTAGGTCCCTCACCTGTCCCCGGAGACTGGGGTGAAGACAGGATATGTTGGAAGTTGTAGTTTTGCTGCAGCTGGAGACACATTTTTTGGAAAACACTGCCCTACTCCTTTTCCTCTCCAATACCATGCGAGCAATATGACAAGAAGATGGATTGGCTTCTGTTTCATTTTGCAAAATTTTCCATTAATGTTATATCAAGTAAAAAAAAAATACCTCAGTGGGACTGAAAATGCTGTAATCCCAATAGTTCTGTAAAACTAAACATGCACGAAGTGAGCCCCGTTCCTTAAGAGCTGCCATCATCTGAAAGGATAGATCCTGAAATGTACTACTATGCATTACTCCATGGTATGGCCCCGGGGCTGAGACACGCCAGGGATACTCAGCGGAGAGAAGCTGACAGATATTATCTTTGTAAGACCATAGAAGCAAAAGGAACAGGGAGATTAAAGTGAATGAATAGAACTACAGATTCATGGCCTTTACTGCAGAGAGAAGAAATCAGAAATGAATTCCTTTGTCAATGGCGCATTCTGTTGGCAGATGATTTAAATTAATCCTCGACGATAAAGCTGCCATTCTTGCAGACGCTCCCTCCTACTTCTTCTAAAGACGTTTTATTGATCACAATAGAAATTATGAAAAAGTGAAATTCGGAATGAATGTCATCAATCCCCGTTTGTTCAGAGAAGATTAATATGAATTGTTCTACATTGTTCTATGACAATACACGAAGATCTGGTGAACTATAGCATACACTCCCAACTAGATTATATATTATACCTACACTCCAAATAAGATTATACATTATACTGAATTATACACTAGGAACATAGTTTCCAATTATAATTGTGCCTTTAGGGTATACTGATTCGTGGTAATAATATGGCTGTCTGCACCCCCACAATGCAGTATAACCACATTTATATATACTGAAAGGCCCCTTTATTAGACATTCCCATCTAGTGCATTGGACCTCATTAAGCCTTTAAAACTGCAGCAATTCAGCAGAAATATTGACTGCTTTTTTCAGTACTGTTTTTAGAAAACCACACATTTTTGACAAGCCAAATAGAAATCAATGGGAGCTGGAAAAAGCTAATTTTAAGGGGCAATTTTTGAGGTTTTTGTGGGGGCATTCCTCGCCATTGTGAAAATGGACAACCTAACACTTTGTGGATCTATTTTAGAATTAAAGGGGTACTCCAGAGAAAAAAATTTTTTCTAATCAGCTGGTGCCAGAAAGTTATACAGTTTTGTAAATGTCTTCTATTTACAAGTACTGGAAGGAATCCTTCCAGTACTTATCAGCTGCTGTATACTCCAGAAGAAGTTGTGTAGTTCTTTCCAGTCTGACTACCTCTGCTGTCCAGAGCAAGAGCAAATCCCAATAGCAAACCTCTCCTGCTCTGGACAGTTCCTCACAGGGACAGAGGTGGCAGCAGAGAGCACTGGGGTCAGACTGGAAAGTAACTCTTGGATGAAGGTCATACATGACGAAACGCGCATTGGTGCAGTGCCATCCTGGTGCCTGCCTCACTTGCTACACTGGCCTGTAAGGTTTGTATGATTCATTTACAATTGTATTTACACTCTGCATTCTGGATTTTGCTGTCTATATTTTGGCACTTTATGCACATGGCACTTTAACTAGGCCAGCAACCTTATCAGATGTACGCTTTCTATTTTATCATGTCACACATTGTTTCCTGTTGTGCCGCCATTATATATATATATATATATATATATATATATGAATTATCCTTCACCTTTGCAATTACCATTATGTTTTATATGTATTCATACCTGCATACATTGCTTATCCTCAAGTGCCTTAGGTATCGCCCTATTTCTTGATGTACCCATTTCTCCTTTGTACTACAGTGGTACGCCAACAGCAATACAGAAATAATAAAGTAGTGCCATTTTGATCTTGTGCACACTGGAAGACAACAAGAAAAATGTCCTGAATTCGCTGAGAATTCTGTTGACTTTTAAAGGGATGGATCCTCGCTGATTCTGCCTCAAGAACTGACATGGTCACGGAAATCCTATTGAAATCAATATAAGTCAGGTAACAGGCATAATCCACACTGAAGTTGATACAGAATATGCTTCAAATTCAGCGTGGATTTTGCCTGTGTGGGTGTACGCATAGCTTTAGTGACAGATGAATTGTGAAGATATATGAATATATACACAATGCTTCTGCATTGGGGGGGCATATACATATAAAAAAAAAAAGTGGTACTGCGATGGAAAAAAAAATTCAAATCAACTGGTGCCAGAAAGTTAAACAGATTTCTAAATTACTTCTTAATCTTAATCCAGTGTTTCCCAACCTTTTTTGGCTCGGGGAACCCCTTGGAAAAAAATCCAAGGGGTGCCGATTTTGACAAGCCAAAAAAAAAAAGGGGGGGGGGGAGTTAAACAGCCGCAATGCACAACATCAATTTATCTGTTGGCTATGTAGATTACAGTGCTGATTTATACAGCAACTCACAAGTGACATCTTCGAAAACCAACATCGTTCCCTTCTCTTCTCCGGGTCATCATGGCGATTTCTTCCCGCCACAATTCTTCACCATTAAACCTTCAAAACAAACCTATTAGGCTCCGCACCTTTCCTGCATCAGCCTCCAGATTCTCCTTTTACAGGTGAAGAGGAATGCAGGGGCGTATACAGTAGGTGTAAAGGGGTAACAGAGGGGTGTAGAATAGTGTACATGGGTGATAGAGGGGTGTACATGGGTAGCAGAGGGGTGTAGAATAGTGATGAGCGGCAACTCACCATGTTCAATTCTTCCGACTTCTTTATTGAAGTAAATACTCACATAAAATGCCATAGGGAGGGGACATATGCAGGGGGGATACCCCAGGCGACAAGCTCCGTTTCGTACTTAGTTAGTACTTCATCCGGCCATGAAGGTCATGGCCGGATGAAGTACTAACTAAGTACGAAACGGAGCTTGTCGTCTGTGGTATCCCCCCTGCATATCTCCCCTCCCTATGGTATTTTATGTGAGTATTCACTTCAATAAAGAAGTCGGAAGAATTGAACATGGTGAGTTGCCGTTTTTTCTCTATTTTCCATGTAACATTATAAAGATTCCACTATCAAGTCAACCAAAGCACCACCATACACCCGCACCCAGCAGTATATATCTACCTCCACCCATCTCCGAATATCCTCGTAGTGCCGGACTGCCTAATGCACATTTTTGGAACTGTCAAATACTTTTTTAAGCATACTGGAGCGCATTGTCCTCCCCCGCATTGCAACGCCCCTGCTACTTTCCAGCGTCTGATGGAGCGGTGCCTGGGCCATCTAAACTTTCAAAGTATCCTGCTGTACCTAGATGATGTCATTGTGTATTCCAAGTCCTAACAGGAGCACCTTAGTCACCTGTCAGACGTCTTCCAAGTCTTGATCAAACATGGGCTGTAGATTAAGCTGTCAAAGTGTCATCTGCTTAAACCTCAGGTACACTACCTAGGTCATGTTGTCAGCGCCGAGGGAGTCCAGCCTAATCCTGAGAAGGTAGAGATTGTCAAGAATCGGCCTACCCCGCGCACTGTGACAGACATCAGGAGACTCCTGGAATTTGGCGGCTACTGCCGCCGCTTCATTACCCACTTCGCACAAATTGCAGAACCCCTCACGGCTCTCCTCAGGGGTACGGCGAAGGAGAACTACATTGGAAGACTACCTGTTGAGTGGGCCGAAGAGCAAGAGACAGCGTTCCGAGTTCCTAAACACCTGTTGACAGAACCACCCATTCTGGCGTATCCAGACTACAGTCAGCCGTTCCGGTTGTATACTGATGACTGCTTTGAAGGTCAGGGAGCTGTCCTGTCCTAAGTTCAAGAAGGGCAAGTCATCTTTGTCTGCTGTCACTATCTTCAGTCAAGTTAGTTATAGTCAGCATAGCTGCGCTAGAGTCTGTCAAGTCACTGCAAGTGCCAGCAAGCTGCGAGGTCCCTCGTGTTACTGGTCACCTCTCTGGGAACCTTACCGCCCTGTAAAGACTGTTATACCTGTTCTACTTCAGTAAAACTGATGAGTTTTCTGTGTGGGGCCGCCCTTTTTATGGGGAGTAACAATTGCCAAGAAGGAAATTAATAGGGTGAGAGTAGGGCCTTACAGGGGAAGTTTTTACCCCCACCTGCTACAATGGACAATATGTTGTTCCCTTCCACATTTTTGAGGAAAGTGTTACTCGTCTTAAAAGTACAGCCCTACACATGAACCAATCCCTATTTCCACCTAAAAACCCTGGGAAATGGCAGTGTTTGTAGGTGGAAATATTGAGAAGTTCCTGTGTGGGGCTGCCCTTAATAGGGCGAGTAACACTTGCCAAGAAGGGAAATAATAATGTGAGAGTAGGGGGAAGTTTTACCCCACCAGTTACAATTGACCATACATTGTGCCCTTCCACCTTTTAGAGGTCTTTGCATCACATCAATACTTGGTGGTGTAGGTGGCACATGGTGTTTTTTGCACACCTTTACTTTTGTTTGATTTAAAAAAGAAAATTGGGTCCATATATTTTATCCTAAGCATACTATTAAAAGTTACATTTTACGTAATGCATATCCTCAATACTTACTTGTGCACACTAACACTTTCACAAAAGAGACCGTTTTCTGCTGCCTACCTGCATCAGCTACTATTCTGATCCTGCCACCCCACCGGCCTGAGGCCACACATCTGATGCCAAGTTCTCCTTTTTTCAACCACCTTCATCACCACCGCACCACTGTGTCACCGGGTTACTTTCAGGACTCCTGATGCTGCTGCTGCTGCCAGCTCCAGGCTGTCTCCTTCTGCCACCATATGTTCTCCTCATGCTTATGCCAGCTCCAAGCTGTCTCATACTGCCACCATATGTTCTTCTAATGCTGCCGCCACCTCCACGCTGTGTCATTCAGCCACTATATGGTCTCCTCATGCTTCCGCCACCTCCATGCTGTGTCATTCATCGCCTCCTCATGCTGCCGCCACCCCCAGGCTGTTGTCAGTTTTTTTATAGCTTTTCATCCCAAAAAAATGTATGTAAAACAAAAACATTTCTGAAAATTCTGCTAATGGGAAAAATGAAAATTTTCATAAAATTCGATCATCGCTAGTCCTCATATGTTATCTATGGAATTACCACAATAATCCAAATAAACAGGTTGGAGCAAGAAAATGAAACCATAACTGATTAAATGAAACATTCAAAGTTTGATACGCAGTTTCTTAGTACCAGTCGTGCTTACTTACACATGCATGGCTTGATATCTGTCGTCAAGCATTTGATACCGGCAGGATCCACCCAGTAGCCCTCCTGGGTCAGGTCTGCACCACTGAGAGGGAGTGCAAACTGACACACTACTCTAAAATTGTGCCACTCTGCGGCCTACATAGGCTGCCCCCATCTCCAGACTGTGTCATTGTACCACCCTATGGTCTCGTCATGCTGCTGCCACCTCTAGGCTCTGTAATTTTGCTGCAATTTGATCTCCTTGCCATATTGATCTTGTAGTTTGACAGTATTTTTTCAAAGTAAATGCTTTGGGCACCTGGGACACTCAGTCATAAGCATGGGGGGTTAAAGGCGGGAGCTGGGACAGGCGGTAGCTGGCCTCGCGGCGGACCGCCAGCTTGATTTTAAGATACAGCTAGGAGCTTTACCATATTTTACACTGCAGCAGTTATACACTATTGGAGCTGGAATTACGGCGGCTGCTGGCATCAGACTTGCCTTCCAATGGGTCCTCAAAAAAGGATTTAAAGTTTGCTCATTCCAATTACCAGGCTCTGTCATTGTGCCGCTCTGCGGCAGTGATTCTAATAGCGATGTCTGTGATCTACATGTCATACTGAATAACAGTATTATTTCACTACCCCAGCACACTTCCTATGCGTATTACGACAAGGCAAAGTGTTTTACACCCCTATTGAGGCTCTCTGTAGCCCGGAAATAGCCGTTTTTAATAGTGATTCGCCACGAATAAATTCATGTGAAACCAATTTTTTCCGAAAATTTGGTGCATCGCCCGAATCAAATTTTTTAAAAATTCGCTCCTCTCTAATTATCACTGTCTTCATGTTCTCTATCTGTAGCACTCCGACAATAATAAAGAGTAAATCCCCCTGCTATCACAGGATGTTGATTTCCGTCACATTTTTACTGTGCGAACACATCTTTCTAGTTACAGCGCAGCTGAATATACCTATTTCAATAAATAAAACATGCTACACCTGAGTATTAAATCAAACGCCGGAGAGATGCGTAGGAAGATGTTTTATCATTCCGATGTTCATGGGAGGTTGGGAATGTGAAGCGAAGATCTAATGACTCTAAATCCGTAATAACTTCATTTAGTATCAGCGGAGCAGTTTACTTTCTTCCCTCCCTCTAAACCTGGGATTCTGGAATCGCATGATAGATAACATACCGGTACTTAAAGGGGTATTCCAGGAATTTTTTTTTTATTTGTCTATGCTACAGGGGCTGTAAAGTTAGTGTAGTTCATAATATAGTGTCTGTACCTGTGTGTGACGGTGGTTTCACAATTCTTCTTAAAAAATTTATTTTTAACAGCATAAAAAATTACCCATGTCTCGGGATTTTCCAGGTTGCAGTGCGTGGAGACCTGACATCACTAGTCAGGTCATCAGAGGGAGCCTTTCCTGCTTCAATTTTGCAACATCTGTAGGCCCCCTGGTTGAAAACACTGTGTGTCAATGGGTGGGGTGGCTGATGTGTGGGAGGAAGGAAAGTGATCTCAAACTTTAAGGCATGGAACTATGGGATGTGTAGTTTAGAAAACGAAATCAAACAGGAAATACCCAGTTCTGGCAGATAAGTACTAAAATCACCTTATGGTAGATAACTCCTTTAATTTCTGTTATAATCTGCATTGTGCTTAACATACATAAAAATATTACAAAGATAACACAATATAAATATTAATTCTCTATACATGAATATATTAAAAAGAAAACATAACATAAATATAATTATATACAGTTATATATATATATATATATATATATGTAAAATGATGACGCAAAAAAAAAAGTTTGCATTTTTAAAGTCCATATTTAAAAAGTATTTATATAGGGAATATATTTACATGGGATTATCCATCTGATAGTTTACAGCAGTGGTTTTCAAACTGTGGACCTCCAGCTGTTGCAAAATTACAATTCCTAGCATGCTGTGAGTTGTAGTTTTGCAATACCTGGAGGTCTACAGTTTGGAGACCACTGGTCTACAGTCACCATAAGGGTACGTTCACACTACTTTGGCGGTAGGACCGCGCTGCACTGCGCCGTCACCACTGACGGCTATGTAGTGCTCACGGAATTCTGCACAAAGAATGAACATGAACATTCTCTGTGCGGAACAATTCAGGAACGGAATTGTCCGCCGCTGAAATTCCTCAGTGTGAACGCCGCTGAATTCCACTAGTGGAATTCCGCTCATAAAATTCCAAGGGAATGCCGCAGTGTGAACATACCCTAACGCAGCCTCATGGAAACCATACAACTAAGGAAAGAAATCTCTATTGTGGTATTCCGGAGCGGAGTTCCCTTTTGCTACTCTGTACACTGTTTGGGTGGCTGCAATCTCAAAGGTCTCCAGCTCTGTCTCAGGTTTATTTTTCTTACTGGATTACAATGCAAATGTGTTTTCTGTACCTCTAAATGTTTCTTACATGCACTGAGCTGATATAAGTGTAAGGGGTTAGCATGTCCCCCAATGGAGCTAAGGGCTGTCCTATCTGCACCCCGATCCCCAGGGATAGGAAAAGGATCCTAAAGCACATGTTAGAGTAGCATCTCTTAAGAGATCATGTTTTTATACCATTTTGTAGCATCAGACGCCCTCCAGCAACCAGCTATTCCCCATCCCAAGATATTTTGATTTTACAATTTGATATGCATTTATCCCTGATTAGTCAGATGGGTGTGAATCAGGCATAGGGAGGTGTGAATTTAAAGGGGTTATCCAGGAATAGAAAAACAAAGCTAATTTCTTTCAAAAACCACTCCCCGTCTGTCTCCAGGTTAGGTGTAGTTCTGCAGCTCAGTTCCATTGAAAGCAATGGAGCCAAGTTGTAATACCACACACAACCTAGGGACAGACGTGGAGCTGTTTTTGAAAGAAATTTGCTCTGTTTTTCTATTCCTGGATAACCCCTTTAAGGCTGAGGGGGCTGAATCAGACTTAAGGGGGTGAATATGAGGCTTAGGCAGAGTGTGAATCAGGCCAAGCAGGGTAAGAGTTTAAGGCTAAGGCTGTGTTCATATACTGTGTTTTTGGCAATTTTCGGCCATAATATTTTTATTTTTTAAATCTGCCCTTTTTACTCCATATTTTTTTTAGGCACGTTTCTTCAGACAAAAACTAAATAAAAATAGATACACAAAAAATCGTCCGGTCAGGCTTTAACCCCTTCAGGACGGAGCCCATTTTGGCCTTAAGGACCGGAGCGTTTTTTGCACATCTGACCACTGTCACTTTAAACATTAATAACTCTGGAATGCTTTTAGTTATCATTCTGATTCCAAGATTGTTTTTTCGTGACATATTCTACTTTAACATAGTGGTAAATTTTTGTCGATACTTGCATCCTTTCTTGGTGAAAAATCCGTAAATTTGATGAAAAATTTGAAAATTTTGCATTTTTCTAACTTTGAAGCTTTCTGCTTGTAAGGAAAATGGATATTACGAATATATTTTTTTTGGTTCACATATACAATATGTCTACTTTATGTTTTCATCATAAAATTGACGTGTTTTTACTTTTGGAAGACACCAGAGGGCTTCAACGGTCAGCAGCAATTTTCCGATTTTTCACAAAATTTTCAAACTCAGTATTTTTCAGGGACCAGTTCAGGTTTGAAGTGGATTTGAAGGGTCTTCATATTATAAATACCCCACAAATGACCCCATTATAAAAACTGCACCCCCAAAGTATTCAAAATGACATTCAGTAAGTGTTTTAACCCTTTAGGTGTTTCACACGAATAGCAGCAAAGTGAAGGAGAAAATTCACAATCTTCATTTTTTACACTCACATGTTCTTGTAGACCCAATTTTTGAATTTTTACAAGGGGTAAAAGGACAACATTTTTACTTGTATTTGTAGCCCAATTTCTCTCAAGTAAGGACATACCTCATATGTCTATGTAAAGTGTTCGGCGGGCGCAGTAGAGGGCTCAGAAGCAAAGGAGCGACAAGGGGATTTTGGAGAGTACGTTTTTCTGAAATGGTTTTTGGGGGGCATGTTGCATTTAGGAAGCCCCTATGGTGCCAGAACAGCAAAAAAAAAACACATGGCATACCATTTTGGAAACTAGACCCCCTCGGGGAATGTAACATGGGATAAAGTGAACCTTAATACCCCACAGGTGTTTCACGACTTTTGCAAATGTAAAAAAAAAAAAATTTAACCTAAAGTGCTTGTTTTCCCAAAAAATTTTAATTTTTAAAAAGGGTAATAGCAGAAAATACACATTTGGCTTTTTGAAAGCAAATTTTTCTCTGGGGGCATGCCGCATTTAGGAAGCCCCTATGGTGCCAGGACAGCAAAAAAAAAAACACATGGCATACCATTTTGGAAACTAGACCCCCTCGGGGAACGTAACAAGGGGTTAAGTGAACCTTTATACCCCACAGGTGTTTCACGACTTTTGCATATGTAAAAAAAAAAAAATTTTACATTTTTAAAAAGGGTAAAAGCAGAAAATACCCCCCAAAATTTGTAACACAATTTCTCCCGAGTACGGCGATACCCCATATGTGACCCTAAACTGTTGCCTTGAAATACGACAGGGCTCCAAAGTGAGAGCGCCATGCGCATTTGAGGCCTAAATTAGGGATTTGCATAGGGGTGGACATAGGGGTATTCTACGCCAGTGATTCCCAAACAGGGTGCCTCCAGCTGTTGCAAAACTCCCAGCATGCCTGGACAGTCAACGGCTGTCCAACAATACTGGGAGTTGTTTTGCAACAGCTGGAGGCTCCGTTCTGGAAACAGTGGTGTACCAGACGTTTTTCATTTTTATTGGGGAGGGGAGGGGGGTTGCATAGGGGTATGTGTATACGTAGTGTTTTTTACTTTTTATTTTATTTTTTTGTGGTAGTGTAGTGTAGTGTTTTTAGGGTACAGTCGCACGGGCGGGGGTTCACAGTAGTTTCTCGCTGGCAGTTTGAGCTGCAGCAGAAAGTTTGCGGCAGCTCAAACTTTCAGCCAGATACTTACTGTAATCCTCCGCCCATGTGAGTGTACCCTGTACGTTCACATTGGGGGGGGGGGGGGGACATCCAGCTGTTGCATAACTACAACTCCCAGCATGCCCGTTGGCTGTCGGTGACTGCTGAGAGTTGTAGTTTTGCAACAACTGTAGGCACACTGGTTAGGTATCACTGAGTTTGTGACCTAACTCAGTGTTTCACAACCAGTGTGCCTCCAGCTGTTGCAAAACTACAACTCCCAGCATGTACGGTGCATGGTGTACGGTGACTGCTGAGAGTTGTAGTTTGCAACAGCTGGATGTCCCCCCCCCCCCCCAATGTGAACGTACAGGGTACACTCACACGCACACCGGTCGTGAAACACTGAGTTAGGTAAAAAAAAACTCTGAGTTTCACAACCAGTGTGCCTTCAGCTGTTGCAAAACTACAACTCACAGCAGTCACCGACAGCCAATGGGCATGCTGGGAGTTGTAGTTATGATACCAGCAGATGCACCACTACAACTCCCAGCATGCACTTTAGCTGTTTGTGCAAGCTGGGAGTTGTAGTTATACAACAGCTGAAGGTACACTTTTCCATAGAAAAAATGTGCCTCCAGTTGTTGCAAAACCATAAGTCCCAGCATGCCCATAAGGGAATGCTGGGAGTTGTGGTGGTCTGCCTCCTGCTGTTGCATAACTACAGCTCCCAGCATGCCCTTTTTGCATGCTGGGAGCTGTTGCTAAGCAACAGCAGGAGGCTGTCACTCACCTCCAACGATCCAGCCGCATGAGGTCAGTCCCGCCGCCGCTGGTCCTGGGGCCCCGATCCCAACATTGACGCTGGGGATCGGGGTCCCCAGCACCCGGGGTGCACGTCCCGCACCCGCTCACGTCCTCCGGAAGAGGGGCGGAGCGGGTGCGGGAGTGACACCCGGCCGACGAATCAGGGCGATCGTGAGGTGGCACCAGTGCCACCTCACCCCTGCAAGCTCTGGCTGTTCGGGGCCCTCAGAGACGGCCCCGAACAGCCAGTAATTCCGGGTCACCGGGTCACTGGAGACCCGATTGACCCGGAATCGACGCAGATCGCTGGACTGAATTGTCCAGCGATCTGCGGCGATCGCCGACATGGGGGGGCATAATGACCCCCCTGGGCGATATGCCGGGATGCCTGCTGAATGATTTCAGCAGGCATCCGGCTCCGGTCCCCAACCGGCTAGCGGTGGGGGCCGGAATTCCCACGGGCGTATGGATACGCCCTCGGTCCTTAAGGACTCGGGATGCAGGGCGTATCCATACGCCCTATGTCCTGAAGAGGTTAAAAAAGCTGAATGGAGGAAAATACAGATATATTTTTATTGAGATTTTCAAACCTTTTAGCATCATACCCAAGTAGACTGGAGGCTGCAATTGCTGACAAAGATGCTTCATCTTAGTAAGGGTGCATCTACATCTAGGATTTGTGTACAAAACTAAATGGTTGGAAAAGGAGCCAACTGGAGACACATTCTGACTCCGGTCAACTCGTTGAGATCAGGCATCAGGCATTGATATTCTCCTGCCATATCCGGCTGCTGGATCCACAAATCACCACGAATGCACCCATACACTTTGCATTCAATGCAAAACAAAATGGGAAAAAAGTAAAAAGATCTTTCCGAATGCATTGTAAACCTAGCTTTGTAATGTAAAGTGCTACAGAATATGTTGTTCTGCCATATTTACATCACTAAAAAGATAAAAAAAATAATGACTGTTGTAACATGGAGCTGCAAAAATAATTTGCTTCCTGTTAGTTGCACAAGTAATAGTATTTTGTATGTGCACCCACAGAGCATCCACACAAAATAAAAATAAAAACTACTATAGTTGTTTTGATGTAAGATAAGATGCTCTACCGTATGTCTTACACTTTTGTAGTTACTTTTGAAGCATTCTCTTGGTGGGATTTAGGCTGGATTCACTTTACATTTGAGCCATGCATTAGTGGTATACATTTTTGAAAATGTACACAAGCAAATACTAAGACTTATTTTAGAGCTAGTATATGCCAAAGTTGTATACTTTTGATTATTCTCTTGCTATGTTTGGTAGTCTTTAAGGTTCCTCAAAAACAGAAACAACCTTTTTAACCTCTTAAGGACGCAGGGCGTACCTGTACGCCCTGTACCCGGTCCCGGTATATAAGGCGGGTCACGCCGTGACCCCGTGTCATAACGGGTCTGTCCCGGCAGTTAATGACAGCCGGGACCCTGGGCTAATACCGTGCGGCACCGATTGTTAACCCTTTAGTAAAAGTAAAAGCTTCCTGGCAGCTCAGTCAGGCTGATCGGGACCATTGTGGGGATATCACAATGTCCCGATCAGCTAGAATGTGAGCGGAGGTCCCCTTACCTGCCTCCGTCACGTCCGATCGGTGATTGAATGCTCCAAGCCTGAAATCCAGGCTTGAGCAATCGACCGCCAATAACACTGATCTTTGCCGTGTCAATGCACGGCAATGATCTGTGTATGAGATCGGTATGTTCAGTGTAATAGCCACTAAGGGGGGCTAGAACACTGCAAAAAAAAAGTTAATGAAGATCATTTAAACCCTTCCCTAATAAAAGTAAGAATCACCCCCCTTTTCCCATTTAAAAAAAACCCGGTGTAAATAAAAATAAAAATATGTGATATTGCCGCATGCGGAAATGTCTGAACTCTAAAAATATATTGTTAATTAAACCGCACGGTCAATGACGTACGTGTAAAAAAATTCCAAAGTCCAAAATAGCGTATTTTTGGTCACTTTTTATATCATGAAATAATGAATAAAAAGTGATCAAAAAGTCAGATCAATATAAAAATGGTACCAATTAAAACTTCAGACCACGGCGCAAAAAATGAGCCCTCATACCGGCCTTTGCACGGAAAAATAAAAAAGTTATAGGGGTCAGAAGAGGACAATTTTAAATGTAAAAATTTTCCTGCATGTAGTTATGATTTTCTTTAGGAGTAATACAAAATCAAACCTATATAAGTAGGGTATCATTTTAACCGTATGGACCTACAGAATAAAGATAAGATGTCACTGAGTAGAAATGGAAGCCCCAAAAAATTACAAAATGGCATTTTTACTTCAATTTTGTCGCACAATGAATTTTGTTTCCGCTTCGCCGTGGATATTTTAAAATTACTTATATCAGTGCAAAGTAGAATTGGTTGCGCAAAAAATAAGCCATTATATGGAATTTTAGGTGCAAAATTGAAAGCGTTATGATTTTTAGAAGGTGATGAGGAAAAAATGAAAATGCACAAACGGATAAACCCTGCGTCCTTAAGGGGTTAATATCTAAAAATGTATCCATGACAGTCTATTTTTATTTTAATGGATATACTTTTTTACTATTCTTTTTAGCCTAAATGTATATATGTTTGCAAAATTTTTTTAACAATCTGTATTTTGGAGGGTAAAAAAATGTGAAATAACTGTATGGCAAAATATATGATTCCATGATGTAAGCCTCGCCTAAAATGCACAAAGTCATCTGTAGAGGTCAGCATCTCACAATATTTAAAATGCAACTCTATATGAGGCTATTATTTCTGCAATGTAATTTCAAGCATTAGGCGCTTCTGATAATACATTAGTATTAGTCGCTTCAGTTTCTTTACCGATGATTATTCACATGTATTATATATATATATATATATATATATATATATATATATATGTGTGTGTGTGTGTGTGTGTATGAAATTATGACACAAAAACAAAGTTAGAATTTTTAAAGTCCATATTTAAAAAGTATTTATATAGGGAATATATTTACATGGGATTGTCCATCCAATAGTTTACAGCGGTGGTCTTCAAACTGTGGACCTCCAGCTGTTGGAAAACTACAACTCCCAGCATGCCCGGCATGCTGTGAGTTGTAGTTTTGCAATACCTGAAGGTTTACAGTTGGAGACCACTGGTCTACAGTCACCATAAGGGTACGTTCACACTGCGGAACCTCCGCTCGCAGAATTTCGTGAGCGGAGATTCCGTCTGGCGGACGCTGCCGAAAATACTTCGGCGGTAGGACCGCGCAGTGCCACCATTGACGGCTATGCAGTGCTCGTGGAATGCTGCACAAAGAACATCATACATTGTAATACATCCATAATTTGCTGTAAACGTAAGTCCCTTAGTTATTGCTACATATAAGGAAAGAGGACACAAGTTAATTCTCAGTAGGAAAATGTCCCCACAGCTGCTGCCGACTGTTGGACTTTTGGGGTGAGCGCTGCCTCAGCTAAGAGAAAAGAGTAGCCTTACCTAATACATTCATGCTACAGATGTAATGCTCCTTATTGGCTGCTGCCCTATGTTCATCAGGTGAAAGCCATTTGTTGGCCGGGAACACAAGGCACCAGCTAACCCTCTAACCCTCGCACTTGAAACAAATTTTGTAGCGTCATGCTACATTGAGTGACTTTGCCCCTTTGGCCCCTCCCCTTTTGTTTAAAAAAAAAAAAAAAACGTCCTCAGATTTAATTTGAAAAATCTGGTCACTTTACCCTTGTAGGGCAGGCCCTTTATTTTCAGGAGGAGTAACAGAGGAACTTTACTATACAAACTTAAAGGAGTATTCCGGGAAAAAACATTTTATCCCCTATCGAAAGGATAGGGGGGGGATAAGATGTCTGATCGCGGGGGGCCCATCGCTGGGACCCCCCACGATCTCCCTGCAGCAGTCTGCATTCTATGCGTAGCTGCGTCTGCATTTTCGGAAACCGCCGGGCTTCGGAGATGGGGACGTGATGTCACACCACGCCCTCTCCATTCATGTCTATGGGAGGTGGCATGGCGTAACGTCACGTCCCCGTCTTGGAAGCCCGGTGGTTTCCGAAACTGCAGACGCAGCTACGCATAGAATGCGGGCTGCTGCAGGGAGATCGCGGGGGTCCCAGCGGCGGGCCCCCTGCGATCAGACATCTTATCCCCTATCCTTTCAATAGGGGATAAGATGTTTTTGCCCGGAATATGCCTTTAATCAATACAAAGAATCAAGCCAGCTAAAATTCTCCAACATACAATCCAGACAAAGGTTCTTAGCCTGCAGAAAACCTTGTCATAAACTCTGTGATTCATGTTTTATCTTTTTTACTTCTTTTTCTTAAAAAGTGCACACTGGTAGAAGTTATGCTGTTCTTTGTGTGGTGGCCCTTGGGGGGTGTATGGTAGTGGTGGTATGGTATAGGTATAGAAGGGGTTAATGTTAACCCTAGAGTTCGTGACGCCAGGCTGAGGGCTGGTATGCTGAATCAATGTTCCGGCCTATCGCCGCCCTTCCCAGTAACGATAGGTGCATAAAATAACTGAAGGTCCACAAGGAGATTTAAACTTGAACTTGAATAACTTTTACTGAAGTTCTTGCAATAACCACGGCACAGTAACAGTCTCATACAAACAGTCCTTAGGTTGCTTAGTGATTGGCAGTAGTTGCGGACCTTGAGCTAGACATAAAGTCTCTGAATTTAGGTAGAGATTTGCAGATCCGTCCGGATTTAGGGGAGTTATTAGGTCCGGTGATGCTGCAGAGTATTTGGGAATTGATACACTCTCTTAAGTTATAATTGTTCAGCCGTTGCCGCAAGGCTCAGGCCTAACTCACTGCGATTACTGCTGTACAGGTCTTGCTTGCTTAACCAGGAACAAGAGAGCGAGAAGATTGCCGCCGCTCCCTTATATGGGCAGGGGGCGGGGCGAATCTGATTGGTCCGAACATCTGCCATTCACCATTACATGGTAAGATGGGATTGCTTACGTCACAGGGCCTCCAAAGGTCCTTAAGCTAAATATCATAGAGTTCACCTCGTCACTTGACCCGCAGGTCCTGCAACGCTAATGGAAACAAGTAATTAACCATTTATTTACACATGTTATTCTATTTATATTAACCTATGAATAAATTAGAGATCTATACACTAGAATAGAGGCGACCAGGGGCAGACTGGCTAACAGGGATCCCTAAGTCCTAGGGACTCTGGCTATGGGGACCCATAAATCAACAAGTACGGTATAGAATGCGGTACTGGGACACCACATTTGCTTCATTCCCTATGCGGGAGCGGGGGTCTCCTTCTGGGATACAAATGCACTCACTGAGCAGGTTGCGGTCCCTTGTGCCCAGGCAGATTTCCAGCACTCTTATTTGCAATATGTAAAGGACCCCCCCCCCCCCAACTCCCTAGCCAAACAAGCCAAATTAATGAAACCAGAGAACACAAAATATAGACATAACATTTTGTAATCAGGTGTCAAATAGTCACAATTTTATTTAAAATCACATGACACCAAAAAATGGCAGCCCTTCGACTCAGCCACACTCCAGCACTGAGGTAAGAAACAACCCCCTGTGGGGGAAAGTTTGAGGGAGCCATGTCTGGAGAATTACCTCTCCCCTGGGCTTAGAGGGTAATGCCAATATGTAACAGCATAGCTTAAGAATTTGTACATTTTACATAATTTACAGAAACATAACAAAACTATAAGTGTACTTAACCAGATGTAATGGAGATCGGGCAGCGATATCTGTCACCTTATATACTGCTAGGTAAAAGTGTTCTTCCTTACAGATCCAGGTCCAGGCGCATTCAAGATGGCACTAATCATGGCAAAGCGCCCTTGTTTTATGGAGTCTTCTTAATGATATAAGTGTGGTGATGCCAACGTTGTGGTGTGACCATGGCTTGTGAAGGGTGTAGGTGGATGGGGCAGATGGTATAGCCCAAGGGCAAGGTGTTATTAACCTCTAATGTTCGTGACGCCAGAGTGGTTTTCCAGTAAGCACCCGAACGGTAGTACCGCTATCCCAAGGTTAGGCAGGGCAATAATAGTCCAAGACCAGGTAAGGGTTAAAGGTAGCTTTACTGAGGTTAGACAGTAGTTAAAGTCTTTACAGCAAGGCCAGAATCCCAGAGAGTCGACCAGTAACACGGAAAAGGGCCTTGCAGCCTGCTGGGACTTGCAGTACTTTTGGGTCAGACTTCAATACAACCACTCTGACTATAATTGTCATGACTAGTAACTTGATTTTGGTAGAGACAGCAGACATAGATGAGTTGACTTACTGACAATGTGGCTGGTGTGCAGGCTTTATGGCCTCCAGGTGTACTGGACACAGGATCTGTGATGTCTGTGCTTTGCTGTTCCTCTAAGAGTCGTAGAGGAGAGCAATTGTAATGGCTCCCCCTCTTATAAAGGGGGGCTGAGAAAGAAGCTGCAGGTCACATCATGTGAACATAACAGGTGTTCGCTCCGGGTCTGATTTCTGTCGATCACGGGGACGGAGCGGTGTGATATCACGGCTCCGCCCCTCAATGCAAACCTATGGGAGGGGACGTGACAGCTGCTCTGCTGTGGTGGGAAAATCTCTACCACATACACTTTTTCTAGACACTTGTGAGGGAGGGAAGTAGACACTTTCCTAAGTCCTGAATTTGTCAGGTTAGGTGTTTTTACTTACTTTCACAGAGCTGCCGGGACATTTTTACTTGCATTTTATATGCTACAATCAAATTTGATTGCGGTGTCTAAGGGGTTAAAGCCGGGTATCACCATGATCGGTGATGTCTGGCAATAGCAGATAGCCACCAGGACCACCCAGCTATGACACGCGCTCAGCTCCTGAGCATGTGTCAAAGAAGAGGAGTGGGACGCTGTCGTTGACAAGAGGTTAAAGCTTGAATTGTGGAAGGTAGAAATGACTCTCATGACAGTAGGTGGTGTAGCTTTGCGCCTAAAAAATGACCTTTGCGCACAAAATAGTGACTTTTGACGAAAGTCGCAAATGATAAATACCTGACCACTGCATGGTCAAAAAGAAAAAGTTCTAAGGGTAGGCAAAAAGAATGAAACTGTCTATATCAAAAGTCGCCTAAAAGTCTCTAAATATGCTGCTTGCACCTGAACTGCGCCTAAACAAAGACAAAAAAATATGCTCTAAAAGCAATGATAAATCTCCCCTTAAATGTATATGTGAAGCAGGCCTTTTTCCAAACATATACGATTCCCCCCACCCCAGGGTTGTGCCAGGGTTATATTCAGAGGGGATAGTGTCTGGCAATGCTATGATTATTATCTTCATATAACTGATAAAGTGAGGAGCCAATGATGTCTGGGCATCATACGTCCTGGAGGTTTGGACCAGATGAAGAAAAAAAGGAAAGACAACAGAGAAGACGTCACTTGTGAGTCACTGATATCATTGTGTATTCTGCCTGATTGTGTCCGATCAGTGCTGTAGTCAATACGTGTAGTAAGTTCTGCCGTTATGATGGTTTAAAGTACAACTCCCAGCATACCCTTACCAACGTTTAGATCATACTGGGAGGTGTAGTTTTACATGGTAAAAACTTCTTTAGCATCTTCCACTAACTTGGCAATTTTTATATTTAATTATTAGGTTATGTGATTTCAATGGGATTCTGCTGCACTGTTCACACACTGCTGCGGAAATCCTGATTCTGGTGTCCACAAATAGAAAAGAGTTGCCTATTCTTTTTGCGGATTTAGCTTGGAAATGCATTGCTGTCATTTCCAAGCAGTTCTAGTACCCGCTGGTTTATTCACATTTGCGGAATATCCACTGGTGTTTTCCAGCCAGACATTCCGCACATGTTAAGTGAGAGTGGCCTCAATATTCATATTTTAGTCACAATACCTAGACCTACATTAAATCTGTATGCTCCCCTTCTCTGCACTGGCACTTTATGCACACTTTTTGAGCTAGTGTTTCCAACCCAGGGTGCCTCCAGCTGTTGCAAAACTACAACTTCATTTTATAATACCATATTAGACTAACAATGCTAAACAAGTGTATATAGTAATATTTAAAGAGTACCTGTCACCAAATAAAACTTTTAATATAATGTTCCTTGTGAAATTAACAGAAACTTTCACATTCACTTGCTTCTAAAATTATCAACATAAATATGTTTAAAATGTAATAGAAAAAATGGCCACTAGGTGTCTCTGTTCTGTTCCCTGCCACAATTAATACAGTGAGTTTGGTCTCCTCCTAGCCTGGCAGAAGTCGAAACTCAGGAAGTGCTTCTCTGCACTGAGCTTGACTGACAGCTGCACAGATCCTCACTGAAAGCTGCACAAAGCCTGAGGCTTTCTATTTATCACAGCACTGCAACCAAATGAGGGCGTAAGTGGTCCCCCAGTAGGCTTCAGTGATGTCATGCCTGCTGGGAAACGCCCACTTGCTCCTGCTGGGAGATTGCACTGTGACCAAGAATAAAGGTATGATACAGAACTTTTTAAAGCTCTGAAATTTTTTTTTAAGGGTGGGAGGAGTGTTAGGAGTAGTTAGGGAACATAGCCTGAGTTACTTTACAGAAGTTTATCTGGTGACAGGTACTTTTTAAGGTTTAAAAGTTAAAGCCTCCTAATATTCAGATTTATAATTATTTACTTTGCATATTTTTGCTTTGCTTACAGCGGCGCCTCCTAGTGTTTACAGCGCCACATCCGGTTGCAAAACTACAACAAAACTACAACAGTTGCAAAACTACAACAGTTGCAAAACTACAACTGTAAGAGGGAGGGTGGTGGTGAGTAGAGTACATGAGAGACCACAAACCTAGTTCTCTCATACTGGTTATAGGGGTTATCCACCATAAGGTGATTTTAGTAATGGACATGCTTAGGAAGGATCTGCACTTGTCTTGGGGCTATGTCATGAGATTACCATAACACTGTGGCTAGCATTTGTGAACTGGTACTTCCTGTTTGAGTTTTCTTCTTTTGCCTACAAATCCCATAATTCCATTTTCCTCCCTCCCACACATTAGCCACTCCACCCATTGAAACATAAATGAGCTGCATCCATTCAAAAGACCTGTGGTTTTCAATCAGGGTGATCAGGGTGCCTACAGCTGTTGCATTAGTTGCAGATTGATCTCTCTCCCACAAAGCGATTGCTCCACCCATTGAAGCAGACAGGCTCCCTGTCATCAGCTAGTGAGTCAGGTCTCATTGCAACCTGGGAATAATCTGAGACAACAGTCATTTTGTATGCTGTTAAAAATAAATATTGGGGTGAAAATCACAGAAGAATTGTGAGAAAACCGTCACACACAGGTACAGACACTGTATTATGAACTTTATAGCCCCTGTAGCATAGTCAAATAAAAAAAAAATTCCTGGAATACCCCTTTTATGTTTATGTTTATGTTGTTATCTAGACTATTTCTGGAGCCGCTAAACCATAAGATTGTAACAACAGATATTTCTTGATCATGTACGGAACGCATCACAACGTTCTGCATATAAATCCAAGATCTTACAGATTGTTAAAGAATTCTTAGAAAATAAACATCTTGTCAAGAAGTACCGATCACTTTATTTACTCTACAGATCATGAAACTTTAACCCCTTCACGCCATGGCCTGTTTTGACCTCAATGACTAAGCCCTATATTTCAAATCTTGCGTATATCTTTTTATGTCCAGTCTATTGACTTATCTTCGTAATATACAGTATAGGTATGGTCACAAGGACTATACAGCGGCCCCTCAACTTACAATGGCCTCAGGTTACAATATTTTCAACATAAAATGGTCTTTCCTGGAAACCATACTCAATATACAATGCTGTAGTTCTGTACTACTCTGTACCTGTGCCACAGTTAGCTGCTCCTTTGGACACCAGGTGGGGGCGGCTCCATGTTACTTTTTTTTAGGACATTCCGTGTACTGTACCGGACCCTGAAGAAGTTCCTGTCCTCTACATAGACAGTGATTAGCAGCTCCCAGCAGATCTTTCCTACTTTTATAAGGAATGGAAGGACTTGCTTTATCTATATTAGTTTTCTTTTTTTTTTCTTTAATCCTCACTTTTTCCTATTTTTGGATGGCATTTTAGGGCTTGAGAACCAATTGCCAGGTTTCCATTGAGTTATGGTCTCAAGTTACAATGGTTTCCACATACAATGGTAGTACTGGAACCAATTAACCCCTTTATGACTTCAAGCAAAATGTTTTTTTTTTTTTTGCCTCACATTTTTTTTTTTTATTATTATTATTATTCATTATTCATTATTATTCATTATTATTTATTATTTAATATTATCATTATTACTTAATATATTTCTACTCACAAAGTTGTATTAGGGCTTTATTTGTGGGATAAGTTATACTTTTCATTGGCGCACATTATTTTATCATGTAATGTGTAATGGAGCCATAAAAAAAAACATGTAAGGCAAAGTAAAAAAAAAATTTGAAATTTTGCAAAATTGTTGGGCAATAATTGTTCAAGGTTCACAATATGGTAAATCTGACATGTTATCTTTAATCTATGGGTCAGTACAATTCCAGTGATACCAAACTTGGGTAATTTTTTCTACATTTTAAAATTGAAAACTTGAAAAAGAAAATTGAAAACGTGTTCAATGCAATGTTCTAACCCCTATAACTTTTTATTTTTCCACCTACAGAGCTATATTAAGGTAAATTTTTTTGCGCCATGAGCATTTGTTCTTAACAGTACTTTTGCATATATATGACTTTTTGATCACTTTTTATAAAAAAATTTCTGGGATTTGATGTGACCCAAAATCTGTAATTTTTGGCGTTTAAGCCTTTTACCATGCAGCATCAGGAACATCATAATTTAATAAATAGGACAATTACGCACATAGCAATACCAAATATGGTTCTTTTTTTTTTTTACAGCATTTTATTTGAAATGGGAAAAGGGGTGATGTGAACTTTTATTAGGAGGGAATTTTTTTATATTTTGAAAAACTTTTTTTTTATTTTTTTTACACATTTTGCCGCCCCTTAAGGGGACTATCATAAGCCATCATAGATCCATGTAATGGTATTGCATAATGTAATGATCTATGTAATCATCAATCCAGCGAGGACCAGAAAGGATGGGTAAATCCTTGTTCTTCCCCCGCAACCCATCCGCTATGACATCGCAGAGCTGCAGATGGGTCCCCTAGAAGAAATTTGGACTTTTTAATGTGAACAGCTGGAGCACTTTGTTTAGTAACTTTCCTCCTATACCTCAGTGCTGGAATGGACTGTGGAAATGGAAACATTAGGACCAGAATCATGATAAACAGCCCTACCTATGTTCTTACAGCACTGTTTTTATGATGTCATACCTACTGTAATGTGTTCACCTGTCTGTGCTAGATTTTCCCTGGTCTGGTTGGTGTGTGTGTGTTTAGTCTACTGTTAGTATCTTATGTATTCTCTGTTGGTTAACACCTGCTTTTACAGTGATCCCCCGACCTACGATGGCCCCGACATATGATAATTAGTGTTGAGCGCCATAGGCCATATTCGAATTCGCGAATATTCGCGAATATATGGACGAATATTCGTCATATATTCGTGAATATTCACATATTCGTTATATTCTCGTTTTATTTTCGCATATGCGAAAATTCGCGTATGCGAAAATTAACATATGTGAATAATAGCATATACAAAATTAGCATACGCGAAAATACGCATAGTATTACAGCCTTCTTTACACCACACAAGCTGGAAGCAGAGAGGGGTGATCACTGTGATGTGTACTGTGAAGAAAAAAAAAAAAAGAATATTCGTAATTACGAATATATAGTGCTATATTCGCGAAATTCGCGAATTCGCGATATTCGCGAATAATATTCGAATTGCGAATATTCGCGAGCAACACTAATGATAATATCAACATACGATGGCCTCTCAGAGGCCATCGCATGTTGAAGGCAGCATCAACATACGATGCTTTTATATGTCGGGGCCATCACATAAACGACTTTCCAGCAGCACAGACTGCTTCAGCTGCTGCCGGATAGCTGTTTAATGTGCCCTGTGTATTCCGGTGAGGGTCACTCACCTGTCCCCAACATTCCAAACTGTCCTCTTCATGCTCCGCAGCATGGCCGTCGCTCTCCTTCATCATCATCACATCACCGCGCACGCCATTCCGTCATCCAATTGGAGCGTCGTACGCAGAGACATGATGACGGCGATGGAGAGCGGCGATCCAGGGCAGCGGTGACGGTCCAGAGTGGCGGGGACACCCCAGGGACGTGATGATGGCGATGGAGAGCGACGATCAGGGAAGCTGTGACAGTCCGGATAGGCGGGGACACGTGAGTATGGCTTTCTATATTATTATTGTAGGGATTCCTCAACATACTATGGATTCAATGTATACAGAGAAATTGGAGTTATAACACCACCTTAAGTATAAACGTGTAAATCTTTATTGAAAATGTTTTACATGAAAAACATATAAATGCAAAAAAGTGAAGTATTGCAATGGAAATCCAACACAAAAATATCTGGCGCAGAGTAAGAATAGTACATACAAATGAGTACATAAAAATTGTCCACACACTATATTTAGCAATCTATGGAATAACACAGTTTAGCCACTATGGGCTATCCATACAAATGCTGCATAATAATGTATCAAGATTAGCTAGTAATATAGCCTAGAACTGGTGTATAGCCAGGTCTGAGAGTGCATAGTGAAATACAATGATATTGGGGACAACATATCTAAGTACTCAGTAAAAGTCAATGTGTAACCTACCCATGTGGGATAGCGAACTCTGCGACCGACCCCTACGATCGTTTCGGTTTCCCTTTTTCAAGAGGTACTGGATTCAAGTAACAATGGTTCATTTGGAACCAATTACCATCGTGTGTTGAAGGATCACAGTATTAATCTGTTAAATATCTGTACCCGTGTGTAGATACTGTATATCTTGGATTATGAGTCTCCTCCAAGGTTGGATCCTGTTCACACAGTGGTGTGCCCCCCTAGCTTGGAGTATATTTGGATTTGGTATTTATGTCCCTCCATGATTGGAGTTTTGGTGTTGTAATGTTATCTGGTTTCTTTTATGGTTAGATCTGTTTCCTATGCTTCAATTTTTCCCTAACATAGGAGTCAGTTTGCTTTGTATCTAGTTTTGTAATAGTTTTATGTACTGTTCTTGGCCTGTGTTCAGACCTATGAGTCGTTGTGCATTTGTTCTTGTCATTATAGTATGTGCATATCCATGAGTTATTGTTACGCCGAGCGCTCCGGGTCCCCGCTCCTCCCCGGAGCGCTCGCAACATCCTCGCAATCGCAGCGCCCCGGTCAGACCTGCTTACCGGGTGCGCTGCGATACCTCTTCCAGCCGGGATGCGATTCGCGATGCGGGTGGCGCCCGCTCGCGATGCGCACCCCGGCTCCCGTACCTGACTCGCTCTCCGTCGGTCCTGTCCCGGCGCGCGCGGCCCCGCTCCTTAGGGCGCGCGCGCGCCGGGTCTCTACGATTTAAAGGGCCACTGCGCCGCTGATTGGCGCAGTTGGTTTAATTAGTGTATTCACCTGTGCACTTCCCTATATAACCTCACTTCCCCTTCCCTTCCTTGCCGGATCTTGTTGCCATCGTGCCAGTGAAAGCGTTTCCCAGTGTGTTCCTAGCCTGTGTTCCAGACCTCCTGCCGTTGCCCCTGACTACGATCCTTGCTGCCTGCCCCGACCTTCTGCTACGTCCGACCTTGCTCTTGTCTACTCCCTTGTACCGCGCCTATCTTCAGCAGTCAGAGAGGTTGAGCCGTTGCTAGTGGATACGACCTGGTTGCTACCGCCGCTGCAAGACCATCCCGCTTTGCGGCGGGCTCTGGTGAAAACCAGTAGCAGCTTAGAACCGGTCCACTAGCACGGTCCACGCCAATCCCTCTCTGGCACAGAGGATCCACCTCCTGCCAGCCGAATCGTGACAGTTATTTTATGTTTGTCTTCAGTCTAACCTTGGATTATTAATTAATTAATTATGGATTAATCCCCAGCATCCCTGGATATATCTTGCTGTAAATAATTCCTAGTTTACCAGTCTTGTTCATATTTCATATCTGCCGTTTATCTTGTGTTGGTTCTTAAGCTGTCGTATTGCTCACTATATTCCTGTTACCTTCTTTCCTGTTGCCTGATGTCTGTTTTGTGCTACTATGTATTTTGTATTCTTGTTTATTGGCTTCGTCCCTGACCTGTACAGTAATTTATTTTGACTATTACACCCCCTGCACTGCATTTAGGAAGGTACCGACGCTTAGGTGTTAACTGCCAATAAGGTGGTATAGCAAGTAGGCAGGGAAAAAGGTTCAGGGTTAGTTTAGGGCTCACTCTTCCCTGTCTTACATGATGTTATGTGATGCTCTATCATGATACCACCTTCATTATAAATACCTGTTAGTTTCAATATTTCTCCCCCCAAAAATGTGTAATTTGTATACAGAAACAAGCCTTAAATGTGCACTGTCACAATGAGTAGCTGCAGGATATGGTGGGACTATCAGTTAATAGTAAACCTGAACTGGGACTAATTACAAAAAAAAAAAAATTAAACCTGCTATAAAAATTTACAGTCAACCTGGGGATTTACTGACTGTTCATCCACCAGCGTTACACTGGGTACAAGTATATATGAGATTAACACTAGAACATAATTCATAAAATTGAATAATCAGAACATTTTGTATGTATAATACCACATAATGCTTCCTTATATGTGTTTCCCTTTGATGCCAGTACAGAGGTCTTCTAACAGATAGTAACCAGCAGTCTTCTATAAACAGCTGCCACGAGAGCCCGAAATGTTTATTAAATTCCAAATACTTTCTCGTGGCCTCTGGCATGTTGGAAGTTCGGAATGTTTCTCCTTTAACCTGGATTTTACCTTTTACATGAACACTATGCTCTGTCAGATTTTATTGACATATAAAGCTTCGAAATAATATAGTAATACAATTAGAATACAAATGATATAGTAGAGTTATAAAAAGAATTGAAGAAGCATAACGTCAGGGCTACATATAAAATGCATTTGTAGAGACAGACTGCTGTAAAGAGAATCTAATCATAAACATCCATAGGGCTAGATTCACATTGTAAATGCCCTATGTTCACTACATGCAATGCATTTAGTAACGCCCTTTCACCTTTGTTTTCATTTGTTGAATGTTAGAAATCTTTGCTAGTTTATTAAAAAGCAAAAGTTTTAAAATTACAGTGACATAAGTATTCATACCCATTTACTCAGGACTTAGTTGAATCACCTTTGGCAGTGATCACAGCCTCCAGTCTTCTTGGGGATGAGGCCACAAGGTTTGCACATCTGGATTTAGGGATTTTCTGCCATTCTTCTCTGCATATCATCTCATGCTCTATCAGGTTGGACGGGACCATCGGTGGAAGCCATTTTCAGTTATTTCCAGAGATGTTTTACTGAGTTCAAGTCATGGTTCTGGCTGGTCTATACTAAAGAATAAACAATATATTCAAAGATATGGATCAGCTCACCATGAAATCCAAGTGTCCGTATATCCAGCCCAACCGTTCCTCGTGGAAGCTCAGATGCGAACACTGAGGCTGGGTCCTCAGGTGGATCAATCAATGGAGATGAAAGTAGACTAAAATCCAAGTGCAGTGCAACAAAAAATACAATAAAAACACACAAACGAAACGCACCTGGGTCCTTTAGCTGCTTTTTTGCAAAATACAGGTGGGATTTTATATGTCTCTAAGGGTAGGTTCACACTACGATTTCACTCTACAGCTGCCGGATCTGGTTGGGGGGAGCGAAAACCAGGTGCTCCCGTATCCCAGCCAGACCCAGCCCATATATAATTAATTTGAATGAGCTGACTGGAGTCAAACAGTGAATCCGGTCGGTACATTTTTTGCCCCGTATCCGGTTTTCTGACTGGACCTAAAACCATTGTATGTCGCAGGTTCCTGAGGAGAGGCTAATTTCTGGCCGCTCAGACATAACCCCTAGATTAGAGGAGGCTGCAGTGATGGTTAAAGTTTTGGCAGTTTTTCCCATCTGCACACAGGATCTTGGAAGTTCATCCACAGTGACTGCTGGGTTCTTATTTACCTCTTATTGTAAGGTTCTTCTCCCCCGATCACTTGGTATGGTGAGGTGACCAGCTCTAGGAGGAGTCCTGGTTGTTCTAATCTTCTTTTATTTAAAAAAATTGGACCCTTCAGTGCAGCAGAATTTTTTGTACCTTTCTCCAGATCTTTGCCTCCACACAATCCGGTCTCTGACCTCTACATTCAGTTATTTCCCTCTTTTTTTTTTCCTGCTTTGATATGTATTGTCAGTTGTGAGACCTTATATAGACAGGTATGTCTTTTCAAATCATGTCCAATAAACTGAACTGTCTCAAGTGATGTCAATAAAGGTGTTGAAACATCTCATAGATGATCAAGAGAAATGGGAGGCCCCAGAGCAACATTTTAGTCATAGCGTCATAGCAAAGGGTCTGAATACTTATTCTTATAATTTTAGTTATTCCTTTGTAATACATTTGAAAACATTCCCCCCAAAAATTCACATTCCCATTATAGGTTTTTAAGTGTAGAATGATGGGGGGAAATTAAGGCAGCAACATTACAAAATAGGAAAAATTTAAAGGGTCTGAAGACTTTCTGAATGCATTGCATGTTCGCAGAATAGCAGAATGGTCTGCTGACATATCACCACATACCCGAGCCATGTCCATAGAATTCAGTGGACCAAATGTATTCTACTGGTTAGCCTAAGTATACACGGCTATTGTGCTCCAACCCGTTCAGTGTCCGTTCGGTTCTTTTTTTGCAACAAACAGACCCTGTACAGGTCAGAGCACAACTGACACCACTGGGTCCTGACTGATCCCATTAACTTAAATAACGTCCATTGGGTGTCTGGAATTTTACAGGAAATGAGCAGAGAAAAAAAAATAGGACATGCACTATTTTTTTCTCCGCTTCACTCCCAACCTTGCAATGGACTCAACAATTGAGTTCCCTTTACTGGAGCACAATGGCAGTGTGAACAAGCCCTTACTATGCTTAATCCAGTTCTGAGCATATAATGTAACTTTGCAGGACTCCAAACCCTTGCTTTTAAGTCCCACAAAATTAAAGTATATGCTCAGAAACTGTCTACTGGTTACTAGAAGACTTTGGGGGAGATTTATCAAAACCTGTCCAAAGGAAAAGCTGACCAGTTGGCCATAGCAACCAATCAGATTGATTATTTTATTGTTCTTAGGCCTTTTCAAAATAAAAGAAGCGATCTGATTGGTTGCTATAGGCAACTGACACAGGCACAGCCAATAGCAACCAATCAGAACTCAGCTTTAATTTTGTTACTCAATTATGGAAAAATTAAAGCAGCACTGTGATTGGTTGCTATGAGCAACAAGGATAGCTTAAACATCGTTTATCCCCCAGACTGGCCCAGATTCATCAATCTGTCTGAGAAGAAAACTGACTGATCTGCCCGTGACAACCAATCACAGCTCGGATTTCATATCTCATATAACTGATAAAATGAAAGTTGATCTCTGATTGGTTACTATGAACAAAACCAGAGAAATTGATAAATTTGGGCAAGTGTGTGTAGGAGGGGGAAGGGGGTGGAATTATGTGTAAAAAAAAAAAACTCACATAACAACCAATTACAGTGCAGCTTTCATTTTACCAGAATAGTTAAAAAAAAAAAAAAGTGTCATGAGTTGCGCCGTGGCCAGTCATGCTGGCAGCGAGTGTACTCACAGCTCATCTCCCTGTACAGCTTCAGGGAAGGGCAGCACTGCGGCCAGCATGTCCGGCTGCGGTCACACTCAGTTAGCCGACGGCTACTTACCTCACAGGTCTCTGATATTTAAAGGGCCAGCACACCGGTAATTGGTCCTTGCCGGGGGCTGACCCTATAAAGTGTCTGCACTTCCTCTTGACCCCTGCCGGATCTTTGTGCCTTGTAGCCTTTGAGAAAGTGTACCTTGCAGTGTCCTGTCTATACCATGTACCAGTACCGTTTTTCTACATTTCCTGACCACGTACCATGCTGCCAGCCCTGACCTTCCTGCCAGCCCCTGTCTCTGAATTTCCTTATTTAATGTATCACGCCTCATCTCGGCCGCCACTGTGGGTTAGTTGTACCAGGGGTAGCGACCTGGGAGTGTGCCTGCCGCAGCAAGTCCATCTCGCTTTGCGGTGGGTTCTGGTGAAAACCAGTGACTCCTTAGACTCGGCTCCCTGGTGGGGCTTTCTCCAGTGGTACAGCAGATCCACTACTCCGGCCATTGCACTGAGCTCTGATTGGTTGCTACGGGCTATGCCATGTGCAGATTTTCTGTGACTAAACGGCCAGACTATGCAGGAGGCGACAGAGAATCCTGCCTCATCTCAACAGTACCCATTTCTAACATGAGACCTAATGTAGTGTGTACATAATGTAGTGTAGCTGGGTCTCGAACTGAAGATAGGTGCTGTGTAGATGGAGCAGAATACATATTGCATAGTTATACACGGGGTGGGGGGGAGTTGGGAGAACTGTGCCCTGTTTAGACACCAAATTAAAATTGAATGTAATTTTTAAAAAAGCATCGGAGGAAAGCTAAAAAAAAAGAAAAGGAAATGGATTTGGGTTGTGACCCACAAGTGGCCATCACTGCGACCCGACAGTCAAAAGAAATCCACCTAAAATTAATTTATTCTGACTGTCGGCTTAGGCCATTTGTGAGCCACAACGTGACCCCCTTCATTTGCCTAAACTGTGGTCCAGCTGTAACACTCACGTTTCAGAAGACAAGAACCCCGGTGGATGTGGATCCACTGGACCTGTGTGAGTCTAAGGTGCCGCTAGTTTACACCAGAACCCGCCGCAAAGCGGAATGGACTTGCTGCGGCAGGCGACACCCAGGTCACTACCACACAGGTAGAGCAATGGTCGACACTATCTGAAAAGTGGCGGTGCACGAGGAAAAGAGTATTGTAATATAATAACGGAGGTCCCAGCACTCACAGTGAGTCCCAGTGAGTGCTGGGACCTCCGTTATTATATTACTACCACACAGGTGGCTGAGGAGATGCTAGGCACAGGAGGGATAAGACAGCTCGTAGTCAGGATAGCAGAAGGTCAGGGCAGGCGGCATAGTAGCTTAGTCAGGAACGTAACAAATGGTCAATAGGCAGGTGGCTAGGAGCAAGGTCACGGAGCAAAGGATCAGATACACGGCAAGGCTATATACAGGAAGGCTTTCTCTCAGGCTCAAGGCAACAAAGATCCGGCAGGGAAGTGAGAAGGGTGGAGGAATTTATCAATGAGCCACAGATGAATTACACTAATGAGCACACTGGCCCTTTAAATTTTAAAGCTCCGGCGTGTGAATGCCCTAGGGGATGGGGACAAGCGCACCAGCGCAACGAGGCAGTGACAGGGGCAGGAGAAGCACCAGGTGAGTGACGGACTGGGGCTCGCATGCAGGCGCGCCCTGCGACACGAGTCCCAGGCCCACCGGCAGCAGCAGGTAACGGGACCATGCGCTCACGGCCAGCGTAAAATGCAACACCAGCAAGATCCAAACTGTAATGCAGTACATTTTGGCCACATGACCCTGGTTGTGCCAAAATTGTGCACATTGCTGTCATTTTTTAAATAAAATTTAACACACTAGTGGATGTATAGTTTAAGCTGTCTTGCAGCAATCTTTGGAACGCAACCCATGCTGCTGCGATTTTCGCCTACGTGACCCTTGTCATGGTCAAAACCGTTGTGCAGCCTTGGTCCTACAAGCAATATTGATGTTGCTGCAGTAGGTGGATCATAAGGCAGTTTAGCAGATGGACCCCAGCTATCCACTTGTCTAACTGAGCCAACATGTCCTTGCTGATGACCCATATAGCAATCAGGGCCGGTTTTAGGCTAAGCATGGCCCTAGGCAAAATCAAAAGTGGGGCCCCAAAAGTCATAATAGTGCACAAACCAGATTTGCACATTTTTGGTCACTTCAAATACTATAAAAAATATCTAAAAATCAATTGAAAAGTCCCATTAAAACAAAAATGGTACCGATAAAAACTACAAATCACAGCGCAAAAAAATTACCCTCACATCCCCATATACAGAAAGATAAAAGAGTTATAGGGATCCGAATAGTACAATTTTATATTTTTGTATAGTCCCCCCACATTAGGTAGGCAGTATAGTACCCCCTACATTAGGTAAAGAGTATAGCTCCCCCACATTATGTTGGCAGTATATGTAGTGGGCCTTGGGGGGTGTATGGTAGTTGGGGTGTTGTTTCGGTAGATGAGGGGTTAAGGTGAACCCTATAGTTCGTGACGCCAGGCTGAGGGCTAGTATGCTGAGGTAATTCTCCGGCCTATCGCCGCCCTTCCCAGTAACGATAGGTGCATGCATAAAATGACTGAAGGCCCACAAAGTAGTTGAACTTGGATAACTTTACTTAAATGATTGCGGTACATCCAACGCACAATAACAGTCTCATTCAAACAGTCTCTATATAGCTCAGTGACTGACAGTTGTTGCGGACCTTGAATTGTATTATAAGTCTCTGAATTTAGGGTAATTTTGAAGATCCGTCCGGAACTTTACTTAAATGCTTGCGGTACATCCAACGCACAATAATTTTGAAGATCCGTCCAAATTTAGGGGATAGATAAGGTCCGGTAATCTTGCAGAGTGCTTAGGGATTAATACACTCACGGTTTAGAGGTGATCAGCCGTCGCCGCAAAACTAGGGCCTAAATTCACTGATGACAGCAGCAAAGATCCTTCCCTGTCAACAGCCCACGAGGAAAGAGCCAGAGCAATGACTGCCACTCCCTTATATGGGCAGGGGCGGGGTTGTTCTGATTGGTCCGAATATCTGTCACTCACCGTCACAAAGAAAGATGGGTGCAATATGTAACAGGGACCTCCAAAGGTCCTCAAGCTAAAACCATAGAGTTTACCTGATCACGTGACCCGTAGGTCCTGCTACTCTCCGTACAGGTAATTAACTATTTATATACATTTATACAATCCTTTATATATAAATCCTAAATAATTACTAGATAACTAATACCTAGATGAGAGGTGACTAGGGGTGGACCAGACAATAAGGACCCCATGTCCTAGGGACTCTGGCTATGGGGACCTATACACACAGGATAGGATGCGGTATCGGGACACCACATATAGTTCCCCCACATTAGGTGCAGTATAGCTCCCAACATTAGGTGCAGTATGGTTCCCCACATTAGGTGCAGTATAGTCCCCCACATTAGGTGCAGTATAGTTCCCCACATTAGGTGCAGTATAGTTCCCCACATTAGGTGTAGTATACAGTAGTCCCCCACATTAGGTGCAGTATACAGTAGTTCCCCACATTAGGTGCAGTATAGTTCCCCACATTAGTGGCAGTATAGTTCTCTACAATAGGGGCGGTATAGTTCCCCCACATTAGGGACAGTATAGTTCCCCCACATTAGGGGCAGTATAGTCCCCCCACATTAGGGGCAGTATACAATAGTCTCCCCACATTAGATGCAGTATACAGTAGTTCCCCCCATTAGGTGCAGTATACAGTAGTCATCCCCCCCATTAGGTGCAGTATACAGTAGTCCCCCCACATTAGGTGCAGTATACAGTAGTCCCCCCACATTAGGTGCAGTATACAGTAGTCCCCCCACATTAGGTGCAGTATACAGTAGTCCCCCCACATTAGGTGCAGTATACAGTAGTTTCCCCACATTAGGTGCAGTATACAGTATTTCCCCCACATTAGGTGCAATATACAGTAGTTCCACAACATTAGGTGCAGTATACAGTAGTCCCCCACATTAGGTGCAGTATACATTAGTTCCCCACATTAGGTGCATTATACATACAGTAGTTCCCCACATTAGGTGCAGTATAAAGTAGTTCCCCACATTAGGTGCAGTATACAGTAGTCCCCCACATTAGGTGCAGTATAAAGTAGCTCCCCACATTAGGTGCAGTATACAGTAGTCCCCCACATTAGGTGCAGTATAAAGTAGTTCCCCACATTAGGTGCACTATACAGTAGTCCCCCACATTAGGTGCAGTATAGAGTAGTTCCCCACATTAGGTGCACTATTGTCACGATTCGGCTGGCAGGAGGTGGATCCTCTGTGCCAGAGAGGGATTGGCGTGGACCGTGCTAGTGGACCGGTTCTAAGCTGCTACTGGTTTTCACCAGAGCCCGCCGCAAAGCGGGATGGTCTTGCAGCGGCGGTAGCAACCAGGTCGTATCCACTAGCAACGGCTCAACCTCTCTGACTGCTGAAGATAGGCGCGGTACAAGGTCGGACGTAGCAGAAGGTCGGGGCAGGCAGCAAGGATCGTAGTCAGGGGCAACGGCAGGAGGTCTGGAACACAGGCTAGGAACACACTGGGAAACGCTTTCACTGGCACGATGGCAACAAGATCCGGCAAGGAAGGGAAGGGGAAGTGAGGTTATATAAGGAAGTGCACAGGTGAATTCACTAATTAGAACCAGGCGCCAATCAGCGGCACACTGGCCCTTTAAATCGCAGAGACCCGGCGCGCGCGCGCGCCCTAGGGAGCGGGGCCGCGCGCGCTGGGACAAGACCGACGGAGAGCGAGTCAGGTACGGGAGCCGGGATGCGCATCGCGAGCGGGCGCCTGCCGCATAGCGAATCGCATCCCGGCTGGGAGAGGTATCGCAGCGCACCCGGTCAGCAGGTCTGACCGGGGCTCTGCAATTGCGAGAATGTTGCGAGCGCTCCGGGGAGGAGCGGGGACCCGGAGCGCTCGGCGTAACAGTACCCCCCCCCTTGGGTCTCCCCCTCCTCTTGGAGCCTGAGAACCTGAGGACAAGACTTTTGTCTAGGATGTTGTCCTCAGGTTCCCAGGATCTCTCTTCAGGACCACAGCCCTCCCAATCCACCAGGAAAATTTTTTTTCCTCTGACCGTCTTGGAGGCCAGAATCTCCTTCACGGAGAAGACGTCAGAAGAGCCGGAAACAGGAGTGGGAAAAACAAATTTGGGAGAGAAGCGATTAATGATGAGTGGTTTAAGGAGAGAGACATGGAAGGCATTGGGAATACGGAGAGAAGGAGGAAGAAGGAGTTTGTAAGAGACAGGATTAATCTGGCACAAGACTTTGAAAGGACCAAGATAGCGTGGTCCCAGTTTGTAACTGGGGACACGAAAGCGGACATATTTAGCGGAGAGCCATACCTTGTCTCCGGGCGCAAAAATGGGGGGAGTTCTTCTTTTCTTATCGGCAAACCTTTTCATGCGGGATGAAGCCGGTAAAAGAGAATTTTGGGTCTCTTTCCATATGGTGGAAAGATCACGAGTCACTTCATCCACAGCGGGCAAACCAGAGGGCAAGGGAGTAGGGAGGGGGGGAAGAGGGTGACGGCCGTACACCACGAAAAATGGGGACTTAGCAGAAGATTCTGAGACTCTGAAGTTGTATGAAAATTCGGCCCATGGTAGAAGATCTGCCCAGTCATCCTGGCGGGAGGAAACAAAATGCCGTAAATAGTCACCCAGGACCTGGTTAATTCTTTCTACTTGCCCATTGGATTGGGGATGATAAGAAGAAGAGAAGTTTAATTTAATCTTGAGCTGTTTACAGAGGGCCCTCCAGAATTTAGACACGAATTGGACGCCTCTATCCGAGACGATCTGTGTGGGCAAACCGTGAAGACGAAAAATGTGTACAAAAAATTGTTTTGCCAACTGAGGCGCTGAAGGGAGACCAGGAAGAGGAATAAAATGTGCCATCTTGGAAAATCGATCAACGACCACCCAAACAACAGTGTTGCCACGGGATGGGGGTAAGTCTGTAATAAAGTCCATACCAATCAGAGACCAAGGCTGTTCGGGGACAGGCAGAGGATGAAGGAGACCAGCAAGCTTCTGGCGAGGAGTCTTATCCCGGGCACAGACAGTACAGGCCCGCACAAAATCAACAACATCCGTCTCCAGAGTCGGCCACCAATAGAAACGAGAGATGAGTTGCAAGGACTTTTTGATGCCCGCATGGCCTGCGAGGTGGGAGGAGTGACCCCATTTGAGAATCCCGAGACGTTGGCGTGGAGAAACGAAGGTCTTCCCTGGAGGAGTTTGCCTGATGGAGACTGGAGAAGTGGAGATCAGACAGTCAGGAGGAATGATGTGTTGCGGAGAGACCTCTACTTCCGAGGCATCCGAGGAACGAGAGAGAGCATCGGCCCTAATGTTCTTGTCGGCAGGGCGAAAATGAATTTCAAAGTTAAAACGGGCAAAGAACAACGACCACCTGGCCTGGCGAGGATTCAGCCGTTGGGCAGACTGGAGATAGGAGAGATTCTTGTGATCGGTGTAAATGATAACTGGAAATTTTGATCCCTCCAGCAGATGCCTCCATTCCTCAAGTGCCAATTTAATGGCCAGTAGTTCTCGATCCCCAATGGAGTAGTTCCTCTCCGCCGGAGAGAAGGTCCTAGAAAAAAACCCACAAGTAACAGCATGCCCAGAAGAATCTTTTTGTAGAAGGACCGCTCCAGCTCCCACTGAGGAGGCATCAACCTCCAATAGGAAGGGTTTAGATGGGTCAGGTCTGGAGAGCACGGGAGCAGAAGAAAAGGCAGACTTGAGCCGTTTAAATGCCTCTTCCGCTTGGGGAGACCAGGACTTAGGATTGGCATTCTTCTTGGTTAAAGCCACAATAGGAGCCACAATAGTGGAAAAATGTGGAATGAATTGTCTGTAATAATTGGCGAACCCCAAAAAACGTTGGATAGCACGGAGTCCGGAGGGGCGTGGCCAATCTAAGACGGCAGAGAGTTTATCTGGGTCCATTTGTAGTCCCTGGCCAGAGACCAAGTATCCTAGGAAAGGAAGAGATTGACATTCAAACAGACATTTCTCCATTTTGGCATAAAGTTGATTGTCTCGAAGTCTCTGAAGAACCATGCGGACATGCTGGCGATGTTCTTCTAAGTTGGCAGAAAAAATCAGAATATCGTCCAGATACACAACAACACAGGAATATAGGAGATCACGAAAAATTTCATTAGCAAAGTCTTGGAAGACGGCAGGGGCGTTGCACAGGCCAAAGGGCATGACCAGATACTCAAAGTGTCCATCTCTGGTGTTAAATGCAGTTTTCCATTCGTCCCCCTCCCTGATGCGGATGAGATTATATGCACCTCTTAAGTCCAGTTTGGTAAAGATGTGGGCACCTTGAAGGCGATCAAAGAGTTCAGAGATAAGAGGTAGGGGGTAGCGGTTCTTTACCGTGATTTTATTAAGTCCGCGGTAATCAATGCAAGGACGTAGGGAGCCATCCTTTTTGGACACAAAGAAAAATCCAGCTCCGGCAGGAGAGGAGGATTTGCGGATAAACCCCTTTTTAAAATTTTCCTGGATGTATTCAGACATAGCAAGAGTCTCTGGGGCGGACAGAGGATAAATTCTGCCCCGGGGTGGAGTAGTGCCCGGGAGGAGGTCAATAGGACAGTCAAAAGACCTGTGAGGGGGTAAAGTCTCAGCTTGCTTTTTGCAAAATACGTCAGCATAGTCCATATAAGCCTTAGGGAGACCGGTTACAGGGGGAACCACAGAGTCCCTACAGGGAGTACTGGGAACCGGTTTAAGACAGTCCTTGAAACAAGAAGTACCCCAGCTCTTGATCTCTCCTGTGGACCAATCAAGGGTTGGGGAATGGCGTTGAATCCACGGTAGTCCAAGGAGAATTTCGGAAGTGCAATTGGAGAGGACCAAAAACTCAATTTTTTCGTGATGAGGTCCGATGCACATTAGGAAGGGGTTCCGTGCGGTAACGCACGGCACACTCCAATCTTTCATTGTTAACACAATTGATGTAGAGGGGTCTGGCGAGACTGGTCACTGGGATGTTGAACCTGTTGATGAGAGAGGCCAAAATAAAATTTCCTGCAGATCCGGAATCCAAGAAGGCCTTAGTAGAGAAGGAGAAGGTAGAGGCAGATATCCGCACAGGCACAGTAAGGCGTGGAGAAGCAGAGTTGACATCAAGAACTGTCTCACCTTTGTGCGGAGTCAGCGTACGTCTTTCCAGGCGGGGAGGACGGATAGGACAATCCTTCAGGAAGTGTTCGGTACCGGCACAGTACAGGCAAAGATTCTCCATGCGGCGTCGTGTCCTCTCTTGAGGTGTCAAGCGAGACCGGTCAACTTGCATAGCCTCCACGGCGGGAGGCACAGGAACGGATTGCAGAGGACCAGAGGAGAGAGGAGCCGGGGAGAAAAAACGCCTCGTGCGAACAAAGTCCATATCCTGGCGGAGCTCCTGACGCCTTTCGGAAAAACGCATGTCAATGCGAGTGGCAAGATGAATGAGTTCATGCAGGTTAGCAGGAATTTCTCGTGCGGCCAGAACATCTTTAATGTTGCTGGATAGGCCTTTTTTAAAGGTCCCGCAGAGGGCCTCATTATTTCAGGATAATTCGGAAGCAAGAGTACGGAATTGGATGGCGTACTCGCCAACGGAAGAATTACCCTGGACCAGGTTCAGCAGGGCAGTCTCAGCAGAAGAGGCTCGGGCAGGTTCCTCAAAGACACTTCGAATTTCCGAGAAGAAGGAGTGTACAGAGGCAGTGACGGGGTCATTGCGGTCCCAGAGCGGTGTGGCCCATGACAGAGCTTTCCCAGACAGAAGGCTGACTACGAAAGCCACCTTAGACCTTTCAGTAGGAAACTGGTCCGACATCATCTCCAAGTGCAGGGAACATTGTGAAAGAAAGCCACGGCAAAAGTTAGAGTCCCCATCAAATTTATCCGGCAAAGAAAGTCGTAGGCCGGAAGCGGCCACTCGCTGAGGAGGAGGTGCAGGAGCTGGCGGAGGAGATGATTGCTGAAGCTGTGGTAGTAGCTGCTGTAGCATCACGGTCAGTTGAGACAGCTGGTGGCCTTGTTGCGCTATCTGTTGCGACTGCTGGGCGACCACAGTGGTGAGGTCGGCGACAACTGGCAGTGGAACTTCAGCGGGATCCATGGCCGGATCTACTGTCACGATTCGGCTGGCAGGAGGTGGATCCTCTGTGCCAGAGAGGGATTGGCGTGGACCGTGCTAGTGGACCGGTTCTAAGCTGCTACTGGTTTTCACCAGAGCCCGCCGCAAAGCGGGATGGTCTTGCAGCGGCGGTAGCAACCAGGTCGTATCCACTAGCAACGGCTCAACCTCTCTGACTGCTGAAGATAGGCGCGGTACAAGGGAGTAGACAAGAGCAAGGTCGGACGTAGCAGAAGGTCGGGGCAGGCAGCAAGGATCGTAGTCAGGGGCAACGGCAGGAGGTCTGGAACACAGGCTAGGAACACACTGGGAAACGCTTTCACTGGCACGATGGCAACAAGATCCGGCAAGGAAGGGAAGGGGAAGTGAGGTTATATAAGGAAGTGCACAGGTGAATTCACTAATTAGAACCAGGCGCCAATCAGCGGCACACTGGCCCTTTAAATCGCAGAGACCCGGCGCGCGCGCGCTCTAGGGAGCGGGGCCGCGCGCGCCGGGACAAGACCGACGGAGAGCGAGTCAGGTACGGGAGCCGGGATGCGCATCGCGAGCGGGCGCCTGCCGCATAGCGAATCGCATCCCGGCTGGGAGAGGTATCGCAGTGCACCCAGTCAGCAGGTCTGACCGGGGCGCTGCAATTGCGAGAATGTTGCGAGCGCTCCGGGGAGGAGCGGGGACCCGGAGCGCTCGGCGTAACAACTATACAGTAGTCCCCCACATTAGGTGCAGTATGTTCCCCCACAGACATACAGCCTTCAGCCATATACAGTGTATGGCTGGAGGCTGTATGCCTGTTTACTGCCCCACTTCAGTGTTCCGACCACCTCTCCGGGGTCACGCTCTACTGCTAGAGCGGTGGTCGGAACACTGAAGATGACCGCTGGTCACTTACCATACTCGCGTGTCCTCCTCACTGCTCCGCTCCGCTGTACTGTTGCTATGGGCGCACGCACGGGACATCAGTGACGTCCCTGCGTACGCTTCCTCCCAGCGGCCCCTGCATTTTTAAAGTTAATGCGGGGCCGCTATGAGGTAAACGGGGCATCCTTGTGTCCTGAAAAGATTTTTCGGGACACAGGGATGTCCCGAATGTGACGGGGGCCCCCTGCGGGCACGCAGCCTGGAGCTGGTCACTGTTTTAAAGTGGCCGCGGCCGGGCTGCTAATCTTTAACAAGCAGCCAATGCTGCAGCCACTTTAAAACAGTTGCCCCCCCTTACTGAGCAGCCGGCAGGGGGCCCCCGGGGGATGGGGACCCTAGGCAATTGCCTGGTTTGCCCCGCCCTAACGCCGGCCCTGATAGCAATGTATGTGTGGCAGCCACGGGGAGTTAGACAGACTGTGCTATGGTAACGTGACTCAGGGTGGTGTGATTTATCACTTTGTGATGCTGGGGTACCGTTAACCTACACTGTCCGAAGATAGAACAGCTTCTCCTTGTCCAGGCATGGGATAATAAATACACCAATGCCAGGTTACAGATTGTTACGCCGAGCGCTCCGGGTCATCCTCGCTACTGCAGCGCCCCGGTCAGATCCACTGACCGGGTGCGCTGCGATACCGCCTCCAGCCGGGATGCGATTCGCGATGCGGGTGGCGCCCGCTCGTGATGCGCACCCCGGCTCCCGTACCTGACTCGCTCTCCGTCGGTCCTGTCCCGGCGCGCGCGGCCCCGCTCCCTAGGGCGCGCGCGCGCCGGGTCTCTGCGATTTAAAGGGCCACTGATTGGCGCAGTTGTTCTATTAGTGTGTTCACCTGTGCACTCCCTATGTATACCTCACTTCCCCTGCACTCCCTCGCCGGATCTTGTTGCCATTGTGCCAGTGAAAGCGTTTCCTTGTGTGTTCCTAGCCTGTGTTCCAGACCTCCTGCCGTTGCCCCTGACTACGATCCTTGCTGCCTGCCCCGACCTTCTGCTACGTCCGACCTTGCTCTTGTCTACTCCCTTGTACCGCGCCTATCTTCAGCAGTCAGAGAGGTTGAGCCATTGCTAGTGGATACGACCTGGTTACTACCGCCGCTGCAAGACCATCCCGCTTTGCGGCGGGCTCTGGTGAATACCAGTAGTAACTTAGAACCGGTCCACTAGCACGGTCCACGCCAATCCCTCTCTGGCACAGAGGATCCACCTCCTGCCAGCCGAATCGTGACAGTAGATCCGGCCATGGATCCCGCTGAAGTTCCACTGCCAGTTGTCGCCGACCTCACCACGGTGGTCGCCCAGCAGTCGCAACAGATAGCGCAACAAGGCCACCAGCTGTCTCAACTGACCGTGATGCTACAGCAGCTACTACCACAGCTTCAGCAATCATCTCCTCCGCCAGCTCCTGCACCTCCTCTGCAGCGAGTGGCCGCTTCCGGCCTACGACTATCCTTGCCGGATAAATTTGATGGGGACTCTAAGTTTTGCCGTGGCTTTCTTTCACAATGTTCCCTGCACTTGGAGATGATGTCGGACCAGTTCCCTACTGAAAGGTCTAAGGTGGCTTTCGTAGTCAGCCTTCTGTCTGGGAAAGCTCTGTCATTGGCCACACCGCTCTGGGACCGCAATGACCCCGTCACTGCCTCTGTACACTCCTTCTTCTCGGAAATTCGAAGTGTCTTTGAGGAACCTGCCCGAGCCTCTTCTGCTGAGACTGCCCTGCTGAACCTGGTCCAGGGTAATTCTTCCGTTGGCGAGTACGCCATCCAATTCCGTACTCTTGCTTCCGAATTATCCTGGAATAATGAGGCCCTCTGCGGGACCTTTAAAAAAGGCCTATCCAGCATCATTAAAGATGTTCTGGCCGCACGAGAAATTCCTGCTAACCTGCATGAACTCATTCATCTAGCCACTCGCATTGACATGCGTTTTTCCGAAAGGCGTCAGGAGCTCCGCCAGGATATGGACTTTGTTCGCACGAGGCGTTTTTTCTCCCCGGCTCCTCTCTCCTCTGGTCCTCTGCAATCCGTTCCTGTGCCTCCCGCCGTGGAGGCTATGCAAGTTGACCGGTCTCGCTTGACACCTCAAGAGAGGACACGACGCCGCATGGAGAATCTTTGCCTGTACTGTGCCGGTACCGAACACTTCCTGAAGGATTGTCCTATCCGTCCTCCCCGCCTGGAAAGACGTACGCTGACTCCGCACAAAGGTGAGACAGTTCTTGATGTCAACTCTGCTTCTCCACGCCTTATTGTGCCTGTGCGGATATCTGCCTCTACCTTCTTCTTCTCTACTATGGCCTTCTTGGATTCCGGATCTGCAGGAAATTTTATTTTGGCCTCTCTCATCAACAGGTTCAACATCCCGGTGACCAGTCTCGCCAGACCCCTCTACATCAATTGTGTTAACAATGAAAGATTGGACTGTACCGTACGTTACCGCACGGAGCCCCTCCTAATGTGCATCGGACCTCATCACGAAAAAATTGAGTTTTTGGTCCTCTCCAATTGCACTTCCGAAATTCTCCTTGGACTACCGTGGCTTCAACGCCATTCCCCAACCCTTGATTGGTCCACAGGAGAGATCAAGAGCTGGGGTACTTCTTGTTTCAAGGACTGTCTTAAACTGGTTCCCAGTACTCCCTGCCGTGACCCTGTGGTTCCCCCTGTAACCGGTCTCCCTAAGGCTTATATGGACTATGCTGACGTATTTTGCAAAAAACAAGCTGAGACTTTACCTCCTCACAGGCCTTATGACTGTCCTATTGACCTCCTCCCGGGCACTACTCCACCCCGGGGCAGAATTTATCCTCTGTCCGCCCCAGAGACTCTTGCTATGTCTGAATACATCCAGGAAAATTTAAAAAAGGGGTTTATCCGCAAATCCTCCTCTCCTGCCGGAGCTGGATTTTTCTTTGTGTCCAAAAAAGATGGCTCCCTACGTCCTTGCATTGATTACCGCGGACTTAATAAAATCACGGTAAAGAACCGCTACCCCCTACCTCTTATCTCAGAACTCTTTGATCATCTTCAAGGTGCCCACATCTTTACCAAACTGGACTTAAGAGGTGCTTATAATCTCATCCGCATCAGGGAGGGGGACGAATGGAAAACTGCATTTAACACTAGAGATGGACACTTTGAGTATCTGGTCATGCCCTTTGGCCTGTGCAACGCCCCTGCCGTCTTCCAAGACTTTGTTAATGAAATTTTTCGTGATCTCTTATATTCCTGTGTTGTTGTGTATCTGGACGACATTCTGATTTTTTCTGCCAACTTAGAGGAACACCGCCAGCATGTCCGCATGGTTCTTCAGAGACTTCGAGACAATCAACTTTATGCCAAAATGGAGAAATGTCTGTTTGAATGTCAATCTCTTCCTTTCCTAGGATACTTGGTCTCTGGCCAGGGACTACAAATGGACCCAGATAAACTCTCTGCCGTCTTAGATTGGCCACGCCCCTCCGGACTCCGTGCTATCCAACGTTTTTTGGGGTTCGCCAATTATTACAGACAATTTATTCCTCATTTTTCCACTATTGTGGCTCCTATCGTGGCTTTAACCAAGAAGAATGCCAATCCTAAGTCCTGGTCTCCTCAAGCGGAAGACGCATTTAAACGGCTCAAGTCTGCCTTTTCTTCTGCTCCCGTGCTCTCCAGACCTGACCCATCTAAACCCTTCCTATTGGAGGTAGATGCCTCCTCAGTGGGAGCTGGAGCTGTCCTCCTACAAAAAAATTCTTCCGGGCATGCTGTGACTTGTGGTTTTTTTTCTAGGACCTTCTCTCCGGCGGAGAGGAACTACTCCATTGGGGATCGAGAACTACTGGCCATTAAATTGGCACTTGAGGAATGGAGGCATCTGCTGGAGGGATCAAAATTTCCAGTTATCATTTACACCGACCACAAGAATCTCTCCTATCTCCAGTCTGCCCAACGGCTGAATCCTCGCCAGGCCAGGTGGTCTTTGTTCTTTGCCCGTTTTAACTTTGAAATTCATTTTCGCCCTGCCGACAAGAACATTAGGGCCGATGCTCTCTCTCGTTCCTCGGATGCCTCGGAAGTAGAGGTCTCTCCGCAACACATCATTCCTCCTGACTGTCTGATCTCCACTTCTCCAGCCTCCATCAGGCAAACTCCTCCAGGGAAGACCTTCGTTTCTCCACGCCAACGTCTCGGGATTCTCAAATGGGGTCACTCCTCCCACCTCGCTGGCCATGCGGGCATCAAAAAGTCCTTGCAACTCATCTCTCGCTTCTATTGGTTTCCGACTCTGGAGACGGATGTTGTTGATTTTGTGCGGGCCTGTACTGTCTGTGCCCGGGATAAGACTCCTCGCCAGAAGCCTGCTGGTCTCCTTCATCCTCTGCCTGTCCCCGAACAGCCTTGGTCTCTGATTGGTATGGATTTTATTACAGACTTACCCCCATCCCGTGGCAACACTGTTGTTTGGGTGGTCGTTGATCGATTTTCCAAGATGGCACATTTTATTCCTCTTCCTGGTCTTCCTTCAGCGCCTCAGTTGGCAAAACAATTTTTTGTACACATTTTTCGTCTTCACGGTTTGCCCAAGCAGATCACCTCGGATAGAGGCGTCCAATTCGTGTCAAAATTCTGGAGGGCTCTCTGTAAACAACTCAAGATTAAATTAAACTTCTCTTCTGCTTATCATCCTCAATCCAATGGGCAAGTAGAAAGAATTAACCGGGTCCTGGGTGACTATTTACGGCATTTTGTTTCCTCCCGCCAGGATGACTGGGCAGATCTTCTACCATGGGCCGAATTCTCGTACAACTTCAGAGTCTCTGAATCTTCTTCTAAATCCCCATTTTTCGTGGTGTACGGCCGTCACCCTCTTCCCCCCCTCCCTACTCCCTTGCCCTCTGGTTTGCCCGCTGTGGATGAAGTGACTCGTGATCTTTCCACCATATGGAAAGAGACCCAAAATTCTCTTTTACAGGCTTCATCTCGCATGAAAAAGTTTGCCGATAAGAAAAGAAGAGCTCCCCCCATTTTTTCTCCCGGAGACAAGGTATGGCTCTCCGCTAAATATGTCCGCTTCCGTGTCCCCAGCTACAAACTGGGACCACGCTATCTTGGTCCTTTCAAAATCTTGTGCCAAATTAATCCTGTCTCTTACAAACTTCTTCTTCCTCCTTCTCTTCGTATTCCTAATGCCATTCATGTCTCTCTTCTTAAACCACTCATCATCAACCGTTTCTCTCCCAAACTTGTTTCTCCCACTCCTGTTTCCAGTTCTTCTGACATCTTCTCCGTGAAGGAGATACTGGCCTCCAAGACGGTCAGAGGGAAAAAATTTTTTTTGGTTGATTGGGAGGGCTGTGGTCCTGAAGAGAGATCCTGGGAACCTGAGGACAACATCCTAGACAAAAGTCTGGTCCTCAGGTTCTCAGGCTCCAAGAAGAGGGGGAGACCCAAGGGGGGGGTACTGTTACGCCGAGCGCTCCGGGTCCCCGCTCCTCCCCGGAGCGCTCGCAACATCCTCGCTACTGCAGCGCCCCGGTCAGATCCACTGACCGGGTGCGCTGCGATACCGCCTCCAGCCGGGATGCGATTCGCGATGCGGGTGGCGCCCGCTCGCGATGCGCACCCCGGCTCCCGTACCTGACTCGCTCTCCGTCGGTCCTGTCCCGGCGCGCGCGGCCCCGCTCCCTAGGGCGCGCGCGCGCCGGGTCTCTGCGATTTAAAGGGCCACTGCGCCACTGATTGGCGCAGTTGTTCTATTAGTGTGTTCACCTGTGCACTCCCTATGTATACCTCACTTCCCCTGCACTCCCTCGCCGGATCTTGTTGCCATTGTGCCAGTGAAAGCATTTCCTTGTGTGTTCCTAGCCTGTGTTCCAGACCTCCTGCCGTTGCCCCTGACTACGATCCTTGCTGCCTGACCCGACCTTCTGCTACGTCCGACCTTGCTCTTGTCTACTCCCTTGTACCGCGCCTATCTTCAGCAGTCAGAGAGGTTGAGCCGTTGCTAGTGGATACGACCTGGTTACTACCGCCACTGCAAGACCATCCCGCTTTGCGGCGGGCTCTGGTGAATACCAGTAGTAACTTAGAACCGGTCCACTAGCACGGTCCACGCCAATCCCTCTCTGGCACAGAGGATCCACCTCCTGCCAGCCGAATCGTGACACAGATGACTGTCTTTACTGAGGCAGGAGTAGATGTTACACAGCGTGGAATAGAGTAGAGGAGATACAGAGTAGCTCTTGGAAGCCCTGTAGCCTTGCTGTGACTTGTAGTATTTTACTTGGGACTTTAGATTTAATGCTGAGGCCTTCCACGGTGACTAGGGCTCTGATAGTGTCCAATTAATGCTACACCGCTAGGGTATGAACTATCACTGTGTGGCCCGGCGACTCATCGGGTATTATGCTCACAATTAGGAATTTCTGGCTCCTCTTGGGTGGGGAACACCTGCAGAATGGTGCGGATGCTCACTTGAAGATCTACTTTTGGCTTCCCTTGAATAACCTCACACTCCTGCTGTCTCTTCTTCACACTGCAGCTCACACTTAGCTCTGCCCACCCACTAGCTTAGAGCTAGGCTGCACTGAATAACTCCTCCCCCCTACACTATATATGGCCTCCCATTGGGCAATCAGGGTCACATGGGTAATCTGCATCATACCTCCTTACAGATATCCTGTACATTTCTTAAAGATACCGTGCCAAACAATAGATAACAGACAAAGATCATAACATATATTAAAGCATCACCTGAGCAGCAGGGCCTAGCGCAGGCACCTGACAGGACGCACACTGGTACTGGGACATCACATATGAACATAATGTAAGATGAAGAAACACAGCAGGCCCAATATACAATTTTGGCATAAAGTACTGTGACCTCAGAACATGTATAGTTCACTTTTTTTTTACTTTGATTTCCACTTTAATTAATCACTGCGTATAATAAGCTTAACATCATTGTTATCTGTAAAAAATAAAAAAAACACATATAACAATAGTAGTGATAGTATTTCCATCTCATTGTATAAAAGACAAGGATATGAGTCACATATATAAATAAACATTGCATTCCTGTATAATCTGGCAGGCTGACATAGCCAGCAGTGTATTTACATTAGTGTAGTCTGACAGGTTGACAGCACGGCATTAGTACTTCAGTCATTGGTGACATCTATTATTTGTCTCTACAATGAACATTATGCCGATTTATTCTCCTTAATCAGCGCAATCACACAGGCTGCAGCTTGTCTGCTAATGCCATGAAAAGCCATCAGACAAAATGTTGTTTTTCTCCTATTTCGCTAATTATAACATTTCTGATATATTTATATGAATACAATCAATGTGTATGTGTGAGTTTATTTTTTTCCAAGTACCCACCTACCGTATTTTTCATCCTATAGGACGCACCGGCGTATAAGACGCACCCAATTTTTAGGGGCAAAATCTAAAAAAATCAAGATTTTGAACCCAATAGTGGTCTTCAACCTGCGGACCTCCAGATGTTGCAAAACTACAACTCCCAGCATGCCCGGACAGCCGTTGGCTGTCCGGGCATGCTGGGAGTTGTAGTTTTGCAACATCTGGAGGTCCGCAGATTGAAGACCACTGCATAGGAGGTAATACTCGTGTGTCCCCGCCGCTCCGGACCCGTCACCGCTGCCCTGGATGTTGCTCCATTGCTGTCGCCGTGTCCCCGTCGCTCCGGAACGTCTCTGCTGCCGGACAGGTATCCTCGCTGTCATCGCGTTGTTACGCATGCCGACGCACGTACGCGACGACGTGATGACGAGGAAGGAGAGCGCCGGCCATACAGGGGATCCCTGAACGGAGAAGACACCGAGGAGGCAGGTAAGGTCCCTCCCGGTGTCCTGTAAGCACTAACCCGGCTATTCAGTCGGGCTGTTCGGGACCGCCGCGGTGAAATCGCGGCGGTCCCGAACAGCCCGACTGAACAGCCGGGTTAGTGTCACTTTCCCTTCAGACGCGGTGTACGGTATATATACCCTGTTGTGGAGATAGCTTTGTGACGTGTACATTGGAGACAAAGTAAGCATTCATCTTATTCTTATCATGGAGAAGAATACAAAACAACATGATATAAACTAGAAGCAGATAACACAGGATGACATAGTTGATATAGGTGATTGACACAGCTCCTCCTCCCTCTCCCTGCACAGTGACATCGAGTATGATCACAGCAGACTGATTCCTGACTACTGATTTATATAGGCAAAGCTATGTTCTTCTCTTTTGATGCAATTGATGATTATATTAGACGTGGAAGCAGCTGCCTGGCACTGGTTGGTGAAGTTTAAGGGTTTCTCCGCAGGAAAGGTCCTACCTGTTCTCTTACCTGGCGCTCCACTTCCGGTCATCTTCAGAGTATACTGTTCCAAGACAGGAGGGGGCACGTGCGTGTCCTGATTATGCTTGCGAGCAATGTTCAATAGATGTTGCCATAACATAAGTAAGCACCTGCCCCTCCTGTCTCTAGACCAGTGGTCTCCAACCTGCGGACCTCCAGATGTTGCAAAACTGCAATTCCCAGCATGCCCGGACAGCCAACGGCTGTCCGGGCATGCTGGGAGTTGTAGTTTTGCAACATCTAGAGGTCCGCAGGTTGGAGACCACTGGTCTAGACAGTATACTTCCAAGACAACCAGGAAGTGGAAGTGAAGGGCCAGGGAGTAGGACCTTTTCTGCTCCTTGGACAACTCCTTTAAATCAATAGAGTCATTTAAAAAGAAATTTAAGTGCTTCACTCCGTTGCTGTCAGCCAAATCTGACATATTCACTGTACAGTGACCCCCCGACCTACGATGGCCCCGACATATGATCAAATCGACATACGATGGCCTCTCAGAGGCCATCGCATGTCGATGTCAGCATCGACATACGATGCTTTTTTATGTCGGGGACATCGCATTAAGTGCTATCCGACAGCGCAAAATGCTTAAGCTGCTGCCGGATAGCAGCTTAATGTTCCCCGTGTGGTGCGGTAAGTATTACTTACCCCTCCACAATGCTCCGGGGTGCCCTCCGGGTCCAGCACTGGTCTTCCGGTGTCTTCTCGGCCCTCTCCGATTACGTCAATACGCCACTGCGCACGTCATCCAATAGAAATGGCGTACGCAGCGGTGTAATGACGTCGCTACCCAGGCCCAGTAAGGCCTTGCAGAAGACAGCACAGGACCGGAGAAGACAGCGGAGGACCGGAGAAGACCAGGAGAGCCCAGCGGAGGCCCGGGGTCACCATCGGAAGCAGCGGGGACACCATCGCGAGCGGCGGGGACAGGTGAGTACAGCTTCCTATACTTTACATTGCACGAATCCCTCAACATACGATGGATTCGACAAACGATGGCTCGTTTGGAACGAATTACCATCGTATGTTGAGGGACCACTGTATTAGCCTATGCAGTCAAAGAGTTGGATGGAATCACTGACTGGGGAGGGAAGAGCACTGCTGTGCACTTCACCAACTTATAACTCATGACTGCAGCAGGTTTTAGGCTCAGTGCAATCTTAACTTTTCACATGTCTGAACAACGTGTCAAAAGTAAAAAAAAAGTTACAGTATTGTGGGGCAGCCTTCTTGCCTGAGCTGTTTTTAACAGCATTTAGAGAAATGCTTTACTGCAAGCCCCATGGACAATAGGCAACAATGGACAGGACTTGCCTCATATTAGAAACATTACTGGGCATTCTCTGTGACCTTTCCAAAGGTTATTTCACAGGTAGAGGAGGACCTGAGTTCTGATCTTCAGCTATTGTAAATGGTTATCTTCTCTATATACTGGTGTCACTTTTCACTGTAATTCTGTACAGATCACTTCCCATCAGCCTTCACCTTATGATCACAGGCAAAACAGGAAGTCTCAACTTAGGCTAGGTACATAGGCCATTGTGCTCCAACCCATTCGGGGTCCGTTCGACTCTTTTTTTTGGTGCTGAACAGACCCTGAACGAGTCCAAGCAAAAATGATACCGCCAGGTTCTGACAGATCCTATTTACTTGAATGGGGCCCATCTGGTGTCCAGAAGTTGACAGGAGTTGAGTGGAGAGAAAAAACAGGACAATGCGCTAATTTTTTTCTTCACTCAACTCTCTCCCTCCTGATGGACTCAGCGATAAGGCTCCCTTTAGCAGTTTGGAGAAGACCTCTTTGTATATGTCAATGACTCTAGATCTATCTGGAAGAAAAATATGCCCTCTATTACTTTACTTGGGCATGGTGATTATCTCAGGATGATTAAAGGGGTACTCCGGTGCTAAGACGCCGTATCCCCTATCCAAAGGATAGGGGATAAGATGCCTGATCGGGGGGGTCCTGCCGCTGGGGACACCCATGATCTTGCACACAGCACCCCGTTGTAATCAGTCCCTGGAGCATGTTCGCTTCGGGACTGCTTACTGGCGATCACGGGGGCCGGAGCATTGTGACATCACGGCCCTGCCCCCGTGTGACGTCACGCTCCGCCCCCTCAATGCAAGCCTATGGGAGGGGGCATGACAACTACAAAAACTGCAAAACTACAACTCTCAGCATGCACGAACAGCAAACGTGACTGTCCAGGCATGCTGGGAGTTTAGCAACAGCTGGAGGCACCCTGTTTGGGAATCACTGGCATAGAATACCCCTATGTCCACCCCTATGCAGTCCCTAATTTTGTCCTCAAATGCGCATGGCGCTCTCTCACTTCGGAGCCCTGTCGTATTTCAAGGAAACAGTTTAGGGCCAAATATGGGGTATTTCCGTACTCGGGAGCAATTGCGTTACAAATTTTGGGAGGCTTTTTCTCCTTTTACCCCTTATGAAAAGGAAAAGTTGGGGGCTACACCATCCTGTTAGTGTGAAAAAATAAAAATGTTTAGACTAACATGCTGGTGTTACTCCATACTTTTTATTTTCACAAGAGGTAAAAGGTAAAAAAGACCCCCAAAATTTGTAACGCAATTTCTCCTAAATACGGAAATACCCCATATGTGGGTGTAAAATGCTCTGCGGACGCACAACAAGGCTCAGGAGTGAGAGCGCACTATGTAGATTTGAGGCCTAAAATGTTGATTTGCACAGAAGTGGCTGATTTTACAGTGGTTCTGACAAAAACGCAAAATATCAATACCCACATGTGACCCCATTTTGGAAACTACACCCCTCACGGAACGTAATAAGGGGTATAGTGAGCATTAACACCCCACAGGTGTTTTGACGAATTTTCATTAAATTTGGATGTGAAAATTAAAAAAAAAAAAAATTTTAACTAAAATGCTGGTGTTACCCTAAATTTTTCATTTTCACAAGGGTAAATAGGAAAAAAAGCCCCCCAAAATTTGTAACCCCATTACTTCTGAATAAGAACATACCCCATATGTGGATGTAAAGTGCTCTGCGGGCAAACTACAATGCTCAGAAGAGATGGAGCGCCATTGGGTTTTTGGAGAGAAAATTTGTCTGCAATTGAAGGCCACGTGTGTTTACAAAGCCCCTATAGTGCCAAAACAATGGACCCCTCCCACATGTGACCCCATTTTGAAAACTACACCCCTCATGTTATGTAATAAAGGGTACAGTGATCATTTAAACCCCACATGTAATGTTATAAGAGGTACAGTGAGCATTTAAGCCCCACAGGTGTCTGACAGATTTTTGGAACAGTGTCCGTGAAAATGAAAAATGTAATTTTTCATTTGCTCAGCCCACTGTTCCAAAGATCTGGGGTCTGTAAATGCTCACTGCACCCCTTATTAAATTCTGTGAGGGGTGTAGCTTCCAAAATGGGGTCACACATGGGGGATGGGGTCCACTGTTCTGGCACCACAGGGGGCTTTGTAGACGCACAAGGCCCCCGACTTCTATTCCAACCAAATTCTCTCTCCAAAAGCTCAATGGCGCTTCTTCTCTTCTGAGCATTGTAGTGCGCCCGCAGTGCACTTGACGTCCACACATGGGGTATTTTCATACTTAGAAGAAATGGGGTTACAAATTTTGGGGGGCATTTTCTCCTATTACCCCTTGTAAAAATGTAAAATTTGGGCAAAAAACATCATTTTTTTCCTGAAAAGTCGTCAAACACCTGTGGGGTGTTAAGGCTCACTGTACCCCTTGTTATATTCCTTGAGGGGTGTAGTTTTCAAAATAGTACCATGTGGGGGTTCTTTTGCTGTTCTGGCACCATAGGGGCTTCCTAAATGTGACATGCCCCCCAAAAACCATTTCAGAAAAATTTTCTTTCCAAAGGCCAAATGTGACTCCTTCTCTTCTGAGCATTGTAGTGCACCCACAATTCACTTGAAGTCTACACATGGGGTATTTCCATACTCAGAAGAGATGGGGTTAAAAATTTGGGGGGGATATTTTCTATTACCCCTTGTATAAATTTAAAATTTGGGGAAAAAACTGAAGTTTAGTGGAAAAAAAAATAATTTAAACATCAACTTTAACGAAAAGTCATCAAACACCTGTGGGGTGTTAAGGCTCACTAGACCCCTTGTTACGTTCCTTGAGGGGTGTAGTTTCCAAAATGGTATGCCATGTGGGTTCTTTGCTTTTATGGCACCATAGGGGCTTCCTAAATGTGACATGCCCCCGAAAAAACCATTTCAGAAAAACTCACTCTCCAAAATCCCATTGTCGCTCCTTCCCTTCTGAGCCCTCTAGTGCACTCACAGAGTGCTTGACATACACATATGAGGCATTTCCTTACTCAAAAGAAATTGGGTTACAAATTTTAGAGTGATTTCTCTCCTTTTACCCCTTGTAAAAATTCAAAAACTGGGTCTACAAGAACATGTGAGTGTAAAAAATGAAGACTTTTGAATTTTCTCCTTCACTTTGCTGCTATTCCTGTGAAACACCTAAAGGGTTAACAAACTAATATGAAGGCCCTTCAAATCCACTTCAAAACTGAACTGATCCCTGAAAAATTAAGATTTAGAAAATTTTGTGAAATTTTAAAAAATTGCTGCTGAACTTTCAAGCCCTCTGATGTCTTCCAAAAGTAAAAACATGTCAAGTTTATGATGCAAACATAAAGTAGACATATTTTATATGTGAATAAATATATGATTTATTTGGGATGTCCATTTCCCTTATAAGTAGAGAGTTTCAAAGTAAAAAATAATACAACATTTTCAAATTTTTCATAACATTTTTGAATTTTTCACCATGAAATGATGCAAGTATCGACGAAGTTTTACCACTAACATAAAGTAGAATATATCACAAAAAAAAAACACATTCTCGGAATCAGAATGAAAAAATAAAAGCATCCTAGAGTTATTAATGCTTAAAGTGACAGTGGTCAGATGTACAAAAAATGCCCAGGTCCTTAAGGTGAAAATGGGCTGGGTCCTTAAGGGGTTAAGAACAGCTTAAGAAGGGGAGAGGGTTACATGGAACAGCTTTTGAGACTTTTAAAGCACTGGCTGGGAGTTATTGTCCTCATGATCTTCTCATGTCATGACGTATGGCTTTTGCCTGAAGTTAAGCCACATTCTGAGGAGAAGCTCAATGGAAAAGGTGATGCTGTGACACATATGCTTAGCATTGCTTCAAACCAAGAGGGAGCAGGATTAATGCAGAAGTTGTAGGCAGGTCATCATTGATTTTCTGAAGATAGCTTTCGATTTTCTACATGATATACCGTATTTTTCGCCGTATAAGACGCACTTTTTCTTCCCCAAAACTGGGGGGAAAAAGTCGGTGCGTCTTGTACGGCGAATACACCCCTATCGCGGCGGTCCCTGCGGCCATCAACGGCCGGGACCCGCGTCTAATACAGGACATAACCGATCGCAGTGATGCCCTGTATTAACCCTTCAGACGCGGCGATCAAAGCTGACCGCCACGTCTGAAGGGAAAGTGACACTAACCCGGCTGTTCAGTCGGGCTGTTCGGGACCACCGTGATTTCACCGCAGCGGTCCCGAACAGCCCGACTGAATAGCCGGGTTAGTGCTTACAGGACACCGGGAGGGACCTTACCTGCCTCCTCGGTGTCTTCTCCGTTCAGGGATCCCCTGTATGGCCGGCGCTCTCCTTCCTCGTCGTCGCATACGTGCGTCGGCGTGCGTAACGACATGATGGTGGCGACGGAGAGCGAGGATACCCGGCCGGCAGCAGAGACGTTCCAGAGCGACGGGGACACGGCGACAGCGATGGAGCGACATCCAGGGCAGCGGTGACGGGTCCGGAGCGGCGGGGACACGTGAGTATTACCTCCCATGCAGTGGTCTTCAATCTGCGGACCTCCAGATGTTGCAAAACTACAACTCCCAGCATGCCCGGACAGCCACCGGACCGCAGGTTGAAGACCACTATTGGGTTCAAAATCTTTATTTTTTTAGATTTTGCACCTATAAATTGGGTGCGTCTTATACGCCGGTGAGTCCTATAGGGCGAAAAATACGGTACTTCAAAACTGAAAAATTATTTTGGAGGTGAAATTTAAGAAAACGCACAACATTTTGCAAATGTAGGAGGAGCCTTCTTTTTATGCTGTATGGTCAAATTGACAAATTATCTTGATTCTTCAGGTACGTATGAGTACAACAATACCCAATTTGTATAGTTTCTGTCACATTTAACTACTTTTTAATTTTTTGTTGAGAAAAAATACTTCAATGATACCAATTTTTACTTTTCCACCTCTTGAGCTGTTTTGGGCTTTTATTTTTTAATTTTTTTGTACACCCTTTATCGTACAGTTATAAGGGATACCAGTAATGTTTATTAGTTTTTTTGTTTACATTTTTTCATATGGTAAATGGGGGCAATTTAATCTTTTATTATGAAAGGGGTTCATTTATATGTGTAAAAATTGTATTGGATTTAATTTTTTTACACTTGTATGAGCAGTCATTCAATTGCTCATACAAATGAATGCAAGATATAAATGTCTTTGTGCGAAAAGTTCCAGTATAACTTGTTCTGTATTCATGTGAATCTCTGCTTATTCTGGGTAGCCATGTGGGAGCTACTACTCTCTTTATGCACACTTCTACAGTTAGCTGTCAATTTTTGCGTGGGACCACCCACTCAGTGATCATTCTGGTTTAATTAGTCATGTGGGCGGTCCTACTCAATGTGCAGGACCACCCACTTGACTACTTATCCCAGAATGGGAAGTTTACATAAATAGATGACAATTAATAGTGGAACTTTTCCTACACAACTATATATCAGTCAGTCTCAGCTCCTCCTGCTCTATAACATGCTGCCTGCAGATTGGACTGCATCATTAATGTAACAGGTTCCCTTTAACCCCTTAAGGACGAAGAGTGTACAGGTAGGCCCTGGTCCTTGCTCCCGTAGTTTAAAGTGCACTCACGAGCTGAGCAAGCTTCATACCTGGTGGGTTCTGACTACTATCAGCCGGAGGCCGCAGCAGGGAGCTCGCTCTAGTGACTGGCGTCCGTACATCCGCAGCGTTAAATACTCTGCAGATGCGCTATGTGTGACCCTGCCCTGAATCTGTATTTCTCACAGGCAAGCACATCCAAAGCTATATACAGTTGTAAAGGTTTCCTGAAAGCAAAGATGTATTTTATACGTATAAGTGGTAGTTAGCTAACACCATGTTTAACATACCACACATTCTTACTTCACAACTTATACTGAGGTTTTTTTTTTTTTAGGCTGGGAAAAGAAGAAAAGGATTAGCAAGAATCATTATTTCTGCATTCATGATTCATTTTTATATTTTCTTTAATGTAGATTTATGAATATTTACTTAAAGCGGATAAGAGCGGCTCTGAGTGGATGGCATGCCGTAACTCACAAATATGCAGATAATGGCTTTTGCCAATTAGACAAATTTACCTCATCGTGAAAACAGGATTTAGTCTGACACGGAACACAGACAGATGTTATCAGATAATTCGATAGTTATTACACCTTGTGTTTGTAGAAACAATATTTGTTAGGACCTGAAAAGGCCAGAAAGCACACATACTACTAAGGATTCTTTTCCAGCTGTACAGAGCCCTTTACTGAAATCTGGTGACATTTTCTTGGTAAATTTCCTGAATTTATTTTCATAGTATTGTTATTTTATTAGATTGCTTATAAACTCATACCATATAAAATATCGTATAAATACCTTAAATGGGCACTGTCAGATATAATAACTTTATAAATGTTATAAAGCATGCAAAAACATAATGTTTTGTAATTGCTTTCATCAGAAAATTTTCAGCATTTCATACTGATAAAGCCAGTCAAAAAATTGGCCACTAGGGGTCCCCTTGCCTCCTGGGACACACACACCAGTCCTGCAGTGTCCAGTGGTCATCAACACGTCATGGAGACCATGAGTGATTGACAGGGCAGCAGGCAGGTCCAGAGCTGCTGTGCTTGCTCCCGGTCCTCTATGAGTCAAAGCAGAGTGAGGGAGGGGGAGGAGTCATCACAGTGAGGAGAAGAGAGGGGCATGCCCTGCATGGACAAAAACCTCACTGAACATTGATGGCAAGCAAATAAAGGTAATTCTGAGAGAAATATAGGTCGTAGACACATACTAATTAGATGTACATGATCAGGATGAGTTACTGAGCAACATTTAATGCATTTTTGGGGGGAGGGGATCTGACAGGTACACTTTAAAAAAAAATCGTTTCAAGGGAAGGCTTTAGCAACAGGATAGGGGATAAGTGTCTGATCGTGGTGGGGTCCGACCACTGGGACCCCCCATAATCACCTCTCCCCAACACGCCCCCTTCATGCATCTTTATGGGAGAGCCAGAGAATCATCATTTGTGTATCTCCGGCTTTCCCATAGAGATGCATGAAGGGGACATGTCGACCGCTGCTTTGTGTGGTAGTCGACACAGCACAGTGCATGGGGAGAGCTGAGGCACCAGGCAGGAGATTGCGGTAGGGCCCAGTAGTTGACCCCCGCAATCAGGCACTAAGGGGGAGATTTATCAAAACCTGTCCAGAGGAAAAGTTGCCCAGTTGCCCATAGCAACCAATCAGCTTCCTTCTTTCATTTTTAACAAGTCCTCTGCAAAATGAAAGAAGCGATCTGATTGGTTGCTATGGGCAACTGGGCAAATTTTCCTATGCACAGGTTTTGATAAATCTCCCCCTAAGTTGTTAATTACCGGAGTTCGACTTTAACACTTTCGGAGGCATTCCAAGAGCTATGTTCCCCTGCATGGCAAAGCCCAGATTAGTTTAGTCTGTGCCCTCTTTATCACCGCTTCCTTGACTTGCTTGTATCCAGCAACTAACTTGACTGACAGATACAAGGTAAAGAGTATATGGGCTGGACTAACTTGGGCTCTTGCCATGCTAGGCACTTGAGCCTTATTTACATAATAACAAAATGGCTTATATCTCGGCACTGGAAAGGACTATGGAGACAAAAAAAAGGCATGCCCGTAATATTGATGAGAAGATCTGTCTAGACATTTGCTTCTTTACACCCCTGTTGACAATTACACTACTCAAAAAAATAAAGGGAACACTAAGATAACACATTCTAGATCTGAATGAATGAACTAATCGTATAAAATACTTTCATCTTCACATAGTTAAATGTGCTGACAACAAAATCACACAAAAATTATCAATGGAAATCAAATGTATCAACCCATGGAGGTCTGGATATGGAGTCATACTCAAAATCAAAATGGAAAACCACACTACAGGCTGATCCAACTTTGATGTGGCCGGTCAGCTCAGTTGGATAGAGCATGTTGCTAATAACGCCAAAGTCACGACTTTGATGTAATGTAATGTCCTTAAAACAAGTCAAAATGAGGCTCAGTAGTGTGTGTAGCCTCCACGTGCCCGTCTGACCTCCCTTCAACACCTGGGCATACTTCTGATGAGGTGGTGGATGGTCTCCTGAGGGATGTCCTCCCAGACCTGGACTAAAGCATCCGACAACTCCTGGACAGTCTGTGGTGCAACGTAGCGTTGGTGGATGGAGCGAGACATGATGTCCCAGATGTGCTCAATCGGATTTAGGTCTGGAGAATGGGTGGGCCAGTCCATAGCATCAATGCGTTCCTCTTGCGGGAACTGCTGACACACTCCAGCCACATGAGGTCCAGCCTTATCTTGCATTAGGATTAACCCAGGGCCAACTGCACCAGCATATGGTCTCACAAGGGGTCTGAGAATCTCATCACAGTACGGAATGGCAGTCAGGCTACCTCTGGCAAGCACATGGAGAGCTGTGTGGCCCCCCAAAGAAATGCCACCCCACACCATTACTAACCCACCCCCAAACTGGTCATGCTAGAGGATGTTGCAGGTAGCAGAACGTTCTCCATGGCGTCTCCAGACTCTGTCACGTCTGTCACATGTGCTCAGTGTGAACCAGCTTTCATCTGTGAAGAGCACAGGTGCCAGTGGTGAATTTGACAATCTTGGTGTTCTCTGGCAAATGCCAAACGTCCTGCACGGTTTTGGACTGTAAGCATAACCCCAACCTATTGACGTTGGGCCCTCATACCACCCTCATGGAGTCAGTTTCCGACAATTTGAGTGAACGCATGCACATTTGTGGCCAGCTGGAGGTCATTTTGAAGGGCTCTGGCAATGCTCCTCCTGCTCCTCCTTGCACAAAGGCGGAGGTAGCGGTCCTGCTGCTCGGTTGTTGCCCTCCTACGGCCTCCTCCACACCTCCTGATGTACTGGCCTGTCTCCTGGTAGTGCCTCCATGCTCTGGACACTACGCTGACAGACACAGCAAACCTTGTTCCCACAGCTCGCATTGATGTGCCATCCTGGAGGAGCTGCTTGTGTGGGTTGTAGACTCCGTCTCATGCTACCACTAAAGTGAAAGCACTGCCAGCATTCAAAAGTTACCAAAACATCAGCCAGGAAGCATAGGAACTGAGAAGTGGTCTGTTGTCATCACCTGCAGAACCACTCCTTTATTGGGTGAGCCTTGCTAATTGCCAATAATTTCCACCTGTTGTCTGTTCCATTTGCACAACAGCATGTGAAATTCACTGCCAATCAGTGTTGCTTCCTGAGTGGACAGTTTGATTTCACAGAAGTGTGACTGACTTGGAGTTACATTGCGTTGTTTAAGTGTTCCCTTTATTTTTTTGAGCAGTGTAGTTAGAAATTTTTCACTGAACAAGGCTGCAATACCCTGCACAACCACAACTAAATGTATGGCATGCTGGCAGCTTTAAGGGTACGTTCACATGCGCGGATTTTCGCAGCGTATTTAGCTGCGGATCCGCTGGTGAAGGCCCGCTCTATGCTGGCTTTACATGTGCCTGCTGGTAGCGGCAATATTCCGCTACCAACAGACACAGTGCAGCGATGTGCGCGGCGTACTCGCACATCGCGGCCGCTCTCCCTGCTCTGAGCTAGGCAGAGAGCTCCCGCGATGTGCGAGTATACTGCGACTCGCACATCGCAGTGTGTCTGCTGGTAGCGGTGTATTGCCACTATGAGCAGGCACATGTAAAGCCAGCATAGAGCAGGCCTTCACCAGCGGATTTGCAGCGTAAAATCCCCTGTAAATCCGCGCGTGTGAACGTACCCTTAATGTAGTAGAGCAGTGTTTGCCAACCAGGGTGCCTCCATCTGTTGTAAAACTTCAACTCCCAGCATGTCCGAGCATAGTGAAAGTTGTAGTTTTGCAACAGCTGGAGGCACCCTGGTTGAGAAACTGCGTAGTAGAGCCTTAAATTGACTGTCCAGGATTAGAATGAAAGGTTTGCTTTGTTTCCAAGAAAAGGGCAGTTTTTACATTTTCCGTTACTTGACTTTTTTAGTAGAGTTGAACTTTCGAACATTGGTCCTTAAGTACCAAGACGCAAGGGCATACCTGTACGCCCTTCCTCCTTAACAGGTTAAAATAAATAATAATAATAAAGATAAGTAATAACAATCACTTTTTTCTGTACAAGGTGCTAACAAAAACAATGCAATGATATGTTAGGGTTAGTTTTGAGTTTTAGAGACATGGCAGTAGATGACCTACTAGATATTTCTAACTGGGTCAACCTACCTAATCTACCTTCTCCATCAGTAACATCCCCACTTAACAAGTTATTACCTTGTCAGAGCCCTGGAAGTGAAATCCTTGACACATTCCTGTGCTATTCAGTAACCGGAGGCCATGATTATTCTTTCCATATTGACCAACACAACGTTGACGTGGTCAATTTAGATATTTAAAATGTCTCTCATTTAACATTGTCCAAAAATGACAGACGCCTGTCACTTAGGCTTTTTCCTTATTTTTCCATTTTGCAGTGCAAGACAAATATTGTATTTCAGACCAGTCCCGACATGTTATGTTGAGTTCATATAAGGAGACTTAGTGATCCCTTGTGAAATTTGTAAACTAGAAATACAATTTTATTCTGGAAATGTAAGGGAACAGCAAATAAATACTGTATGTGCATTTAAGTAATGAAAATATGGGGAATTGTTTCTTAACTTTAGACACCAATAATTTAGCGCATGATAAGATGTCAGATCGCCGGGGTCCCGCTGCTGGGACCCACCTGTACGGCTTCCACCTCACACAGGCAATGCTGGAGGCTTCGGATCCCGGCCACAAAGTCTATGGGAGGGGGCGTGACGGACCTCCCATAGACTTGCATTGAGGGGGAGGGGTGTGACGTCACATGGGGCGGAGTCGTGACGTCACGCTCGTCCGCCATTGTGGTCGGGATCCGAAGCCTCCAGCGTTGCCGGTGTGAGGTGGAAGCCGTACAGGTGGGTCCCGCAGCCGAGATCCCGGGGTTCCCCAGCAGCGGGACCTCGGCGATCTGACCTCTTATCCCCTATCCTTTGGAAAGGGGATAAGATGTCTAGGGGTGTGGAGTACCCCTTTAAAGGGAATCTGTCATCAGTATCATCTGCACACTAACGTGCACAAGCTTATAGTGTAGGTGACACTGATGAAAATCATACTAATCAATCCCTGATATGTGCCTCCGTTCCACTGTTATCCCTATTCTTCTAGATATGCAAATTACCTACTTGGTGCACAGGGGGCATTTATAAGACCTTGGTTCAAGGTGACCTCCGGCTGACATCTTAATTGCAATGCCTCCTCCTCTGTGCTGAGCTTACTATGCTGCAGAATGGAGCTCCACTCTGTAGTGTGGTGAGGGTGTGATGAAGGCAGACGTAATTACCCTGGGGCAGATGGCATTAACCCCTTGTGTTCGTGACCTCTGCACCAGCTGAAGGTATGCCGCTGGATCCTGGGCTAGGCACGGGGCAAATAATGACTCCGACACCAAGTTACGGAACAACGGCAGCTTTACTGAGGTAGACAGGTGTAATAGTCTTGACAGCTCAGTTAAGCCCAAGGTGGTGACCAGTGACTTCCAAGACTCTAGGGTTTGCTGGGACTTATAGTGGATTTGGACAATTTGCTGTAGGCCCACACTGACTTGGAACAGGCTGATTTGACTGACTTGACTAGACTGACTTCACCCCTTATGTAGCTTACCAGGTTTTGACGTTCACCTGTGGGGCACTGGATTAGTGGAAGCTTAAAGGGGTTCTCCGGTGCTTAAACATCTTATCCCCTATCACCCTGTCACGCCCCCTCCCGTAGGCTTGCATTGAGGGGCGGAGCGTGACATCACACGCCGGTGCAGACGTGACGTCACACGCCGCCCGCCCTGTAGTCGCCGGTAATCAGTCCCGGAGCGAACACGCTCCGGGAACTGATTACAAACGGGGTGCCGCGTGCATGATCCTGGGGGTCCCCAGCGGCGGGACTCCCGCGATCAGGCATCTTATCCCCTATCCTTTGAATAGGGGATAAGATGTTTAAGCACCGGAGAACCCCTTTAACTGAGTGGTAGGCCTTGGTAGCCCAGGACACCAGACACATTCAGGACTTAACTTTACTGTAACCCAGCTTAGCTTAGACTTAGACTAGCTAGCTTCTCCCAGGGTTTATATGGGGGAGACTCTGGAGGGGTCCCATAGGTCACCCTATTAGTCGTGACGATACTCCGGCCCCGTGGTCGCCACCCGGCTGTTTGTGAGCTGGTGCCACGGCGTGCAGCTCAAACAGGTGGGTGGCAAATACAAGATTGCGGGGGTCACCAGTGGCGGGACCCCCGCGGTGAGACATCTTATCCCCTATCCTTTGGATAGGGGATAAGATGTTTCAGGGCCGGAGTACCCCTTTAAGGATGACATCGGCGCCTTCCCATATCTACTAGACTCCTCTATAACTGCACTTTGTATGCCACCCTACTCTGACCATTGTACATAAATGAGACCATGACTGGGATCATCATTCTTTAGACTGTTTACTAAAAGTATTGTGTCATCTTTTTGGCATATCATGGAGAGTTGGCACCCGGTAATAAGCACATCAATTCAAAAAACCCGTTCAAGTGTGAGCCCCCGTCTCTGCCAGCATAGTAAAGTTCACATTCAATAACATTTCAGTTCAGGGAAAAGCTTTTTGCATTTGGCATTTGTTTAAAAATAAATTCTTGCAATTTATAGGGTGTATTTTGTGCTTACATAAACCTGCCATATGAAATGCCATCCCCCCACTGAACACTCGAGATTACGAGAACACACCACCAACTCCAGCGCTATTGTTGACTTATTCTGGCAGTTTACAGAAACATTCTAATGGGTTTCACAACTTTTAGGGATTCCATCTAGATAACAGTATGGACTGGTCACTTTAATGTTAATGGAAGAGCCTTGTGTATGGAACCTGTACTGAGACACATGGGGGGAGATTTACCAAAACCTGCCCAGAGGAAAAGTTGCTGAGTTGCCCATAGCAACCAATCAGATTGCTTCTTTCATTTTTCACAGGCCTCTTTAAAAAATGAAAGAAGCAATCTGATTGGTTGCTATGGGCAACTCAGCAACTTTTCCTCTGGGCAGGTTTTGATAAATCTCCCCCATGAAGTATATGTGGCCTCATGCTTAGGACATGTTTAAGTGCTATATAGTGAGTGTATAGCAGGGGTACTTAACTATTTTTAGTGAGGGTCCGCTTATTAAGGTCTACCACTGGTAAAGGTCCAAGCAAAGCGATGAGGCCTGGTTCACACCAAGAGGCCGCAGTGCCATGAAGGAAAAAATGACTGAAGTCTGGAGGATGTAAACCTACTGTTTCCTGTATTTTCTGAATACTGCCAGAGACTGTACCTCTGAAAATAATACTGTACTCCTGAATAAAATACTGCTGCATTGTGTATCCCAGAATATAATACTGCCGCACGCTGTGCCCCTGATTATAATAGTGCCGCATGCTGTGCCCCTGAATATAATACTGCCACACGCTGTGCCCCTGAATATAATACTACCACACGCTGTGCCCCTGAATATAATAGTGCCACATGCTGTACCCCTGAATATAATACTACCACACGCTGTGCCCCTGAATATATTACTGCCGGACACTGTGCGTCTGAATATATTACTGCCGCATGCTGTGCCCCTGGTATATTACTGCCACCTGCTATACCCCTGAATATATTACTGCCGCACGCTGTGCCCCTGGTATATTACTGCCACCTGCTATACCCCTGAATATATTACTGCCGCACGCTGTGCCCCTGGTATATTACTGCCACATGCTATACCCCTGAATATATTACTGCCACATGCTATACCCCTGAATATATTACTGCCACATGCTATATCCCTGTTATATTACTGCCACACGCTATGTCCCCAAATATAATTTTGACAAACACTGTAACATAAAACAATGAATGATGCCACTGTGCCCCGACAATGAAGGAAGCCACTGTGCACCCCCACAATGAATGATGCCATTGTGCCCCCACAATAAATGATGCCATTGTGCCCCCACAATGAATGATGTCACCGTGCCCCCACAATAAATAATGTCACAGTGCCCCCCAATTATTAATGCCACCATGCCCCCCCAATTATTTATGCCACCGTGCCCCCCCAATTATTCATGCCACTATGCCCCCCACAATTATTCATGCCACTGTGCCACCACATAAACTGTGCTACTGTAACATTTTAGCTGCTGCAAACTACAACTCCCATCATGCACGGACACACAGTCATGATGGGAGTTGTAGTTCTGTAACAACTGGAGAGTCACAGGTGGGGGAACACAAATATTTACCTCAGAGCTTGCCTGCCATCCCAGGTCCCGCACTGCTCCGCTGCTCTGGCCTCTTCTTGTCAGGCCTGGCCAGAGCAGATGATGCAGGCAGCGCTAATCACGCAACGTGTATCACAGAAGCGCAAGGCGGGCTGGCAGAGAACACAGCGCTCCCTCGCTCCGGGCCACAGTTTTTCATTTGTATCGGTGTCTTAGAGACACCGATACAAATGAATGAGGGGAGAACCGGCAGGCAGTCCGGATGACTGGCGGCTGCGGTCTGGATATGGACTGCGGTCCTCCAGTTGAGTACCACTGGTGTATTGTGTCATTGCATAGTGCCTCCTTGGGGCACTGTATTATAGAGTCATTCTTCCCTAGAAGCAATACTCCAGCACTTCTATTGGTACTATATTATTACTCAGAAGATTTATTTGGGTAAACACGTCCAAATCGATAATTAGAAGCAAAGATCTTATTTGTTTAAATTGTGCAGAAGCATACAGAAAAACACCAAAAAAGACTCCAAATGTGTTAGGTGGAGCTCCATATGGAAGTTCCGTCAACTTTAGCGGAGAAAAAAATAATGCAAGCACAATTTTTTTCTCCGCTAAATTCCTGTAAAAATATCGGATCACCAACATGCCACATGCAAGTAAATGGGGTCAGTCGGGACACGGCAGAAGTTATTTGCAACCAACCCATTTCAGGGTCCAATCCGCTAAAGAAAAAAAAAGGGCAGATCAGACCCTTAACTGGTTGGTGTGAACCTAGTCTTAAAGAAACCTTGAAAATGTAAGGCCCCTTTTGTTTGTAAATACAAGCAAATGCTTGAGCTTCAAAATACACTGTGTGAACAACGTTTACCAGTCATAACACTCGATAGTCCTGTACTGTACTAATGGAAAGCCAATAACAGAAATGCATCTCAATATCAATTCCAGTTCAACATTCACTCACTGGACACTTTATTAGGTACACCTGTTTAATTGCTTGTTAACACATATAGCTAATTATCCAATCACATGGCAGCAATTCAATGCATTGAACCCCTTAAGGACTCAGCCCATTTTGACCTTAAAGGGGTACTGCGGCCCTAAGACATCTTATTCCCTATCCAAAGGATAGGGGATAAGATGTCTGATCGCGGGAGTCCCGCCGCTGGGGACCCCCGCAATCTCTCATGTAGCACCCACCTGTCTCAGCTGAATGGAGCCACGATCCCTCGTCTGAAGACTCCCGACAACGGGGCCGGAGTATCATGACATCAAGACTCCGCCCCCTCAATGCAAGCCTAGGGGAGGGGTCATGACGGCTTGGATAGGAGATAAGATGTCTTAGGGCCGGAGTACCCCTTTAAGGACTCAAAACAATTTTCGTTTTCCCCTTTTTCCTCACCTTCTAAAAATCATAACCCATTCAATTTTCCACCTACAGACCCATAAAAGGGCTTGTTTTTTTGTGTCACCAAATGTACTTTGTAATGAAATTACTTATTTTATAACATAATTTGGGGCGAAACCCAAAAAAATATTTGTGGGGTGAAATGAAAAAAACACACCATGAAACTTTTGGGGGCTTCCGTTTCTACACAGTGCACTTTTCGGTAAAAATGACACCTTATCTTTATTCTGTAGGTCCATACAGTTACAGGGATACCCAATTTATGTAGGTTTTATTTATTTTACTACTTTAAAAAAATATATAACTACATGCACCAAAATTAGTAGGTTTAAAATTGTCATCTTCTGACCCCTATAACTTTCCAAATACAAGGCTATATGAGGGCTAATTTTTTGCGCCTTGGTCTGTATTTTTTATCAGTAACATTTTTGTTTTGATGGGACTTTTTGATCGCTTTTTATTAATATTTTTATGGTATATGAAGTGACCAAAAAAAGCACAATTTTGGACGTTGGTATTTTTTTACATGTACGCCATCGACCATGCGGTTTAGCTAACCTAATATTTTAATAGTTCGGACATTCACGCACACGGTGGTACCACATGTGATTTTTTTTTTTTATTATTATTTAAAAAACAGGAAAAGGGGGGTGATTCAAACTTTTGGCTTGGGGCAGGCTTGATCGCCGATCAGACGAGGAGGAGACAGGTGAGGACCTTCCTGTCTTCCAGTAAGCTGATCAGTACATCGCGATTTTGTCGAGATAGTCCCGATCAACTCCGCTTAGCTGCCAGGTTAGTTGTACTTTCAACTTTGATTGCGGCATCTAAAGGGTTAATGCCGGGCAACGGCCCAATCGGCGGTGCCAGCATTAACCCTGGGTCCTGGCTGCTGATCGCAGTCGGGACCAACGGGGTTTGAAGCGTTCTCCGCTCTTGAGAACGCTTTAAACCCTGGTAACGGGACTCAGGGCATACAGGCACGCCCTGAGTCCTTAATTACTGGGACGTCAGGGCGTACCTGTATTCCCTGCATCCTTAAGGTGTTAAAGGGGTACTCTGGTGGAAATTTTGTTTTTTAAATAAACTGGCTCCAGAAAGTTAGACAGATTAGTAAATCTAAATAAATTCTTAATCCTTCTAGTACTTATCAGCTGCTGTATACTCCAGAGGAAGTTGAGTTGTTCTTTTCAGTCTGACCACAGTGCTCTCTGCTGACACCTCTGTCCATGTCAGGATCTGTCCAGAGCAGGAGAGGTTTGCTATAGGAATTTGCTTCTACTCTGGACAGTTCCTGACATGGACAGAGGTGTCAGCAGAGAGCACTGGGGTCAGAAAGAAAAACACAGCTCAACTTCCTCTGTAGTATACAGCAGCTGATAAGTACTGGAAGTATTAAGATTTTTTTTTTAACAGAAGTAATTTACAAATCTGTTTATCTTTCTGGAGCCAGTTGATATGAAAAAAATTATTTTCCACCCGAGGACCTCTTTAAGCATGTAGATGTGGTCAAAACAACTTGCTGAAGTTCAAACTGAGCATCAGAAAAGGGAAGAAATGGGATTTAAGTGACTTTAAATGGGACATGGTTGTTTGTACCAGACGGGCGGATCTGAATATTTTATCCAGTAAGCTGCAGTTGTGTGGACAAAATACCTTAATGATGTTAAAGGAGAATGGGCAGACAGACAAATAAAAGTAATCAAATAACCACTCATCACAACCAAGGTATGCAGAATATCATCTCTGAATGCACAAAATGTCCAACCTTAAAGGGGTACTCCATCCCTAGACATCTTATCCACTATACAAAGCATAGGGGATAAGATGTCTGATCATGTGAACGGAAGTCCGTTACGTCACGACTCCGCCCCCGTGTGACATCACGCCCTGTCCCCTCAATGCAAGTCTATGGGAGGGGGCGTGACGGCCGTCACGCCCCCTCCCATAGACTTGCATTGAGGGGACGGAGCGTGACATCACACGGGGGCGGAGTCGTGACATCACAGACTTCCGTTCCGGTGGTCTGGACCCAGACCTTCCAGCGCTTCCGGACCAGAAACAGGTGGGTGCCGCATGCTATATTGCGGAGGTCCCCAGCGGCGGGACCCCCGCGAGCAGACATCTTATCCCCTATCCTTTGGATAGGGGATAAGATGTCTAGGGGTGGAGTACCCCTTTAAAGCAAATGTGCTACAACAGCAGAAGCCCACACGGGGTGCCACTCCTGTCAGCTAAGAACAAGAAACTGAGGCTACAATTTGCACAGGATCACTAAAATTGGACAATGAAAGACTAAAAGAATGATTTTTGGATTCAGATGGCAGGTTCAGAATGTGATGTTAACAACATGAAATCATGGATCCACCCTGCCTTGTATTAACAGATGGTAGTGGTGGTAAATGGTGTAAGGGACATTTTCTTAGTACCCATTGAGAGTTGTTTCAACGTGAAACCTGAGTATTGTTGCTGACCATGTCCATCCTTTTATGACCACAATGGACCCATCTTCTTAGGATACTTCCAGCAGGATAATGCACCATGTCACATCACATCATCTCAAAATCACAATGAGGTCTCTGGACTCCAATGGCCTCCACGGTCACCAGATCTCCTCCAATGGATCACCTCGGGGATATGATGGAACGGGAGATTTATATCATGGATGTGCAGCCAACAAATCTGCAGCAACTCACAATGCCATCATGTCTATATGGACCAAAATCTTGTAGAATGTATGCCAGCAGAATGAAGATAAAAGGGGGTCCAGTGAGTGTACAGTTTCTTTGGGGAGACCATGAGCTATTCAGACTAGAGATGAGCGAACTTACAGTAAATTTGATTTGTCACGAACTTCTCAGCTCGGCAGTTGATGACTTTTCCTGCATAAATTAGTTCAGCTTTCAGGTGCTCCGGTGGGCTGGAAAAGGTGGATACAGTCCTAGGAGACTCTTTTCTAGGACTGTATCCACCTTTTCCAGCCCACCGGAGCACCTGAAGGCTGATCTAATTTACGCAGGATAAGTCATCAACTGCTGAGCCGAGAAGTTCGTGACGAATCGAATTTACTGTAAGTTCGCTCATCTCTAATTCCGACCACTTGCAGGTAAGGAATAATTCCCACTAATATGAAAGGCCATACTGCAATATCTGATCCATGGCCTATTCGACTGAAAAAGTGAGAAAAGCATGTCTGAGTGCAAAGGATGCATGTGTGGCTGTGCAGCTCCCTACCCGAGTCCAGTCTGCCATATAAGCCATTTTAGTCTGCTATTTTAGAAATCATTTCAGAACTCTTAAAATGCCAAAGCCATTTGTCTTCTATTAATACATAAATAACAACCATCTATTTTAATGTAAGTGGAACTACTACGACTACCATGGAGGTGCTCTCTAATACAAAGTATACAGGGGTCACGGCCATCATGTTATGGTCTCATTTTACATTTAAATAGTAGCTCCCACCCCCCCCCCCCCCCCCGCTACGGCACTAGCCCGTTCCCTCCTCTCCCCTTCCCCCCCCCCCCCCCCGCCCCGCATACCCCGTTCCCTCATTACACTTGCAGTTACTGCAGAGTCTGGCAGCGGTGGCGGCGGCGATGTGCGGGAGGAGTGGCCTCCCAGCCAGTGGCTGGGGAGCCAATGCGCTCGCTCCCGCCTGTCTGATTGACAGGCAGGGAGCGAGTGCAGCATAACTGAAAAAGGACCGATTGCCACTCCAAAATCAGTCCTTTTTCAGTGGCCGGTTTTTAAGTGTAAATTAAACCTTTTTAATGAAAAAAATAATAATAAAAGTATATTAGAGATATGTTGTAGTGCATAAGTACTACAACATATCAAAAAATAAAGTTGGTGACAGTGCCCATTTAATCTGTTGCATTGTTTTCCACTAGAAAGATTTTTTTATTGCTTATTTCTGGCTTTGGTGCGTCCTCTAATTTCTCCGAGATGAGTTTCCCCAGAGCATCCGAGCAGCTTTTCAGCTCAGTGAGTTGGGAACTTTCCCATGGTGCTCCATAGCCTGCTAGTTAAAGTGGAGTAGCCATCAGCTCTTGAATATCAAGGGCAATCGTTCATTTATTTTTTAATTAGAACAATGACGTTTTCAGTTTTTCTATTTATACAAAGACAGCTATGTGCAGGAGGACACAAGTCCCCATTGTGCCTCAAAATTGATATCCAGACACAAAGTCCTGACGTGTGTTACAGGTAGTGTGTTGGAGAATGTTATGTGTTTTATGCTAATCTTGGATGTTAAAGCTTTAAAAAAAAATGTTCCCATTACTCTAATACATTGCAGATTTGGATGTGCTGCAGATTTGATATATATTTTGACATCCCTATCAAAATTTATTGGGGAAATTCAGAACAAATCTTCACCATATCTACCATGTGTGAACATACACTGGAAGGGGTTTCCATAATGAGATGAAATGGACTATTTTTTTTCCAGAAACATGTAACAACAGTGATGGTTTGCTGGACTGCAGCTCTGGGATTCACCTTCCGCATATACCGTATTTTTCGCCCTATAGGACGCACCGGCGTATAAGACGCACCCAATTTATAGGTGCAAAATCTAAAAAAATAAAGATTTTGAACCCAATAGTGGTCTTCAACCTGCGGACCTCCAGATGTTGCAAAACTACAACTCCCAGCGTGCCCGGACAGCCGTTGGCTGTCCGGGCATGCTGGGAGTTGTAGTTTTGCAACATCTGGAGGTCCGCAGATTGAAGACCACTGCATAGGAGGTAATACTCACGTGTCCCCACTGCTCCGGATCCGTCACCGCTGCCCTGGATGTCGCTCCATCGCTGTCGCCGTGTCCCCGTCGCTCTGGAAAGTCTCTGCTGCCGGCCGGGTATCCTCGCTCTCCGTCGCCGTCATCACGTCGTTACGCACGCCGACGCACGTACGCGACGACGTGATGACGAGGAAGGAGAGCGCCGGCCATACAGGGGATCCCTGAACGGAGAAGACACCGAGGAGGCAGGTAAGGTCCCTCCCGGTGTCCTGTAAGCACTAACCCGGCTATTCAGTCGAGCTGTTCGGGACCACCGCGATTTCACCGCGGCGGTCCCGAACAGCCCGACTGAACAGCCGGGTTAGTGTCACTTTCCCTTCAGACGCGGCAGTCAGCTTTGATCACCGCGTCTGAAGGGTTAATACAGGGCATCACCGCGATCAGTGATGTCCTGTATTAGCCGCGGGTCCCGGCCGTTTATGGCCGCAGGGACCGCCACGATAGGGGTGTATTCGCCGTATAAGACGCACCAACTTTTTCCCCCCAGTTTTGGGGAAGAAAAAGTGCGTCTTATACGACAAAAAATACGGTACATTTTTCTGGATCCTAACTTTGAGTGTTTGGAGAGGGAAAACTAATATATATATATATATATATATATATATATATATATATATATATATATATACTTCAATTGAAAAGGCAGTGGCGCTCCAGATTGGTGAAGGAAAAGAGATTATTTATTCATCTCTGTATGCAGCGACGTTTCGACTGTCTCTCACCATCATTATCAAGCCTTGTCAGAGACCATGTCATAACAGGGCTGCAATGGGATACGGGGGATTTGTATGTGTGGTGTCCCGGTACCGTATGGTATACAGTACCTTGTATGGTGGTCCCCAAAGTCAGAGTTACCTCGTTCCAGTAGGGTCCTCCTGGTGGGATAGCCCCTAGTCACCTCTTCCTTCTTCAATTTTGTGATGTTTGCATGTATATGTAATTATATATTTAATGTTGTATATAGTGTCGCAGGACCTTAGGTCATGTGATTAGTGTCAATTTTATTAGAGTATGTTGAAGGACCTTCCTAGGTCACGTGTGTGGTCATATATCTAGACCATAATTCCTTGTAAAGGGATTGACAGATGGTATGGACCAATGAGCTCAAGGCCATCCCCTGCCCATATAAGGGAGCTGCCAGCCAATCCTCGCTCTCTTGCTCCTGAGCTGCAAAGAAAGCAGCATTATCTCTTGGGTTCTGGACTAGCAGAGAGTAAATCCGTGCAACTTACAAAGACAAGATCAGGCCGAAGCCTGATAATACCAAACCGTGAGTTATAATACAACTCCCCGCTAAAGATAGCATGACTGCTGGACCTAAACTCAATCCCCTAAATGCAGTGGAACGGCGCATATAAATCCCCTGAGCTTAAAACTTAAAAGGTCCCAACCAACTGTCAGGATCCTCATGACTCTGATTGTACAAAGACTGTTCCTGTTTGATGTTGCATAAAACCTACAGTAAAAGTTCTGACAGTTTTCTGAAAACCCTCCGGTTGTGGACAATCATTTATTATATATCCCTATCGCTCTTGGGACGGGTGGCGATAGGCCAAGCATATACAGAGGAGCCCTCACCCTGGCGTCACGAGTGATAAGGGTTAAACAAGCACCCTTTAGTTACCGCACAGCTACACCCCATATACCCTACACCCCCAAGCTACCACATATGTCGTGTCTACAACACTTATCTGAGCTATTCGACCCTTATTGTAGGGCCGAATAGTGAGACCAGTCAGCAGTCGCATGAGGAATTCCAGGATTTTTTTTATTTGACTATGCTATAGGGGATGTAAAGTTAGTGTTCATAATATAGTGTCTGTTTCTTGTGTGTGACGGTTTTCTCACAATTCTTATGTGATTTTTACCCCACTATTTATTTTTAACATCATACAAAAGGACTGTTGTCTCAGATTTTTCCCAGGTTGTAATGCGGCTGAGACCTGACTCACTAGTCAGCTGATGACAGGGAGCCTGTCTGCTTCAATGGGTGGAGGGATCGCTTGGTGGGAGAGAGATCAATCTGCAACTAATGCAACAGCTGTAAGCACCCTGATTGAAAACCACAGGTCTTTTGAATGGATGCAGCTCATTTATGTTTCAATGGGTGGGGTGGCTGATGTGTGGGAGGGAGGAAAATGGAATTGTGGGATTTGTAGTCAAAAAAAGAAAAGTTTAACAGGATTTACCAGCTCACAAAAAGCTAGCCACAGTGTTATGGTAATCTCACAACATAGCCATTTATCCTCAATACTGCTACTAATGCCATAAATGGGTTATCTCAAGGTCCAAAGTTATAAATAGCTGATCAGGGAGACTGCTTCAAAGCCCACTGATCCCGAGAACGGTTGTCCCTCGAATAAATGGAGCTGCCAGCATATCATTTATCTTTTATGGGGCTTCTGAACATTGTCAAGCTTAGCCTTATAAAGAATTAATGAAGTTCTGGTCATGCATCCACATTCCGGCTCCATTCATTCGGACGACAGTTGTCCTTTATTCTCAGGATCTGTGGGTGCTCCCACCAATGATCAGCTGGGTTTCATCTACCCTGTGGATAGGGAGTAACTTTCGATCTAGGGATAACCCCTTTAATATTAATCATGCACCTGCCAAAGAAGACCTCAAGCAAGATTAAAATTAATCTTGTAATAGATATGCATACGGCACTGTGTGTACAAAGAATTAGTGCAGTCTCACTAGGCAACGCTCGCACTTATAGTGCTCTGGCTAATTGAAAGCGTTCATGAATATCCAACAAAGTAAAAGATGAAATGATAGCCGGCACTCACCAGTCTTCTTAAATTCTTCTTTATTATACTCACATATAAGGTGGGTAGGGAACAGACGTGGGGGGGGTTACATAGGCAACAAAGCTCCGTTTCGTGCCGCAGGTGCACTTCGTCCGGCCATGCCGGACGAAGTGCACCTGCTGCACGAAACGGAGCTTTGTTGCCTATCTAACCCCCCCACGTCTGTTCCCTACCCACCTTATATGTGAGTATAATAAAGAAGAATTTAAGTTGACTGGTGAGTGCCGGCTATCATTTCATCTTTTACTTTGTTGGATATAAGATTAGAATGAAGTTGAACTTAGATCTCAGATCCTATTCTTTTTCTGCTTAAGATAAGTATAAATAAAAAGCTTGCATAATCCAGTCCCTGTAACTTGGTGAATTTGGAGAGGGAAAATTACTCGATATATAAATCAAAATTCGGCTGGGAGGGGATACGAGGGAATTGTATGTCGTGGCTACAATACTTATCTGAGCTTGTTGGATTCTAAATTAAAGTCCAGCCATAGTCAAAATAAGATCCTCATTTTCATTACTTTAACGAAGGTTTCCAAAGAAAAGCAATACATTATTAGAAGTAGGGAGTGCAGATGTGGTACTCACCCAAAGGCCGCTCTGACACATGAGAATAAAGGTCACATTGTAGGTGTGAGGCCCTGTTAGAGATTTTTCACTGGGGTCCATGAGCTCTTAAATCGAATGATGTCATTGTAAACTTAAAACCCTCAGATACTTTGTTACACACCGGCTTATAGCAAACACAAAGTTTCCTGTGTAAAGGAGATCATTTCACAACATTATATTTACCTAAAGTATTTAGCACTACTTGACACTCGGGGGAGCATTTAAGGCAAGAAAATTGCTGGCTGCGGGTAAGGCAAATAACATGATATCATCCTTGGCATTCATAGTAGAGACTGAATTTAATGTTTTTATTTTTTTTTTAACACTGTATCTTTTGACACATCTGGATGATGCCTAGCTGAGTAGGCATAGGTATCAAAAACCGTAGGGTTTTTGTGGGGGATTTTTAGAAAGGATTAACTGCTTGATACTAAGGATACTAGACTTGTAACTGGTTAGGTATCTTACCCCCTTAAGGACCAAGCCCATTTTGACCTTAACCCCTTTAGGACTCAGCCCATTAGGGCCTTAAAGGGGTACTCCGGTGAATACCTTTTTTAATTTAAATCAACTGGTGGCAGAAAGTTAAACATATTTGTAAATGACTTCTATTAAAAAATCTTAATCCTTCCAGTACTTATTAGCTGCTGAATGCTACAGAGGAAATTCCTTTCTTTTTGGAACACTGATGACATCACGAGCACAGGGCTCTCTGCTGACATCTCTGTCCATTTTAGCAACCATGCATAGCAGATGTATGCTAAGGGCAGCATGGTGGCTCAGTGGTTAGCACTGCTGCCCTGCAGTGCTGGGAACTTGGGTTCAAATCCCACTAAGGATAACAATAAATAAAGCGTTATTATTATTATAATAACGTCAGCAGAGAGAACTGTGCTCGTGATGTCATCAGAGAGCATTCCAAAAAGAAAAGAATTTCCTCTGTAGTATCCAGCAGCTAATAAGTATAGGAAGGATTAAGATTTTTTAATAGAAGTAATTTACAAATATGTTTAACTTTCTGCCACCAGTTGATTTAAAAGAAAAAAGGTTTTCACCGGAGTACCCCTTTAAGGCCTTATTTTTAAGTTTTCGTTTTTTCTCCTCACCTTCAAAAAATAATAACTATTTTATATTTTCATCCACAGACTAGTATGAGGGCTTGTTTTTTGCATGACCAGTTGTCCGTTGTAATGCCATCACTCACTTTACCATAAAATGTATGGTGCAACCAAAAAAATACTATTTGTGTGGGGAAATTAAAAAGAAATCCGCAATTTTGCTAATTTTGGAAGGTTTCGTTTTCACGCTGTACAATTTACGGTAAAATGATGTGTTCTTTATTCTTTGGGTCAATACGATTAAAATGATACCCATGATAATATGCTTTTCTATTACTGTTGCGCTTAAAAAAAAATCGCTAACTGTTTAACCAAATTAGTACGTTTAAAATCCCCCTATTTTGAAGACCTATAACTTTTTCATTTTTCCGTATAAGCGGTATGAGGGCTAATTTTTTGCGTTGAGATCTGTACTTTTTATTGATACCATATTTGTTTATATAAAACTTTTAATACTTTTTTTGTAATTTTTTTTTTCATAAAATGTTATACAAAATCAGCTATTTTGGACTTTTTTTTTTTTTTACGTTCACGCCGTTCACTGTACGGTATCATTAATATTTTATTTTAATAATTGGGATATTTACGCATGCGGCGATACCAAATATGTATATAAAAAATGTTTACACTTTTTGGGGGTGAAATAGGGAAAATAGGACAATTTATGTTTTTATTGGGGGAGGTGTTTTTTTTCACTTTTTATTACTTTTATTTTTTACTTTTTTTACTTAAATTTTTACACTTCAATAGTCCCCATAGGGGACTTTTTATAGCAATCATTCAATTGCTAATACTATTCAGTGCTATGTATAGGACAGCATTATCGGTCATCTTCTGCTCTGGTCTGCTCGATCACAGACCAGAGCAGAAGACCCCGGGGGAGACGGCCGGAGCAAGGTGAGGGGACCTGCGGCCGCCATGCTGGATGATCGGATTGCCGCGGCTGCGCTGCGGGCGATCCGATCATCCATTCAAAGTACCGCGATGCTGCAGATGCCGTGATCTGTATTGATCATGGCATCTGAGGGATTAATAGCGGACATCCGCGTGATCGCAGATGTCCGCCATTACCGGAGAGTCTCTGGCTCCGATGCTCGCGGTTATGCATAGGACGTAAATGTACGTCCTGGTGCGTTAAGTACCAGCTCACCAGGACGTACATTTATGTCCTGCATTGTTAAGGGGTTAAGGACCAGACCAATTTTATTTTTACGTTTTCGTTTTTTCCTCCTCGCCTACTACAATCCATAACTCTTTTATATTTCCATCTACAGACCCATATAAGGGCTTGTTTTTTGTGTGACCAATTGTACTTTGTAATGAAACCTCTCATTTTACCATAAAATGTACGGCGTACTCAAAGAATTTTTTTTTTTACGGAGGAAATTAACATGAAAACCACAATTTTTATTAATACCACAATTGCTTATATAAATCTTTTAGATCATTTTTTTATTAAATTTTTTTTTTTGTAATAAAATGTGACAAAAAAGCAGCATTTTTGGACTTTTTTAAATCTTTTTTTACGTTTACGCCATTCACCGTACAGGATGATTAACATTATATTTTGATAGTTTGGACATTTATGCACGTGGCAATACCAATTGTGTTTATAATTAGAAAAAAATTTACGCTTTTTGTGGGTAAAATGGGAAAAACTGACAATTTTCATTTTTATTGGGGGAGGGGATTTTTCACTTTTTTTAAACTTTTTTTTTTTTACATTTTTAAACTTTGTTATCTGCACTTTTTATGTCCCCATAGGGGACTATCTATAGCAATCATTTGATTGCTAATACTGTTCAGTGCTATGCATAGGGCACGGCACTGATCAGTGTTATCGGTGATCTCCTGCTCTGGTCTGCTCGATCTCAGACCAGAGCAGGAGACCCCAGGAGATGGACGGAGGCAGGTGAGGGGACCTCAGTCTGTCATCACAGATAATGGGATTGCATCGGCAGCACTGCGGGCGATCCGATCATCTATTTTAACATGCGCATTGCCGTAGATGCCGTGATCTGTACTGATCACGGCATCTGAGGGGCTTAATGGCAGACATCCGTGTGATCGCAGATGTTGGCCATTAACGGTGGGACCCTGCCATGTATGACACTAGCACCGCTCCGATGCTCACGGTCATACACAGGACGTAAATGTATGTCCTGGTGCACGAAGTACTGCCAAACTAAGACGTACATTTACGTCCATGGTCGTTAAGGTGTTACAGGTATCAGTTAAAGTACCAACTATTCAAGTATATCAGTGATCTGAATCAATAGATAATACGAGACCTGTGATAAACCAGTGTATAAATATTTTAGATAGGCACATACTATATAAAAGCTGTTATTGAGGGTCCATCGATAGTGTGTGTGTAAATATTTATATACTGTTGATACTTTTTGATCCACTATTTTTTATTCCACCCCCCCCCCCCCCCCCCCAATTGGAGATACACATAAAGTGATCCATCAACTTACAATGGCCTCAACATACAACAGTTTCAACAGACAACGGTCTTTTTTGGACCATTGAAACTTGGAACCAGACTCAACATACAATGCTACAGATAGTCCAGATCTCCGAAATGTGTCAATGGCTGGAAGAACTAACCAATCAGAATGGACATTTCATTGGTAAAACACCTGTATTACTGTCTGTCTGGTAGTGCCTCCTACAGTACAGGGAGGTGCTACATGTTCTGTACTTCTCTTTACCTGTGCCAGGGATAGCTGCTCCTTTGGACACCAGGGTAAGGACGGCTCCATTTTACTTTTTAGGACATTGTGTTTACTGTACAGGACCCTGAAGAAGCTTCTGTCCTCTACATAGACAGTGATTACAGCTCCCAACAGCTTTTTCTAACTTATATGTAAGGACTTGCTTTATCTGTATTAGTTATCAATTTATTTTTCTGTAATCCTCACTTTTTCCTATTTTTGGATGACATTTTGGGGCTTCAGAACCAATTACCAGGTTTCCATAGATTTATGGCTTCACATAAAATGGTTTCAACATACAGTGGTCGTCCTGGAACCAATTAATATTGTAACTTGAGGGACCACTGTATATGACATAGCTGGGGGCTCAGTTTTTAATCCACAAATAAATATTATTATACTCACCTCTTATTTTCTTACTCAATAAAAGTTATGTTTTACATAATTAGTGACACATGGGTTATAAGTTGTTTATATTGTATGTCAGAAGGGGTTAATTTTTTTGTGTTGTACCTGTCTTCTGTTTGACACAAAGCTTCTCCCATTGTCTTGTCCATTATGAGTGACATGGTCGGTCAATCAGGAGGTGGGAGCGCTGGGCCAATCAGTTGCAGCTCTAGCACTAACAACTCCAGAGGTAGAATATTTAATGGTCTATTCACACGTACAGTATTCTGCGCAGATTTGATGTGCAGGATTTTCTGCTGCAGATTTCAATGTAAACTAAATGACTGAACACAGCTTCAAATCCTGCGCATCAAAACTGCGCATCAAATCTGCGCAGAATACTGTACATGTGAATAGACCCTAACTCAGCTGCTGCACTGATGCCCTGCCAGTGATAGTGGTTCTTTGCCCTTTCAGTGTTCTCCTGTTCTCTGTACCTTGTTTAATTTCTGACCTCCTGACACCTGACCTTCTGCCTGCACCTTGACCATTCTTCTGTCTTGCTGATTTTGTACTACCCTGCTGTGTAGGTTTGACCCATTGCTTGTTACCTAAAATTGCCTCTGCCTTGTCATTTTGTACTCCATTACAACCTAAGTTTGACCCACAGCTTGTCCTGATTTTTCCTTTGTCTCGTGATTCTGTACCTTGTTGCTGTTGATTGTTTGTTGCTGACCAGGACTGTCTGACTATCTTGACTACTCTGACACGCCTGCACATAGTCCAGTGTAGAGATCGTCGTCCAGTTGGGGGCCGATGTTTAGGGAAGATGGTTCAAGTAAGTAGGGACAGGGGGTTTCGGCAAGAGTCAGTCTACACTCCTCCCTACCCTGGATGTGATAAATATTTATTATAAAATTTAAAAAGCCTAAATTGAAAAAAAAGGAGGAAAATTTACATTTTGTAGGAAAAGTTTTCTGAATGGCGAGTATATGGGAAGAGGCTGTTTGCTATTTATCACCTTTGAGGGTGTTGTCTGGTCTTGGTTCACGTGGATGAGTACTTGACAATAGCAGTATTGCAGTATTGCATTGCCAAAACATCACTCTGTGGGAGGCAGTCATTGTTGTACCGTACAATTAAGATCGCTGAGATGATAGAAACGCATCACTGCTGTCCTGGTTCATGTGAGTTACTGTTTTGAAATAAACTACACTTGCATTGTTGTAGGTTTAAGTGAAGCATATTTCTTCACCTTTTTTGTGTGCTTCTAATGTTTAGGAACACCAAATTTATTAAATGGTCGCAGGGCATTTGAGAAATTTTGCGCAGGTACACATTTTCTGAAATTTCACTCTTTACATACACGAAAAAGTTAGGCTAAGTCTGGGCTGGGGTTTTGCGACTTTTTGATGGTTTTTGCAACTTTTTTAAAAAGGGTCAGTTGATAAGTTCATTACCACTGCACAAGACTAACCATAACAGCTGGTCTCTACACACTTAAAAAAAAAAGTGTAAACCAAAAAGTAGCAAAAATTAGCCTGAGGTGCAGCGCTGCACCAAATGTGCGACAAATATACACACACAAAACAGCTCTAAAGACAGTGATAAATTCCCCCATGTGTTCTTAGGTGTCTAATAAAATCTCAATGTAACTTTCCTAAACTGCATTCAGTAAGTGCTGTTCTTCTATTGCTTAAGACATTTGATGGGCATTTAGAAAAAAAAAGAGACCCTACAGTGACTATGAAGTAGATTTATCAAGCTTGCACACGTGCGACTTTTCTATACATGCTGCGACTTTTAGATTTTTGCTTATTCCAAAGCACATTTCTGAAATCTGCTCACGTAGTAATTATTATTATTTTTTTTTTTTACTTTGCTGTGGTCATGTATTTATCAAATGCGATAGTTGCTATTTATGAAGAAAAAAAGTTGCATCTCCATTTAAAAGTCGCATGTGTATTCCAGGTCCAACCTGGGTTACAGAAAGTGCATACGTCTGCAGAAAAGGAAATTAACACCCACTTTAACAAGTGTTCTTGTTCTGAATCATGAAACAAAGCTGCTACATTAATGTTAATTATAGAAAAAATTCATTATATAACTGATAACTCTATTAATTTTAAGGTTGAAAATACACACTGCACACCTTGTTAATTTTAGGACACGTACATGCTGGCGTACCCACTAAATTAGTAGGCACAAAATAATTGTGTAAGAATTTTTACAGACTATGTACCCACCCCAAAATTTCTCCTTAAAAAAAAAAAAGAAACATCCATAGTAATACAGTTTCATGCACATTTTGGGGTGAGTAACATACCAAACCATTTTTCTTTTTTGTGGCTTCACTATTGTTTGTGCCTGTTTTGAGCTGCGCTGTCTTCCTTCCTGACGTAAACTCTGGCCTCTGTGCAGCGCAACAAGACTCCGCCCACCAACGTCACAAAATGCGGCCTCAAAATTAAACAAATAAGCCTCCAGAGTACGGATGTTCATGATGCGGCATAGTATATTTTTAATATTTTTTAGTTTCTGAGGAGGGTGAATGGGTTGTTGCGGGATAGTTGGAATGCAGCTATTTAGTGCCAGGCAGGCCAGTCAGGGTGCCACCCGACGTGGTATGCCCCCCCTCCCCGTCACTCTCTAGCAACGCTACTGGTGATAAAGGGTAGATAAAGAACTTTTGCTATTAACATAAGGGAAAACTTTTCTGCTTTAAAAATTTATTTTGTAAGCGGGTTTCCCGGGTTTTGCTTACGTGTGATTTATTTATCAAGGTCGTGTGACTATTTGATAAATAGGTCACATGTAAGCAAAAGTAAGTAAAAAACAATTGTCATGTAAAAGCCATACATTTGAAAAGAATGATAAATCTCCTTCTATATGAACATTAAAGAGGATTTATGCAGTGACTGGTGCAGCGGTGAATGTCTTCAAGTACAAACAACATACACCACACCACCTTAGAAAATATAGAGCATACTATATAAAAAGCACCTTCATAGTTCCACCACCTATCCTCCTTGGCTTCTTCCGATTGCAAACCACAGCAGTGACATCAAACATGACAGACACTGACTGGTAAAGTAATGTCCGGGCAGGTAATAGGTAAGGGTTCCTCAGTGGGCTCTCTTCCTGGTTTACAGTTCCCTGGCCTGAAAAAGCTTGGGAACCAGTGGCCTTCAACATTTTCATGGTGTTGGAATAAGTGTGATCCTAAAAAGAAAAAAGGAGGGTTGTTTAGGGCATCAGGTGCAGCGCTGGAGGCTCGTGATGTCACAGTCACGCCCTGCTCATGATGTCACGGCCACGCCCCCTTAATGCAAGTCTATGGGAGGGGGCGTGATGGCTACCACGCCCCTTCCCATAGACTTGCATTGAAGGGGCGTGACCGTGACATCACAAGCAGGGAGTGGCTGTGACATGATCAGATTTCTTATCCCCTATCCTTTGGATAGGGGATAAGATATCTAAGGGCGGAGTACCCCTTTAACCTTCTGGCATAACTGCAATGCCTGAGATGACTCTAAGCTTCAGAGCTGATCATATTTGACATGCATGGTTTACTGCAAAATTGATGCTCTGACAATAGTTATACATACTGTAGATCTGTAGTTGAGTATTCTATTGTAGATTATGGTCTGAATTTCAGTCTTTGATGGGAAGCGATGAGAACCCTTTCATGATTGATGTGCAGCACATTCTACCATACATTTCCACTGTACAGTAACATATATATATACATATAAAATTAGAAACAAAGCTGAAAGATGCATATGATCCTGCCTGCCAAAAAGATGAATATCGACAGCAGCTGCCATTATGAATATTGTACCATCTGTGTGCACTTCTGTGAGAGATAAAAATACACAGGGCACCTATTATTACAGCTTAGAAATAAAATTATATTTAATACACTGTGTCCTCTGCTTTCCATTGCATTCTATCTATATCAATGTCTAAAAAAAATTCATCACACATGATGCACTTGTTAAAAAAAAGAGACCGGGAGAGGTTCCTCTGCTGTAAGAGGAACGGTAAATTAAACCATATACAGCACTTTATTTAGTGTCAAATTTGCCAAGTCAACGTAGCTATATCCCATGCAATGAATCTGATGAAGAGATCAACACGATCTCGAAATGTGTTATTCTTTTCCTCAACAAAAAATAACCTTTGAAAGGCATTATGGGATCCCCTGTGATCCTTCTTCCTTTTTTGCCATGTGGCTGATGTATTTTTAGCAGGTTTTGCAGAACCCAACAGACCAAAGTTTGAGTTCTAGCTGAATCGAACTTTTACCAGTTTTTTGACTGAACTCTGGTTCTTAGGGTTCAATTGGCTCATCTCTAGTACCTTCTAGTATATCCTGTGCTGGGCAATGTCCAACCTAGCATGTCATTTAGTATACCCCTCTAATTTCTTACATTATATGACCCCAGCACCCAGATGTCTTATACATTCTCCCTGCATTGGGGAGAAACTTTCTATTAAAATGTTCTTATTATTTCTTATTTTATACAGTACACCATGCTAACCCCATCCTTTACCCATCTCACTACAGAGAGGTCAGTGCAACAATGGACCTCATTTACTAAGCCTTTTCCAAGTAGATTTTGTAGGGTTTTTTGTGTCGCGCGCCAGAATTTCCAACAAAAATATCCAAAAAACCTTGTAACTCTCCACTTTACTCAGAAAACCCAAAAATGGGCCGTCACGCCCCCTCCCATAGACTTGCATTGGGGGGACAGGCGTCACACGGGGGCCGAGTCCTAACGTCACGGACTTCTGTTCCTGGAGTCGCAACTCAGACCCTCCAGCGGTTCCGGTGAGAAAACAAGTGGGTGCCGCATGCAATAATGCGGGGGTCCCCAGCGGCGTGACCCCCGCGATCAGACACCTTATCCCCTATCCTTTGGATAGGGGATAAGATGTCTAGGGTGGGAGTACCCCTTTAAAGAGAAATTATGACAAAAAACAGACCCTCGCATTATAAATATTCTTTAGGAGGTCCATGAGATATCTATGCAATAATGTATGCAAGCCCTTTGTACCTGGGTGGCAACAGGTCTCACTACCAAAGGTGACCATGTGTGCCATTATATAGGCATGATCACCTTTTCTTCAGTGTTTTTAATGCTTTTAAGTATAAGAAAAACCAATCAGGGCTCATGGGTCTTGCAGAAACTAACAATATAGCATTATAAATAATATTAAGATAATAATATCAAAAGCACAAATGTGTTTTTTGTTAATGGAAGAACAGAGTAATGATCAGTATAACAAATGTATTAATATAATTATGTTAGTTAGCAATAAATGTCATGTTTATTAAGAACCCATGCCTCTCTGAACACTTTTTTCCAATGGCTAGGACAACAATGAGCATGTATGCCTCCTCCCTCCCCCATCACGCTGCCTCCATTCTGCTTGGATTCCAACATTGAGCCTTGCCCTTCAAATATATAGGACAGGGAGGGGTAGGGGACATTTTCTTGCTTTGCACTTTTGTATTCGTTTTATATTGTATATTGTCATATTATATGCTGCAATTGCGTGCACACACAATTATTCAAGGAATTTTCTATATAAAGGAGGAGCTTACTCTAAGCCAGCCCCCTCTACTGAGAGGAGAGAGGATAGCTCAGTTTAGTCCAGCTTTAACCCCTTAAGGACACATGACGTTCTCATACGTCTCCATTTCCGAGTCCTTAAGGACACATGACGTATGAGAACGTCATGTGTTTTACCGGCCCCCCGCAACCATCTGGAGCAGAGCCGGTGCCTGATGCCTGCTGAAATCGTTCAGCAGGCATCGGGGCATATCGCCCAGGGGGGTCATTATGACCCCCCATGTCGGCGATGGCCGCAGATCGCTGGACAATTCAGTCCAGCGATCTGCGGCGGATTCCGGGTCAATCGGGTCTCCAGTGACCCGGTGACCCGGAATTATTGGCTGATCGGGGACGTCAGAGACCAATCAGGGCGCCTGCTGCGGGTGTCACTCCCGCAACCCGCTCCGCCCCTCTTCCGGAGGACGTGAGCGGGTGCGGGACGTGCACCCCGGGTGCTGGGGACCCCGATCCCCGGGGTGCCCCTGTTGGGATCGGGGCCCCAGGAGCAGCGGCGGCGGCGGAGACGACGAGGTACTCACCTGGTGCAGCGAGGATCGTTGGAGGTGAGTGAGAGCCTCCTGCTGTTGCTTAGCAACAGCTCCCAGCATGCAAAAAGGGCATGCTGGGAGCTGTAGTTATGCAACAGCAGGAGGCAGACCACCACAACTCCCAGCATGCCCTTATGGGCATGCTGGGACTTGTAGTTTTGCAACAGCTGGAGGCACATTCTTCCTATGGAAAAGTGTACCTTCAGCTGTTGTGTAACTACAACTCCCAGCTTGCACAATCAGCTAAAGTGCATGCTGGGAGTTGTAGTGGTGCATCTGGTGGTTGCATAACTACAACTCCCAGCATGCCCGTTGGCTGTCGGTGACTGCTGAGAGTTGTAGTTTTGCAACAGCTGAAGGCACACTGAGTTAAGTAGCAAACCAGTGTGTCTCCAGCTGTTGCATAACTACAATCCCCAGCATCCCCAGCCAAAGTAGTATGCCTCCAGCTGTTGCATAACTACAACACCCAGCATGCCCTTCCGCTGTCCGTACATGCTGGGGGTTGTAGCTTTTGCAACAGCTGAAGGCACACTGGTTGCAAAACACTGAGTTTGTTACCAAACTCGGTGTTTCACAACCAGTGTGCCTCCAGCTGTTACAAAACTACAACTCCCAGCATGCACTGATAGACCGTACATGCTGGGAGTTGTAGTTTTGCAACAGCTGGATGTTCCCCCCCCCCCCCAATTTGAACGTACAGGGTACACTCACATGGGCGGAGGATTACAGTAAGTATCCGGCTGCAAGTTTGAGGTGCGGCAAAATTTCTGCCGCAGCTCAAACTGCCAGCGAGAAACTACTGTGAACCCCCCGCCCGTGTGACTGTACCCTAAAAACACTACACTACACTAACACACAAAATAAAAAGTAAAAAACACTACATATACACATACCCCTACACAGCCCCCCTCCCCTCCCCAATAAAAATGAAAAACGTCTGGTACGCCACTGTTTCCAAAACGGAGCCTCCAGCGGTTGCAAAACTACAACTCCCAGCATGCACTGATAGACCGTACATGCTGGGAGTTGTAGTTTTGCAACAGCTGGATTTCCCCCCCCCCCCCCAATGTGAACGTACAGGGTACACTCACATGGGCGGAGGATTACAGTAAGTATCCGGCTGCAAGTTTGAGCTGCGTCAAATTTTCTGCCGTAGCTCAAACTGCCAGCGAGAAACTACTGTGAACCCCCGCCCGTGCGACTGTACCCTAAAAACACTACACTACACTAACACAAAATAAAATAAAAAGTAAAAAACACTACATATACACATACCCCTATACAACCCCCCTCCCCAATAAAAATGAAAAACGTCTGGTACGCCACTGTTTCCAAAACGGAGCCTCCAGCTGTTGCAAAACAACTACTCCCAGTATTGCCAGATAGCCGTTGACTGTCCAGGCATGCTGGGAGTTTTACAACAGCTGGAGGCACCCTGTTTGGGAATCACTGGCGTAGAATACCCCTATGTCCACCCCTATGCAAGTCCCTAATTTAGGCCTCAAATGCGCATGGCGCTCTCACTTTGGAGCCCTGTCGTATTTCAAGGCAACAGTTTAGGGCCACATATGGGGTATCGCCGTACTCGGGAGAAATTGGGCTTCAAATTTTGGGGGGTATTTTCTGCTATTACCCTTTTAAAAAATGTAAAATTTTTGGGAAAACAAGCATTTTAGGTAAAAAAATATATATTTTTTTACATATGCAAAAGTCGTGACACACCTGTAGGGTATTAAGGTTCAAATTACCCCTTGTTACGTTCCCCGAGGGGTCTAGTTTCCAAAATGGTATGCCATGTGTTTTTTTTTTGCTGTCCTGGCACCATAGGGGCTTCCTAAATGCGGCATGCCCCCAGAGCAAAATTTGCTTTCAAAAAGCCAAATGTGACTCCTTCTCTTCTGAGACCTGTAGTGCACCAGCAGAGCACTTTTCAACCCCATGCAAGGTGTTTTCTGTATCGGGAGAAATTGTGCTTCAAATTTTGGGGGGTATTTTCTGCTATTACCTTTTTTAAAAATGTAAAATTTTTGGGAAACCAAGCATTTTAGGTAAAAAATATATATATTTTTTTTACATATGCAAAAGTCGTGAATCACCTGTAGGGTATTAAGGTTCACTTTACCCCTTGTTACGTTCCCTGAGGGGTCTAGTTTCCAAAATGGTATGTCATGTGTTTTTTTTTGCTGTCCTGGCACCATAGGGGCTTCCTAAATGCGGCATGCCCCCCAAAAACCATTTGTCGCTCCTTCCCTTCTGAGCCCTCTACTGCGCCCGCCGAACAATTAACATAGACATATGAGGTATGTGCTTACTCGAGAGAAATTGGGTTTCAAATACAAGTAAAAATTTTCTCCTTTTTATCCCTTGCAAAAATTCAAAAATTGGGTTTACAAGAACATGCGAGTGTAAAAAATGAAGATTTTGAATTTTCTCCTTCACTTTGCTGCTATTCCTGTGAAACACCTAAAGGGTTAATACACTTACTGAATGTTTTTTTGAATACTTTAGGGGGTGTAGTTTTTATAATGGGGTCTTTTATGGGGTATTTCTAATATGAAGACCCTTCAAATCCACTTCAAAACTGCTGCTGAACTTTGAAGCCCTATGGTGTCTTCCAAAAGTAAAAACTCATAAATTTTATGATGCAAACATAAAGTAGACATATTGTATATGTGAACCCCAAAAAAATATATTTTGAATATCCATTTTCCTTACAAGCAGAGAGCTTCAAAGTTAGAAAAATGCTAAATTTTCATTTTTTTCATCAAATTTTGGGATTTTTCACCAAGAAAGGATGCAAGTTACCATAAAATTTTACCACTAAGTTAAAGTAGAATATTTCACGAAAAAACAGTCTCGGAATCAGAATGATAACTAAAAGCATTCCAGAGTTATTAATGTTTAAATTGACAGTGGTCAGAATTGCAAAAAACGCTCCGGTCCTTAAGGTATAAAATGGCCTGGTCCTTAAGGGGTTAAGAACCCTGATAAACATTATCTGGATTACCCCTGCTCCAGCCTCTACCAGTTATTTGCCTTCCTACAGAAACGCTGCCTCTACTTTTGGAAGAATTGTATTGTTTTGTAAAGACTCTATTAATCAGGTACTCCATTGTTTGGTGTTGTTCCTGTGCGTCCCAATTAGACCACACACCATACAGGATGTTCCCCAGAGGAACCTTGATACTGAACTAGACCAAAGATTATGGGGACAACCCTGTGGAAGCCCCTGTGCCAGTGTGACCAACGTAACGGCATCTGTGACCAATATAGGACCACAGGATCCAGGCATCCAGGTGTTTTTCCCAGCTGTGACATCTGTCCTCTCTCTGGGTTGCTATATGTGGATTGTCATAACAATTTGTTCATGTAACCTTGAGAATATTGACCCAACCCCAACCTATTTGTTGAATCATGCCAGCTGTCTTTGCATTAAAAATTTTGCTTCTCCTTTGCATAGTGGGTATGTCTGGTATAATGTTATCCCTTTGTGCACTGTAATGGCATGCCCAAAATAGTTCACACTGTTAAAGGAGTACTCTGGAGCAAAGTTATTTTATGGCATTGCTAGCAAGAAGTTATATAAGAAAATCAGTTACCTCAGTAGTCTCACATCCCCGACTTTTCCGATATCCGGAAGTACAGCCTGTCTGCCAGTATTATGAAATTCGTACCCCATGTGTTTAGCCGACCGCAGCCATCTTGTAATGAAATGTCACCGCTCTCACAGTCCTCCCCACTTTCAGCATGCCCCTCTCGCCATGATCTGGTCACTCCCATCCTTTGCATATTCATCTGGTCTTCGTTTGCACAGCCGTCATTGGCTGGACTGTGCAAACGTGTCAGAATACCCTGCGCAATCGGGCTGCGCGTGCGCACATACCATCTCCCCGGAATCAGACATGTGATTACTGTAGGCCAATGATATCCCTGATAGTTACTCTGGTGTAACTATAAGGGATATTCTACAAACTACTTAGTAACTTTTGAAGCGTAGCCTCAATTCAGAGCGCATGCGCTACTTGAATACAGTAAAAGCAATCCATTACAAACTTCTCAGGCACCACAGGAGATGTAGCTATGAGAGCAGCATGTGCCCGCATAGCTATATCTCCGCTGGGAGCCGAGTGCAACGGCGGAGCTCCCTTTCATTGGTGCGGGGGAATGGAGGGGGAGAGAGACAAAGATGATAGGGGAGTGTTTAGGGGCATGGGCGGCAGCGGGGAGGGGCATTTTTATTAAAATTATTAAGGAGGGGAAAGCAGGAGGGAGGGGAGGGTTTGTGGAGGAAGGAGGCACGGAGGGACACTAAATTGTAGCAATGCAGCATGGGGGATGACGATTTTTACGTCATCCTCCACACCACCATGACCAGGAAGTGGCAGAAAATACGGGGCCCCGCACCAGGAGAATGGCAGCACCGATTTCAGAAATAAGTACATGCGCAGAGAGTTACAGGCTATAGCCATGGGGAACGTTTGGGGGGTATAAATTTTAAAATCAGAGTATTCCTTTAATGTTTCTCTGTTGTAATTTACCTTACACAGTAGTAAAGAGTAACAGAGGACCCATTCCCCTTTTATTCTTCCTTGCAATGTATGGTTAGTAGCAATTTTTTTTGTCATGACTGTGAGAGCACAAGCCTCTTAGAAAAGGGTAATTTAGCATAGTTTTAAAATTAAAATGAAGTGTTATTTTTTTACAGAAAGAAAGTATTTACAAGAACAGACATATCAAGAGAGCCAATAGATCTGGAGCTGCAAGTAAAGAAGGTAGTTTAGGTTGCACATTTTCAAAAATAAAGTTTTTGTGTATGTTTGCTCTTCTCCCCTCTGTTGGGATCCATTTACATTTTTGATAAATACTGATGACTAAGAAACTGGTTCTCCTCAACATTGATCATAAATACAGATATGTAAATTTTATGTGGCGCCAAATTAGGGGTACTGTGTTCAGGGTGTTTGAATATGTTCGCGACGACAGGGCACCATTAACCTACACGGTCCGAGAATAAGACAGCTTCTCCTGGGCCAGGCATGGGATAATAAATACACTGATGCCAGGTTATGGATAACTGTCTCTTTACTTTGCTGTAGGTAGCAGAACTTAAACAATACAGACTTCTGAGCAGAGGGATTGGCAGAGTGGAACCCATGGAGCCTGTAACCTTTCTGGGAGTTGTGGTGGCTGATGAACGCAGCTTTAAGATTAGAAGCAGCACCCGCTGAATTGGGAGACTGAGCTTGACTGACTAACTGAAGTAGAGATTTCCCCAAGTACTTTGCTTACGGCCAGGCTTTGACAATTCACCTGCGTGCTGGGGCTTCCTGAGATTTGGCATGGCTGTGGAGTTTAATAGACTTTTCTTCTCCCTTGGCTTTCAGTACCTCAGCTTACAAGCTGGAGCACAGTCTCCTCTGACTCAGTACTCTCTTAAAAAAAAAAAAAAAAAACTACACTATATAAGGGGTGATTTAGGTGTCCCCCATTGGGTAACAGGGTCACCTGGTCACTCTGCCACAAGCCCTTAAAGAGAAGTCCCATGCCCGATAACTACAGAAAAATGTATCCACTATCCACAGGATAGGGGATAAGTTTTAGATTGAGGGGGGTTTGAGCAGTGCGGCCCCCCCGTGATCGTCAGTATGGAGCCCTGGCTCTCCCTCAGAGTAGCACGTCATGACCCCTGCTCAAAGCGGCCCCACGCCCCTCCATATATCTCTATGGGAGAGCTGAAGCTAGCCAAACAGCTCTCCTATAGAGATATATGGAGGGGGCGTGGCGGCCCCCGCTTCAGGCGGGCATCGTGATGCGCCACTATGTGGGAGAGCTGGGGCTCCATACAGACAATTGCAGGGGGCCACAGCGCTCGGATCCCCCGTGATCTAAAAAGTATTACCCATCCTTCTTTAAGGGTACAATACATAAATGAGCACATATCACAACAGAACAATTAATCACATTTTCACAGGTTAAACAATAAGGAAGTGGGCCCAACATATAGACAGCAGGGATGTCCAAGGCAATCTTTAGCCCAAAAGACAGCCTTTCATGCTGGGACACCACACCTATGTATATGTCCAAAGATTACTTGTCCAAGTCCTAGATGAACATGATATGTGGACCCCTGATGGAGTAATATTTGAGACCATATTGTTTTCAGAGTATCCAAACCATTCTCAAAACCACTTTTTCCGTTTTCTTATGTTATTTTACTCTGATTTAAATTTTAAGAGAGGACAATAAATCATAGATATCATACGTCATAAGCCTATTTGGCTGTGTTTGTGAGAGGGGCGTGGAATACTCAACGCACGCCCCCTGTGACATCAGATGCGTGCATATTTATGGGAGGGGCCTGGCATATTTAAACGCACGCTTCCTGTCTCACAGCTACGGGCGTGGCATTTGGCAAATGCTAGCCGCTGCTAGCTCGTACGCCGGCCGCCCTCTGCCCCACTCAACAAAACCCTGCAACCCCCCGATGTGGAGTCCATTGGTCTTCCGATGGTAATTTTCGTGTTACTTAGGCTAGTGTAGTGGGCAAAATCAGGGGGGCTGCAGCGCTGCCGAGCACTGTTGTGGGGTTCCCCGGGGGTCCGCGGCGCTTCCAGAGTCCCTACCTTACATCGATCCCATGTTTGGCCTACTAATTCGCCTAGGCTTACTTATCCTTGGCAGCGCTGTCACAGGTCTCGGTGGTGCATGATGGCAGGTCCCGGCGTCTGGGCATGTGCAGGACTGGCTTACTGCAGTGCATGGACCCCGTCGTCAGGGGGCGCTGCATGCGCACGTGTACTGGAAGTCAGCCTGGTTACAAATAAAGTGTGAAAAAAAAAGAAAGAAAAAAAAATATATATATATATATATATATATTTTTTTTTTTTTTTCATGTGTAGATAATTAGGTTTCATTAATTTATGGTAGCAATGTCATTTCAGGTATGCGATTGGTATGAATCTACTTATTATAGTTTGGTTAATGAAAAATAAATAAATAAAATATATAAATAAAATATTTCTGTTATGGTCAAGGTAAACGAAATACGTGTTGGCAGGTGCATAGGTGTGTAGGTATACACGTGCATATTTTTTTTAGGTGTATAATATCCTTAACGGTGAAATATGTTCGATCACTGTCGCTAGGTGGCATTGCGGGCGCACATGTACGGCTGCTCACTTGGTTTGAAAAAAAAAAAAGGGGGGGTTTTGGTCATACACAGGTAATATCATATGCAGTGAGTATAGTCAGGGTGGCGGTACCGTGCTTGCATCTCCATGTGCAGTAGGTACAATCACGGCTTGTGTACAGTATATATATACTAACAATGTATTGTGTAGCAGGTACGGTTGTAGCATGGTATACAGTTCATACTATCATGGTATTTCCTGGTATAGGGGGGTATACAGCACAGGCGCGCAGTGTATGCAGAGGGCAAGGTCATAGGTATTTTGCAGTAAATACATTTCAAGCAATACATACGAGCATTTTATGGCAGGTGGCAAGGTGGTGTTGTAGTTGACATGTGCAGTGTATGTTGGTTATTTATAGGGTTTATCTACTGTGGCAGAATAGTTATAGCAGTCACAAAGGTGTTTTTTCATGCTAGATTTTCAGTGCGCTAGATTCATTTAGGTGGTTTTCACATGTTATAGTGTTGTCAGTACATTACTTTGGTAGGTTTATGGTATGGCAGAGCTACACATTGTGTAGTGTTGAGGGGCACACACGTTTTTTTCACAGTAGTAGCATTTTTTGCAGGTGCATTTGCTTAGTTTGGTAGCGTGTAGTCTTGCCAGCGTTTTTCTGTGGATATGGCATGTCTTTTGGCATCCTATATTCCGCATACGAGTTTGGGACGGCTATGTTGCTCAATACGCTCACCTGGCATGCATAAGCCTATGGCATATTGTTCGTGGACATCTGTGGTTTTTAAGATTTGTTCCCTCATGGTATCTTCACTGGTACGCTAAGGGTTTCATGGTACATACACGCAGAACATTTATATAATTCATACGTTTATAGAGTCATACCATTCCTACGAGCTGGGCATTTGTACTGTTCATTTGTCTGTTTTCACAATGTTCACATGCTCAGGGTAGGTTTTCACGGTCATACTCGCATCAGTCATACTTTCCGTACGCTTCCTTATACGGTCCATTATGCTTATGACATGTATTTTTCTCATGCTCATGACAGTCACACTATTCATCTGCTTGGGGCTGCATACTGGTTATGTTGTGGTGGTTATACCATTCTAGGTTCATTGCTTATATTCTCTACACTAGTGGCGTTCATACGTCAGGGCTCGTATACTGATTATTAGCCCGAGTATGTACATCGTTCACCGGATCAGGGTAGCTGTTGTTACAAGCACGTGGTATTGATACTGTTCTTATGCTCATGGCGGTCATCTAGTTTATTCATTTTTAGTTTTACACGATTCATATCCTCAGCATAGGCGTTTTTTCATGTATAATGTTCACACATTTATGGTGTTTCACCGTCCACTCGCTCGTGGCATTTATAATGCCCTCATGCTATTGGCAATGATACAGGTCACACGCTCACAGCACTCATTCTGTCATACTACACTGGGTTCATGCTCATAGCATTTATTCTGCCCGCACAGTCTCACCAGTTACTGACTAAATGCTTGGGGCATCGGTGCCATGTACATTCATGGCGGTCACATGGTCTTGCGGCAGTCGTTCCTATCATACCTGCCATTTCCGCAGGGGCTTCGTACGACGTGGTTGGCGTTTTCTGGCTCATGTGGAGAGCAACAGCATCACGACACTAGGTAGTGTATACGCCTCATGTCTGCCATGACTACAGAGACACATTGCATAGTGGTTGTTACTGACACGTCTTTCAGAGCAACAACATCACGACACATAGGTGGTTGTATACCCTTATACCTGCCACGTCTGCAGGGGATGCACTGCGCCATTGTTGTTACTGACATGTCTTCAGAGCAACAACATCACGACACCCAGGTGGTTGTATACCTTTATACCTGCCCCATCTGCAGGGGATGCACTGACACATCTTCAGAGCAACAACATCACGTCACACAGGGGGTTGTATACCCGTTATGCCTGCCAAACCTGCAGGGGGATGCACTGCGCACTTGTTGTTACTGACACGTCTTTAAGAGCAACATCACTACACATAGGCGGTTGTATACCCTTATACCTGCCACGTCTGCAGGGGGATGCACAGTGAAATAGTTGTTACTGACACATCTTCAGAGCAACAACATCACGACACATAGGCGGTTGTATACCCTTATACCTGCCACGTCTGCAGGGGATGCACTACGCAATTGTTGTTACTGGCACGTCTTCTGAGCAACAACATCACAACACATAGGCGGTTGTATACCCTTATACCTGCCACGTCTGCAGGGGGATGCACTGCCAGATTGTTGTTACTGACACGTCTTCAGAGCAACAACATCACGTTACACAGGTGGTTGTTTACCCGTTATGCCTGCCACACCTGCAAGGGGATGCACTGCGCACTTGTTGTTACTGACACGTCTTTCAGAGCAACATCATGACACATAGGCGGTTGTATACCCTTATACCTGCCACGTCTGCAGGGGGATGCACAGTGAAATTGTTGTTACTGACACATCTTCAGAGCAACAACATCACGACACATAGGCGGTTGTATACCCTTATACCTGCCACGTCTGCAGGGGGATGCACAGTGAAATTGTTGTTACTGACACATCTTCAGAGCAACAACATCACGACACATAGGCGGTTGTATACCCTTATACCTGCCACGTCTGCAGGGGATGCACTACGCAATTGTTGTTACTGGCACGTCTTCTGAGCAACAACATCACGACACATAGGCGGTTGTATACCCTTATACCTGCCACGTCTGCAGGGGGATGCACTGCCAGATTGTTGTTACTGACACGTCTTCAGAGCAACAACATCGCGTTACACAGGTGGTTGTTTACCCGTTATGCCTGCCACACCTGCAGGGGGATGCACTGCGCACTTGTTGTTACTGACACGTCTTTCAGAGCAACATCATGACACATAGGCGGTTGTATACCCTTATACCTGTCACGTCTGCAGGGCGAAGCACTGCACAATTGTTGGTACTGACACGTCTTTAGAGCAACAACATCCCACTTCACAGGTCGTTGTATACCCGTTCTACCTGCCACGTCTGCAGGGGGAGGCACTGCATAGTTGTTATAATAGACACGTTTCAGAGAGCAACAACAGCACGTCACATAGGTGGTTGTAGTCCCATGGTAACTGCCACGTCCGCAGGGGGATGCACTGCGCAGAACAACACGTCTTCAGAACAACAACATCTCGATACTCAGGTGCTGCTCTATTCTTTGTACCTGCTGCGTCTGCAGGGAGATACATTGCAAATTGGTTGATACTGGCACAACATAGGGGTGGCTTATCCTTTGTAGCTGTCAATTCTGCAGGGGGACGCATTGCGCATTTGTGGTTACTGACACGTCTTCAGAGCGACAACATCACGACACATACACAGGGGTATAGTCAGCATACCTGCCACGTCGACAGGAGGATCAGTTGCATAGAGGTTGTTACGGTCACGTTCAGAGAGTAAACATCACTGCACATAGGCAATTGCAATTATTCACGAATATCTCGGCTACAGTGAGTATTATGATTCGTTGCAGAACGATGTCATCATGACAGGTAGGCGGGGGTCTTGCCATTTTACCGGCCATGTCTGCATAGCATACACTGCATAGTCGTTGCTACTGACACGTTACAGAGCGACAATGTCACAACTCATAGACGATACACTTAGATGGTATACACATAAGGGTGGTAGTCACTTCATACCTACCAAACCTGAAGTGATACACTGCATAGATATTGTCACTAATATGCTTTCGGAGTATAATTTCACACATAAATTTTTTTTTTAATTTTTAATAAAGATGGTCAGGTTAGACTTGTTACGTGGACAGGCGCGAGGCTTAACCAAAGAACTGTCATGGCTACAAGCACGATGATACGATAACACCCGGTAAAAGTTCAGGTATGGTTGTTCACGCATACAAATACAGGTTCGAGGGTCACGCAAGGCTACACCACGGTTACAGGTACGAAGGATAAAAGCTATCTGTCAATTACGGCAGAATGTTACCTCGAAGTTCCAGCTTTGAGGCAGATCAGTGTTCCGGATGTGTTATGTGAAAGTAATCGATGGCATGTATGACTTCACAGGTGAATAGGCACAGTGTCTACGTATTGTCCGGGCCTGTCTACAGGCACGATAGAGGTGCAAGGGTGACTACCTGCAGCAGGTCAATACTTTGCAGTACAGTGGGTAGTTCACAGTAGGTCGGTATAGTCCAGGCAGTTTTCAGGTAAGTTATACAATAGGAAGTTCAGCTTTTCTACTGCTTAAGCTACCGGGTCAGGGTTTTTGCCCCTTAAGGCCTACCCTCGGTCGCTGTACGGGCACAGCTTCAGCTGCTGTTGTTCAGGTTAACCTGCCAGGTAGGTATGTAGAACATTGTGACGTCGTCACAAAGGAAGTTGCTCTGACCTCGTCACAATTTTTGTTCCTCAGAATAGGTCATCGACCACCAATCTGGGAGGTAATTATCAGGAATTCTTAGGTCTGTTTTGCAATGGGGCAGCATAGGCAGCATCACGACACTAGTTTCCTCCGCTCGTTATTCAGAAGTTAGGCCGATGGAAGTCAAGCTGCCATGATAATTATGTCCCAAATCCCCACAACGTGATGGCGCATGTCTTCAGATGCTGGGTGTTGTAAATTCAATAATCATTCTATTCCTGCACGGTTTTGTGCTTTTGCCCTCTAAAGGCTAACCCTCGGTCGCGTTTTTGGGCACACTTCAACCGCTTTACTATACAGTGTTATGAATATGTGTTATTCGTGTCTTTACAGGAACCACTGAAGTAGTATTATCTACTAGGGTAGGTAAGTCTTGCCGGTCACGTTTGGAGCCCCGAACACAAGTCATTAGCCTATTTGGCTGTGTTTGCGAGAGGGGCGTGGAATACTCAATTCTGTCACATCAGGTGCGTGCATATTTATGGGAGGGGCCTGGCATATTTAAACGCAAGCTTCCTGTCTCACAGCTACGGGCGTGGCATTTGGCAAAACCCGCCCTCCCTCCCTTCTTTTCTTTATCAATTACTAGGGTATGCCCTCTAAAAGCTAACCCTTGGTCGCAGTTTTTGGGCACCTTTCAACCGGTTTACTATACAGTGCTATGCATATGTGTTATTAGTGTCTTTACAGGAACCACTGAAGAAGTATTATCTACTAGGGTAGGTAAGTCTTGCCGGTCACGTGTGGAGCCCCTAACACAAATATAATTTCTTTGGAAATGCTCTATAGTCTAGTAGTACAGTACATGAACAGTAGGGTCTACACAATCATGCAAGTTGTTATTATAAGGCCGATATGCCATGGGGTTTCACAATCTGGAAATATAAGCATGAAGAAAAACATAGAACATGACAAAAATTCATTTTTGAAGGTCACAGCTGCTTATAATCCTAATACTTCCTATATTTGGAACCACCGAGACAAAATCCAGCTGTGGAGTAAGCAAATACATTAGTAGAATGACTGAGCTCACAGTAAATAGACTCTGCAGGGGGAATGCTCTCACTGCTTTTTACTGTACATTCCAATTTGGTAGCAACCAATCCATTTTCAGCCCAAACCCCCATCATGTATGAACACATTAAAAAGCATTTATTCATGTTTCAATGGGAAGAAGCAAACCAGCACACCTGCAGAAGTAACGGTAAAGGTCAAACCTTTCATTTGACCTCACACTTTAAGGGGAAAAATAGAGCAACTTCCAATTCTATGTTTCATGCCTTAGTAATGTAAAACCATGTGGTCAATTTTTACTGGTGTCCATGTGTCAAAAGTTGTCTGCTTGTTGTATGATGTCAACCGGTCAAACACCTCAGTATTGGATACCAGTCACCTATTCTCTCCACCACACTTACCATTGGCAATGACAAACCATATTCTGACCATCCTCTCAAGTCAGCTCATTTGCCTGAGGATCGATCCATATTTGTATTTTCTTCCTCACCTTCCAAGAGCCAAAATGTTATTTTTCCAACAATATAAATTGGAGAAATATATGAGAAATTGGAATTTTGCAGCATAAGTTGTACTGTTATTGGCATCCTTTATTTTATCATGTGTTGAAGACCAAAAAAAAAAAATATGTTGCCAGTGTGGAATGGAAAACACACATGCCCTTCTGTCATTTTAGGGAGGCAGTGTTTTTATGGTGTTAATCCTGCTTTACAAATGACATGTTAACTTTATTCTATAGATCAGTACAACAATGCTGAATTTATATGGCTGTTGTAATGTTTTACTACTTTTTAAAAATAAAAACAAAAACTTTTTGTCCTATTTTGACACTTATTTTTCTTTTTACAGAAATATGTAAGGCTTGGTTTTTGGGAGCTGAGCTGTAGTTTTTATTGGTACTATTTGAGGTACATAAAAATGTTAATTTTTTATCTGCTTTGGGAGGAAAGGTGATGAAAAAAACTGCAATTCTAACATTGGGAATTTATTTTCCTTTTACAGCATGTATGCAGGTCAAAACCGCTACACAAGTTTTGATAAATCTCCTTCTGTATGTAAATATATATATATATATATATATATATATATATATAGTAGACAGCAAGCAGGTAAAGTGATGGAAGGTAGATAAGAGCCAAGTAGGTTGCTGTACCAACTAGTAAACTTCCAGGGTTGTCAAGGAGGCCGATCTGGCAATATGCTTCGGCATTTCCATGCAGCTAAGTTGCAGCAAAGAAACTGCTATATACCGTATTTTTCGCCCTATAGGACGCACCGGCGTATAAGACGCACCCAATTTATAGGTGTAAAATCGAAAAAAATAAAGATTTTGAACCCAATAGTGGTCTTCAACCTGCGGACCTCCAGATGTTGCAAAACTACAACTCCCAGCATGCACGGACAGCCGTTGGCTGTCCGGGCATGCTGGGAGTTGTAGTTTTGCAACATCTGGAGGTGCGCAGATTGAAGACCACTGCATAGGAGGTAATACTCACGTGTCCCCGCCGCTCCGGACCCGTCACCGCTGCCCTGGATGTCGCTCCATCGCTGTTGCCGTCCGTGTCCCCGTCGCTCCGGAATATCTCTGCTGCCGGCCGGGTATCCTCGCTCTTTGTCACCGCCATCACGTCGTTACGCACGCCGACGCACGTACGCGACGTGATGACGAGGAAGGAGAGCGCCGGCCATACAGGGGATCCCTGAACGGAGAAGACACCGAGGAGGCAGGTAAGGTTCCTCCCAGTGTCCTGTAAGCACTAACCCGGCTATTCAGTCGGGCTGTTCGGGACCGCCGTGGTGAAATCGCGGCGGTCCCGAACAGCCCGACTGAACAGCCGGGTTAGTGTCACTTTCCCTTCAGACGCGGCGGTCTGCTTTGATCGCCGCGTTTGAAGGGTTAATACAGGGCATCACCGCGATCGGTGATGTCCTGTATTATAGCCGCGGGTCCCGGCCGTTGATGGCAGCAGGGACCGCCGCGATAGGGATGTATTTGCCGTATAAGACGCACCGACTTTTCCCCCCCAGTTTTGGGGAAGAAAAAGTGCGTCTTATACGGCGGAAAATACGGTATGTGCCACCGAAGTCCCGGGGTTCGGTGGGGAAAAAAGAGCATTTTTATTCAGTAACAGTAGGTTACTGACCTGTGAGTAGTTAGGATAGCTGCCATGCAGCTTAAAAGGGCTCTTTTTCTGAAACGGCTGTAGTGTGGGTGGGAGGCCGTTCCGGTCTGGACTTTACTGGACCTCTTGAGGCCTTTAAAATCTGCTGCTCTTAGACCTCAGGTGAGGAGAATGTGAACCTGAGGTGTTGTTTGCCATTGTCTTCCACATTTTGCTACTACAAGCTGGAGCACACAAAGCTGCCCTGGGAATCAGGATGGAGACAGACTGGTGTCTCTGCACCAGGACTAACCACCACTACATGGTTGTGTAAGGACTTTAAGCTGGAGTCACGTTTGTTTTTAATAAACCCTTTTGTTTTTGCACCAACATTATGCTTGTTTGTCTACCATTTCTGCAGCTAATTTCCAAGCTCTCCAAGGAAAGATGAAACTGTATAATGTTACATGTGATCATAGATGGATGCCAATGCCATAAAGAACTTCCATCCTTCGCAGTCTCAACTCACATTAACGTGTTGGTGTCCATCTTTGATCAGAAAGTAAGTAATTTTAATGTTGAAAAATATAGTTTTTACTTTTTCCTTGGTGTGCTGAATCTGAATGGCAGGACTATTGATTGGATCTCCTATTACTCCTTAAAGGGGTACTCCACCCCTAGAGATCTTATCCCCTATCCAAAGGATAGGGGAAAAGATGTCTGATCGCAGGGGTCCTGCCGCTGGGGACCCCACGATCTCAGCTGCGGTACCCCAGACATCTAATATACAGAGCGAACTTCGCTCCGTGCTGGATGACTGGTGATGTGGGGCAGAGGCTTATGACATCACAGCCACACACCCTCAATTCAAGTCTATGGGAGGGGGCGTCACGCCCCCTACCATAGACTTGCATTGAGGGTGTGTGGCTGTGACGTCAAGAGCCTCCAGTGCTGCACCCGACGCTCTAAACGAACGCTGGGTGCATCAGGGAGATCGTGAGGGTCCCCAGCAGATAGGGGATAAGATGCCTAGGGCAGAGTACCCCTTTAAAATAAGCCTCCACTTCATTAATCACACCATGGGGCGGGGGTAATCTGCAGTGTACTTCTATGGTGTTTTATTATTACATTACCTTTTTATATAAGTTCCTGAAACTTTTTCATTATTAGTGACATTTAGTATTTCAGACTAAATTGATTTAGAACTTTTATCTACACACAGAGGCGTAGCGTGGGGGGTGCCGGGGGGGCCGGCCGCACTGGGCGCAACATCTGGGGGGGCGCGCTCGCACTCGCAGCTCTCTGCCCTTGCCTGGCTCACTCACTCTCTCTGCAGTGCTGGCTGTGCGAATCCGATCCGAGACGCCGGGTCGCCACCCACTGTGAGATTGTTGCCCCTCTTCCTGAACTATCCCATGGTGGAGCAGGAGCTGTCAGCTGTCCCGCTCCACCACCCCTTTCTCACGCCCGTCACCTTGCTATCACATGCCGCTGCTGCTCCATTCCTGCAGTCAGTGAGAGCCAATCACGGTAGGCCGGCGCGATGACATCACATCATCGCGCCGACGCCCGGAGATTACGTCCCCGCAGCTCTCACTGACTGCAGGAATGGAGCAGCTGCAGTGTGGGAGAAAGGTGACGGGCGTGAGAAAGGGGAGGGGGGAGCAAATTATAAGTGAGAGGGGCAAATGATGAGTAAGGGGCACATGTCAGGGGGGCATTATATCTGGGGGCACATGACAGCCCCCCCCCCCTGTCATGTGCCCCTCATATATAATACCCCATGTCCTGTGCCCCTCACATATAATGTCCCCCCTGACATGTGCCCTTTACATATAATGCCCCCTGTCCTGCCCCCTCAGGCGGCATTATATGTTAGGGGCAAATGTCAGGGGGGCATTAAATGTGAGCGGCACAGGACATGGGGCATTATATGTGAGGGGCACAGGACAGGGGACATTATAAGTCAGGGTCACATGTCAGGGGGGCATTATATGTGGGGGAACATGACAGGGGGCATTATATGTGAGGGGCACATGTCAGGGGGCAATCTATGTGGGGGCACATGACAGGGGCCCCCTGTCATGTGCCCATATAATGCACGTATAATGCCCCCCTGACATTTGCCGCTTACTTATAATAAATAATAAAAGTCATGTGCCTTGGATCATCTCCAGGGTTCGGTTCCATTTTGATGTTTAGTTTTTGTTCTTGATATTTTTTGTCGTTTACGATGGTTGTGAGACGACATATAATAGCGCGGCCCATGCTAGGTTACTACATTTGTAGATTTGTATTCATAAACCTGCTGAAAATGTGGAGAATGTGTAATGCCTGTTCGCACTCAATAAAGTGTTTGAAAATAAACTTGTATTTAGATACATTTTACTTTAATTACATCAGTATTTTCATAACAAACAATACATGTGCTTAGGGGGTAAGGGTTTCTTTAACTAATCTAGTGGAAGAGACTCGAGTGCTAAAATCCACGGGTTAGGGGGCGCAAATTACTTGCCTTTCCCCGGGTGCTGACAACCCACGCTACGCCACTGTCTACACAATAATGGCTGAACCATATGATTTCAGTCATTAAATTCTCCTAGTGTAAAGATAGATCATACATCAGCTTGTTTCACATGCCCCAATGCCTCAAGCACCACACTTTACAATGTATCATACTGCTAATCTGAACTCTCACCTAAAACCAAGTGTCAGGCTGATCCAAGCACAAAGCTATCAGTTTATAATAGACATCAGAGTCATGCAAGTGCTATGTTTGTAAAAAGAATACATGAAACATCAAAGACCCCCGCACATAACTAAAAGAAATACTTTGCGGCATATGCCTTGTGCACTGGTTAAGTGAAAACTAATCATGGGATTAGGATGGACTCCGTGACTTGACAGCACAGCTGGCGACCATCTAGCATGACCGGGTTCAGTAGAATATGGGTACTAGTGAGGTGAAGCTACATTACCCACCATAAAAATATATCATACTGGTAAATGGCCATTTGTTTCATGGGAACTAAATACTATACAATCTTGGCTAGGTGCATTAAGGAGAGACATATTAATAATAATGTAGAAGCTTATACAAACAAAGACACCATTAAATCGGTTCTTTGAAGATCACAAGAAAATTGTAATAGCCCCAGAGTTATTACTGGTTTTTCGGAAGATTGAAAATGGAATCTAACTCTACTCAAAACCAGAAAATTCTAATGCTTCTGTGTAGAGATGAGCGAAGCTACAGTGATTTGATTCGTCACAAACTTCTCGGCTCGGTAGTTGCTGACTTTAGCCTGCATAAATTAGTTCATCTGAAAGCTGAACTAATTTATGCAGGCTAAAGTCAGCAACTACCGAGCCGAGAAGTTCGTGACGAATCAAATCACTGTAAGGCTGGAACTCCACTGAGGTTTTTTTTTTTTTTTGCAAAAACACCATAAAAAACGACAATTTTCCCGCATGTCCAGATGTTAGCTGCAAGTCAATAGTAAACTGCAAAATGCCAGATTCACTTGGCGTTTTTCAGTCTGGCGTTTTTTTTTAATCCTTTTGGCGTTTTTCAGCAATTTCAGGCTCAGAGGCTGGATTTTCAAAACATAGTTTGGCGTTTTTTGCCCTGAAATCGTGGCAATTTTAATCTTTTTTGGACTTTAGCGATCCAAAAAAGTGATGGAGATACCTTTTTTATTAATATTTCGTAGGGTACCATTAAAAAATACAGTAGTGATGGAAAAAATTGTACCTAATGAAATGTATCTTTTTTTATTACGAAATGTTTATTAATTTTTAAACAGGGATCTATTTATGTGAGCGGGTGAAGCACTAAACATGTAGCCGACAATAATAAAAATGCAGTGTGTGTGTGTGTGTGTGTGTGTGTGTTTTTCACTTTATTTTTTTACATTTTCCATGATGGGAGTAGTAGTACCTGTACTAATTGACAGATCGCCCATTGTAATCCTCCTGTATAATGTATAGATGCGTCCAGCCACTCTTCTATGGTCCCTGTATTGTCGTATATATACACATATTCATATTCATATTGGCCAGATGGTTCCAGCCAATCACAGCTCTCTGTGAGAAATTGGAATGTGTATATATACGGCATGCAGGGGACCATAGGAGAGCGGCCGCTGCATCTATACATTATACCGGAGAATCACAGCGGGTGTCAGGAGTGATACCCGCTGTGATCTTTCCTACTACTACTCCCAACATGGAGCACACTCTGCTCCATGCTGGGAGCTGTAGTACCTGCATGAATAGACAGATCACAGCAGGTGTCAGAAGTTACACTCGCTGCGATCTGTCTATTTATGCAGGTACTACAGCTCCCAGCATGGAGCAGAGTGTGCTCCATGTTGGGAGTAGTAGTACCTGCAGTTAAGGACACATAACAGCGGGTATCACTACTCACACCCGCTGTGATGGTCCTGTCTATAGCAGAGATGGAGCGGCTGTATACAGTGCTCGCATCCCTGCTCTGTACTATACTCCGCCACTCATTCATTTATCTTTTCCTCAGAGCTGTGATTGGCTGCAACCATCCGGCCAATCACAGCTCTAGGCGGAAAATATGAACGGCCAGTTATGTGAATAGAGCAGAGATGTGAGCGCTGTATAGAGCCACATCACTGCTATATAATGGACGATCGCATCGGGTGTCAGACTGACACCCGGAACGATATGTCTATAGTACAGGTACTACTACTCTCAGCATGGAACAGTGTGTTCCATGCTGGGAGTAGTAGTACTACATAAAAAATAAAAAATAAAAAAGTTAAACACACACACACTTTATAAAAAAAAATTATAAAAATGTTGTTATAAAAAAAACATTTAGTTAAATACATTTTTACATCCCTACTGCATCCTCTTTTTTTTTTTGGTACCCAACTATTTTGTTAAAAAAAAAAATGCCAAAGGGGCCAAAAACGGCAAATTCCACACAAAGGTAAAAATGCCAGAAAAAACACAAAAACGCAGGGAAAAACTGTGGCAGTTTTTCTGGCGTTTTTATGCCACAAAAATCGCAGGGCAAAAATCGCAGTGGAGTCCTAGTCTAACTTCGCTCATCTCTGCTTCTGTGCTTTTCTTCAATATTCTCAAAATGAAATGGATCACAAAGTTGAGTTAGGTGTTGTTATTTGTCGGAATCAACACATTGAAGAGCAGGTGGTCACTGATATTTTTTCTATATTTTAATGGGTGTTAAATTACATTTTTCTGTTAATATCCCTTTTTCGGTACAACAGAATATTTGTCCCATCAGTGGACATCAGTTAGGACCCGTTCCACCACATTTGTGTTCCTCTTGACGAACAGAACAGTCTGACGCACTTTTCTACCAAATTAAAAACTGTACCTGACAGATCCCATTAAAATTAAGTTCTATTAGAGTACGTTCACACGGGTGGAATCTCTGCAGCCAAAAATCCATTGACCTCCATGGGGGAAATTACATTGACCTCAGTGGGGTCTGCTGTGGATTTTCTGCTGTGGAAATTCCTCCACGGAAAACCTGCAATGGCAAACTCGCAAGTAACGCTTCAAGAATGCATGGTGTGAGTACAACTTATTGTTGTTACACTTATGTTTCAATTAAAAACAGATCACGAGCCATCAAAAATGGACATCTCCACAACAGTATAAACAGAGACCACTCCAAAATTAGGGACCATTGACATGACAACATTTCTGAATGGAATCCAGAAAAAAAAATCAGCTCAGAAATTTCGGTACAGCAGCCTCCAATTGTTTTTAATTGGATATTGCTGCACCGTGCATATGGCAGAATTTTCACAGGTGAAAAAAATTAATTCAAAATTTTGGATAAACCTGTTCGTTCATTCATTCAGCAGAATCCGATCAGACATGCATTGCTACCAATAGAGATGCTGCATGTCAAAGCATTCCCATTAACCCCTTAAGGATTGAGCCCTTTTTCACCTTAAGGACTCAGCCATTTTTTGCAATTCTGACCACTGTCACTTTAAACATTAATAACTCTGGAATGCTTTTAGTTATCAATCTGATTCCGAGATTGTTTTTTCGTGACATATTCTACTTTAACGTAGTGGTAAAATTTGTTGGTAACTTGCATCCTTTCTTGGTGAAAAATCCCAAAATTTGATGAAAAATTAGAAAATTTAGCATTTTTCTAACTTTGAAGCTCTCTGCTTGTAAGGAAAATGGATATTCCAAATATTTTTTTTTTATTCACATATACAATATGTCTACTTTATGTTTGCATCATAAAATTGATGTGTTTTTACTTTTGGAAGACATCAGAGGGCTTCAAAGTTCAGCAGCAATTTTCCAATTTTTCACAACATTTTGAAACTCGCTTTTTTTAGGGACCAGTTCAGGTTTGAAGTGGATTTGAAGGGTCTTCATATTAGAAATACCCCATAAAAGACCCCATTATAAAAACTGCACCCCCCAAAGTATTCAAAATGACATTCAGTCAGTGTTTTAACACTTTAGGTGTTTCACAGGAATAGCAGCAAAGTGAAGGAGAAAATTCACAATCTTCATTTTTAACACTCGCATGTTTTTGTAGACCCAATTTTTGAATTTTTGCAAGGGGTAAAAAGGAGAAAATTTTTACTTGTATTTGAAACCCAATTTTTCTCGAGTAAGGACATACCTCATATGTCTATGTTAATTGTTCGGTGGGCGCAGTAGAGGGCTCAGAAGGGAAGGAGCGACAAACGGTTTTTGGGGGGCATGTCACATTTAGGAAGCCCCTATGGTGCCAGAACAGCAAAAAACCCCACATGGCATACCATTTTGGAAACTAGACCCCTCAAGGAACATAACAAGGGGTAAAGTGAACCTTAATACCCTACAGGTGATTCACGACTTTTGCATATGTAAAAAAAAAAAAAAATTTCCCTAAAATGCTTGGTTTTACATTTTTAAAAAGTGTAATAGCAGAAAATACCCCCCTAAATTTGAAGCCCAATTTCTCCCGATTCAGAGAACACCCCATATGGGGGTGAAAAGTGCTCTGCTGGCGCACTACAGGTCTCAGAAGAGAAGGAGTCACATTTGGCTTTTTTGAAGGAAATTTTGCTCTGGGGGCATGCCGCATTTAGGAAGCCCCTATGGTGCCAGGACAGCAAAAAAACACATGGCATACCATTTTGGAAACTAGACCCCTCGGGGAATGTAACAAGGGGTAATGTGAACCTTAATACCCCACGGGGTTTCACAACTTTTGCATATGTAAAAAAAAAAATAATTACCTAAAATGCTTGGTTTCCCAAAAAATTTAAATTTTTACAAAGGGTTAAAGCAGAAAATACCCCCCAAAATTTGAAGCCCAATTTCTCCCGATTCAGAGAACACCCCATATGGGGGTGAAAAGTGCTCTGCTGGCGCACTACAGGTCTCAGAAGAGAAGGAGTCACATTTGGCTTTTTTGAAGGAAATTTTGCTCTGGGGGCATGCCGCATTTAGGAAGCCCCTATGGTGCCAGGATAGCAAAAAAAAAAACACATGGCATACCATTTTGGAAACTAGACCCCTTGGGGAACGTAACAAGGGGTAAAGTGAACCTTAATACCCCACAGGGGTTTCCCAACTTTTGCATATGTAAAAAAAAAAAAAAATTACCTAAAATGCTTGGTTCCCAAAAAATTTACATTGTTACAAAGGGTTAAGGCAGAAAATACCCCCCAAAATTTGAAGCCCAATTTCTCCTGATTCAAAAAACACCCCATATGGGGGGTGAAAAGTGCTCTGCTGGCGCACTACAGGTCTCAGAAGAGAAGGCGTCACATTTGGCTTTTTGAAAACAAATTTTGCTCTGGGGGCATGCCGCATTTAGGAAGCCCCCATGGTGCCAGAACAGCAAAAAAAAACACATGGCATACCATTTTGGAAACTAGACCCCTCGGGGAATGTAACAAGGGGTTAAGTGAACCTTAATACCCCACAGGTGTTTCACGACTTTTGCATATGTAAAAAAAAAATTTATTTTTTACCTAAAATGCCTCTTTTCCCAAAAATTTTACATTTTTAAAAAGGGTAAGAGCAGAAAATACCCCCCAAAATTTGTAACACAATTTCTCCCGAGTACGGCGATACCCCATATGTGATCCTAAACTGTTGCCTTGAAATACGACAGGGCTCCAAAGTGAGAGCGCCATGCGCATTTGAGGCCTAAATTAGGGACTTGCATAGGGGTGGACATAGGGGTATTCTACGCCAGTGATTCCCAAACAGGGTGCCTCCAGCCGTTGTAAAACTCCCAGCATGCCTAGACAGTCCGTGGCTATCTGGCAATACTGGGAGTTGTTGTTTTGCAACAGCTGGAGGCTCCGTTTTGGAAAAAGTTGCGTACCAGACGTTTTTCATTTTTATTGGGGAGGGGGGCTGTGTAGGGGTATGTGTATATGTAGTGTTTTTTACTTTTTATTTTATTTTGTGTTAGTGTAGTGTAGTGTTTTTAGGGTTCAGTCACACGGGCGGGGGTTCACAGTAGTTTCTCGCTGGCAGTTTGAGCTGCGGCAGAAAATTTGCTGCAGCTCAAACTTGCAGCCGGATACTTACTGTAATCCTCCGCCCCTGTGAGTGTACCCTGTACGTTCTAATTGGGGGGGGGGGAGAAACATCCAGCTGTTGCAAAACTACAACTCCCAGGATGTACGGTCTATCAGTGCATGCTGGGAGTTGTAGTTTTGCAACCGCTGGAGGCTCAGTTTTGGAAACAGTGGCGTACCAGACGTTTTTCATTTTTATTGGGGAGGGGAGGGGGGTTGTATAGGGGTATGTGTATACATAGTGTTTTTTACTTTTTATTGTGTGTTAGTGTAGTGTTTTTAGGGTACAGTCGCATGGGCGGGGGGTTCACAGTAGTTTCTTGCTGGCAGTTTGAGCTGCGGCAGAAAATTTGCTGCAGCTCAAACTTGCAGCCGGATACTTACTGTAATCCTCCGCCCATGTGAATGTACCCTGTACGTTCACATTGGGGGGGGGGGGAGAAACATCCAGCTGTTGCAAAACTACAACTCCCAGCATGTACGGTCTATCAGTGCATGCTGGGAGTTGTAGTTTTGCAACAGCTGGAGGCACACTGGTTGTGAAACACCGAGTTTGGTAACAAACTCAGTGTTTTGCAACCAGTGTGCCTTCAGCTGTTGCAAAAGCTACAACCCCCAGCATGTACGGACAGCGGAAGGGCATGCTGGTTCTTGTAGTTATGCAACAGCTGGAGGCATACTACTTTGGCTGGGGATGCTGGGGACTGTAGTTATGCAACAGCTGGAGACACACTGGTTTGCTACATAACTCAGTGTGCCTTCAGCTGTTGCAAAACTACAACTCCCAGCAGTCACCGACAGCCAACAGGCATGCTGGGAGTTGTAGTTATGCAACCAGCAGATGCACTACTACAACTCCCAGCATGCACTTTAGCTGTTTGTGCAAGCTGGGAGTTGTAGTTACACAACAGCTGAAGGTACACTTTTCCATAGAAAAAATGTGCCTCCAGCTGTTGCAAAACTACAAGTCCCAGCATGCCCATAAGGGCATGCTGGGAGTTGTGGTGGTCTGCCTCCTGCTGTTGCATAACTACAGCTCCCAGCATGCCCTTTTTGCATGCTGGAAGCTGTTGCTAAGCAACAGCAGGAGGCTGTCACTCACCTCCAACGATCCAGCCGCATGAGGTCAGTCCCTCATCGTCGCCGCCGCGGCCGTCGCTCCTGGGGCCCCGATCCCAACATTGACGCCGGGGATCGGGGTCCCCAGCACCTGGGGTGCACGTCCCGCACCCGCTCACGTCCTCCGGAAGAGGGGCGGAGCGGGTTGCGGGAGTGACACCTGCAGCAGGCGCCCTGATTGGTCGGCCTGGAAACCGGCCGACGAATCAGGGCGATCGTGAGGTGGCACCAGTGCCACCTCACCCCTGCAGGCTCTGGCTGTTCGGGGCTGTCGGAGACGGCCCCGAACAGCCTGTAATTCCGGGTCACCGGGTCACTGGAGACCCGATTGACCCGGAATCTGCCGCAGATCGCTGGACTGAATTGTCCAGCGATCTGCGGCCATCGCCGACATGGGGGGGCATAATGACCCCCCTGGGCGATATGCCCTGATGCCTGCTGAACGATTTCAGCAGGCATCGGGCACCGGCTCCCCTCCAGCTAGCGGCGCGGGGCCGGGATTTGACAGGACGTACTCAAACGTCCTGAGTCCTTAAGGACTCAGAAAAGGGGCCGTTTGAGTACGTCCTGCGTCCTTAAGGGGTTAAAGGGGTACTCTGGTGGAAAACTTTTTTTTTACTGAACTGGTGCCAGAAAGTTAAACAGATTTGTAAATTGTTTCTATAAAAAAATCTTTACCCTTCCTGTACTTTTTAGCAGCTGTATGCTACATGAGAAATTCTTTTTTTTTTTCAATTTCTTTTTTGTCTTGTCCACAGTGCTCTCTGCTGACACCTGATGTTCGTATCAGGAACTGTCCAGAGCAGGAGAAAATCCCCATAGTAAACCTATGCTGCTCTGGACAGTTCCTTATTCGGGCATCAGGTGTCAGCAGAGAGCACTGTGGACAAGACAAAAAAGAAATTCAAAAAGAACAGAATTTCCTCGGTAGCATACAGCTGCTAAAAAGTACAGGAAGGGTAAAGATTTTTTAATTGAAGTCATTTACACATCAGTTTAACTTTCTGGCACTAGTTGACATATAAAGACCTAAAAAAAAATGGTTTCCACTGGAGTACCCCAATGGAGTCGGTACGTGCCGCGCACTGAACATTTCCGGGCATCTGGATGGGCCCTAAGGGACTCTTTGCACAGGCAGATTATTGACTATTAGGAGTGCCTATCAACTGCATTGCTCAAAAAAATTAAGGGAACACTAAGATAACACATCCTAGATCTGTATGAATATACTAATCGCATGAAATACTTTCGTCTTTACATAGTTGAATGTGCTGACAACAAAATCACGCAAAAATTATCAATGGAAATCAAATTTATTAAACCATGGAGGTATGGATATGGAGTCACACTCAAAATCAAAGTGGAAAACCTCACTACAGGCTGATCCAACTTTGATGTAATGTCCTTAAAACAAGTCAAAATGAGGCTCAGTAGTGTGTATGGCCTCCACATGCCCGTATGACCTCCCTACAACGCTTGGGCATGCTCCTGATGAGGTGGAATCCGCCAACTCCTGGACAGTCTGTGGTGCAACGTGGCATTGGTGGATGGAGCGAGACATAATGTCCCAGATGTGCTCAATCGGATTCAAGTTTACGGAACAGGCGGCCAGTCCATAGCATCAATGCCTTCCTCTTGAAGGAACTGCTGATACACTCCAGCCACATGAGGTCTAGCATTGTCTTGCATTAGGAGGAACCCAGGAAAACCGCACCAGCATATGGTCTCACAAGGGGTCTGAGAATCTCATCTCGGTACCTAATGGCAGTCACGCTACCTCTGGCAAGCACATGGAGGGCTGAGCGGCCCCCCAAAGAAATGCCACCCCACACCATTAATGACCCACAGCCAAACTGGTCATGCTGGAGTATGTTGCAGGCAGCAGAACGTTCTCCACGGCGTCTCCAGACTCTGTCACGTCTGTCACATGTGCTCAGTCTGAACCTGCTTTCATCTGTGAAGAGCACAGGGCACCAGTGGCGAATTTGCCAATCTTGGTGTTCTCTAGCAAATGCCAAACGTCCTGCATAGTGTTGGGCTGTAAGCACAACCCCCACCTGTGGATGTTGGGCTCTCATACCACCCTCTGTTTCTGACTGTTTGAATGGACACATGCACATTTGTGGCCTGCTGGAGGTCATTTTGCAGGCCTCTGGCAATGCTCCTCCTGCTCCTCCTTGCAAAGGCGGAGGTAGCGGTCCTGCTGCTGGGTTGATGCCCTCCTACGGCCTCCTCCACATCTCCTGATGTACTGGCCTGTCTCTTAGTAGTGGCTCTATGCTCTGGACACTATGCTTACAGACACAGCAAACCTTCTTGCCACAGTTCGCATTGATGTGCCATCCTGGATGCGCTGCACTACCTGAGTCACTTGTGTGGGTTGTAGACTCCGTCTCATGCTGCCACTAGAGTAAAAGCACCGCCAGCATTCAAAACTGACCAAAACATCAGCCAGGAAGCATGGGAACTGAGGAGTGGTCTGTGGTCACCACCTGCAGAACCACTCCTTTATTGGGGGTGTCTTGCTAATTGCCCATAATTTCCACCTGTTGTCTTTTCCATTTGCACAACAGCATGTGAAATTAATTGTCAATCAGTGTTGCTTCCTGAGTGGACAGTGTGATTTCACAGACGTGTGTGTTACGCCGAGCGCTCCGGGTCCCCGCTCCTCCCCGGAGCGCTCGCTTCACTCTCCCCGCGGCAGCGCTCCGGTCACGTCCTCTGACCCGGGGCGCTGCGATTCCGCTGCCAGCCGGGATGCGATTCGCGATGCGGGTAGCGCCCGCTCGCGATGCGCACCCCGGCTCCCCTACCTGACTCGCTCTCCGTCTGTTCTGTCCCGGCGCGCGCGGCCCCGCTCCCTAGGGCGCGCGCGCGCCGGGTCTCTGCGATTTAAAGGGCCACTGCGCCGCTGATTGGCGCAGTGGTTCCAATTAGTGTGTTCACCTGTGCACTTCCCTATATCACCTCACTTCCCCTGCACTCCCTTGCCGGATCTTGTTGCCTTAGTGCCAGTGAAAGCGTTCCTTGTGTGTTCCTTGCCTGTGTTTCCAGACCCTCTGCCGTTGCCCCTGACTACGATCCTTGCTGCCTGCCCCGACCTTCTGCTACGTCCGACCTTGCTTTTGCCTACTCCCTTGTACCGCGCCTATCTTCAGCAGCCAGAGAGGTGAGCCGTTGCTAGTGGATACGACCTGGTCACTACCGCCGCAGCAAGACCATCCCGCTTTGCGGCGGGCTCTGGTGAAAACCAGTAGTGGCTTAGAACCGGTCCACTAGCACGGTCCACGCCAATCCCTCTCTGGCACAGAGGATCCACTACCTGCCAGCCGGCATCGTGACAGTAGATCCGGCCATGGATCCCGCTGAAGTTCCTCTGCCAGTTGTCGCTGACCTCACCACGGTGGTCGCCCAGCAGTCACAACAGATAGCGCAACAAGGCCAACAGCTGTCTCAACTGACCGTTATGCTACAACAGTTACTACCACAGCTTCAGCAGTCATCTCCTCCGCCAGCTCCTGCACCTCCTCCGCAGCGAGTGGCCGCTCCTGGGATACGCTTATCCTTGCCGGATAAATTTGATGGGGACTCTAAGTTTTGCCGTGGCTTTCTTTCCCAATGTTCCCTGCATCTGGAGATGATGTCGGACCTGTTTCCCACTGAAAGGTCTAAGGTGGCTTTCGTAGTCAGCCTTCTGTCTGGAAAAGCCCTGTCATGGGCCACACCGCTCTGGGACCGCAATGACCCCGTCACTGCCTCTGTACACTCCTTCTTCTCGGAAATCCGAAGTGTCTTTGAGGAACCTGCCCGAGCCTCTTCTGCTGAGACTGCCCTGTTGAACCTGGTCCAGGGTAATTCTTCCGTTGGCGAGTATGCCGTACAATTCCGTACTCTTGCTTCAGAATTGTCCTGGAATAATGAGGCCCTCTGCGCGACCTTCAAAAAAGGCCTATCCAGCAACATTAAAGATGTTCTGGCCGCACGAGAAATTCCTGCTAATCTACATGAACTTATTCACCTAGCCACTCGCATTGACATGCGTTTTTCCGAAAGGCGTCAGGAACTCCGCCAAGATATGGACTCTGTTCGCACGAGGCGTTTCTTCTCCTCGGCTCCTCTCTCCTCTGGTCCCCTGCAATCTGTTCCTGTGCCTCCCGCCGTGGAGGCTATGCAGGTCGACCGGTCTCGCCTGACACCTCAAGAGAGGACACGACGCCGTATGGAGAACCTCTGCCTGTACTGTGCTAGTACCGAACACTTCCTGAGAGATTGTCCTATCCGTCCTCCCCGCCTGGAAAGACGTACGCTGACTGCGCACAAAGGTGAGACAGTCCTTGATGTCTACTCTGCTTCTCCACGTCTTACTGTGCCTGTGCGGATGTCTGCCTCTGCCTTCTCCTTCTCTACAGTGGCCTTCTTGGACTCTGGATCTGCAGGAAATTTTATTTTGGCCTCTCTCGTCAACAGGTTCAACATCCCGGTGACCAGTCTCGCCAGACCCCTCTACATCAATTGTGTAAATAATGAAAGATTGGACTGTACCATACGTTTCCGCACGGAGCCCCTTCTTATGAGCATCGGATCTCATCATGAGAGGATTGAACTTTTGGTCCTTCCCAATTGCACCTCGGAAATTCTCCTTGGACTTCCCTGGCTTCAACTTCATTCCCCTACCCTGGATTGGTCCACTGGGGAGATCAAGAGTTGGGGGTCCTCTTGTTCCAAGAACTGTCTAAAACCGGTTCCCAGTAACCCTTGCCGTAACTCTGTGGTTCCTCCAGTAACCGGTCTCCCTAAGGCCTATATGGACTTCGCGGATGTTTTCTGCAAAAAACAAGCTGAGACTCTACCTCCTCACAGGCCTTATGATTGCCCTATCGACCTCCTCCCGGGCACTACTCCACCCCGGGGCAGAATTTATCCTCTCTCTGCCCCAGAGACTCTTGCCATGTCCGAATACGTCCAGGAGAATCTAAAAAAGGGCTTTATCCGTAAATCCTCCTCTCCTGCCGGAGCCGGATTTTTCTTTGTGTCCAAAAAAGATGGCTCCCTACGTCCTTGCATTGACTACCGCGGTCTTAATAAAATCACGGTTAAGAACCGCTACCCCTTACCCCTCATCTCTGAACTCTTTGATCGCCTCCAAGGTGCCCACATCTTCACTAAATTGGACTTAAGAGGCGCCTATAACCTCATCCGCATCAGAGAGGGGGACGAGTGGAAAACGGCATTTAACACCAGAGATGGACACTTTGAGTATCTGGTCATGCCCTTTGGACTGTGCAACGCCCCTGCCATCTTCCAAGACTTTGTCAATGAAATTTTTCGTGATCTGTTATACTCCTGTGTTGTTGTATATCTGGACGATATCCTAATTTTTTCTGCCAGTCTAGAAGAACACCGCCAGCATGTCCGTATGGTTCTTCAGAGACTTCGTGACAACCAACTCTATGCCAAAATTGAGAAATGTCTGTTTGAATGCCAATCTCTTCCTTTTCTAGGATATTTGGTCTCTGGCCAGGGACTACAGATGGATCCAGACAAACTCTCTGCCGTCTTAGATTGGCCACGCCCCTCCGGACTCCGTGCTATCCAACGCTTTTTGGGGTTCGCCAATTATTACAGGCAATTTATTCCACATTTTTCTACCATTGTGGCTCCTATCGTGGCTTTAACCAAAAAAAATGCTGATCCCAAGTCCTGGCCTCCTCAAGCAGAAGACGCCTTTAAACGACTCAAGTCTGCCTTTTCTTCGGCTCCCGTCCTCTCCAGACCTGACCCTTCCAAACCCTTCCTATTGGAGGTTGATGCCTCCTCAGTGGGAGCTGGAGCTGTTCTTCTACAAAAAAATTCTTCCGGGCATGCTGTCACTTGTGGTTTTTTCTCTAGGACCTTCTCTCCAGCGGAGAGGAACTACTCCATCGGGGATCGAGAGCTTCTAGCCATTAAATTAGCACTTGAGGAATGGAGGCATCTGCTGGAGGGATCAAGTTCTCCTGTTATTATCTACACCGACCACAAGAACCTCTCCTACCTCCAGTCTGCCCAACGGCTGAATCCTCGCCAGGCCCGGTGGTCTCTGTTCTTTGCCCGATTTAATTTTGAGATTCACTTTCGTCCTGCCGATAAGAACATTAGGGCCGATGCTCTCTCTCGTTCCTCGGATGCCTCAGAAGTTGAACTCTCTCCGCAACACATCATTCCACCTGACTGCCTGATCTCCACTTCTCCTGCCTCCATCAGGCAGACTCCTCCAGGAAAGACCTTTGTTTCTCCTCGCCAACGCCTCGGAATCCTCAAATGGGGTCACTCCTCCCATCTCGCAGGTCATGCGGGTATCAAGAAATCTGTGCAACTCATCTCCCGCTTCTATTGGTGGCCGACTCTGGAGACGGATGTTGTGGACTTTGTGCAAGCCTGCACTATCTGTGCCCGGGATAAGACTCCTCGCCAGAAGCCCGCTGGTTTTCTTCATCCTCTGCCTGTCCCCGAACAGCCTTGGTCTCTGATTGGTATGGATTTTATTACTGATTTACCCCCTTCCCGTGGCAACACTGTTATTTGGGTGGTCGTTGATCGATTCTCCAAAATGGCACATTTCATCCCTCTTCCTGGTCTTCCTTCTGCGCCTCAGTTGGCTAAACAATTTTTTGTACACATTTTTCGTCTTCACGGGTTGCCTACGCAGATTGTCTCGGATAGAGGCGTCCAATTCGTGTCTAAATTCTGGAGGGCTCTCTGTAAACAACTCAAGATTAAATTAAATTTTTCTTCTGCATATCATCCCCAGTCCAATGGACAAGTAGAAAGGATTAACCAGATCTTGGGTGATTATTTGCGACATTTTGTTTCCTCCCGCCAGGATGACTGGGCAGATCTCCTCCCATGGGCCGAATTCTCGTATAACTTCAGGGTCTCTGAGTCTTCCTCCAAATCCCCATTTTTCGTGGTGTACGGCCGTCACCCTCTTCCCCCCCTCCCTACTCCCTTGCCCTCTGGTCTGCCCGCTGTGGATGAAATTTCTCGTGACCTTTCCATCATATGGAGAGAGACCCAAAATTCTCTCTTACAGGCTTCATCACGCATGAAGAAGTTCGCGGATAAGAAAAGAAGAGCTCCCCCCGTTTTTTCCCCTGGAGACAAGGTATGGCTCTCCGCTAAATATGTCCGCTTCCGTGTCCCTAGCTACAAGTTGGGACCACGCTATCTTGGTCCTTTCAAAATTTTGTGTCAAATTAATCCTGTCTCTTATAAACTTCTTCTTCCTCCCTCTCTTCGTATCCCTAATGCCTTTCACGTCTCTCTTCTCAAACCACTCATCCTCAACCGTTTTTCTCCCAAATCTGTTCCTCCCACTCCTGTTTCCGGCTCCTCGGACATCTTCTCGGTCAAAGAAATTTTAGCTGCCAAAAAGGTCAGAGGGAAAAATTTTTTTTTAGTGGACTGGGAGGGTTGTGGTCCTGAAGAGAGATCCTGGGAACCTGAGGACAACATCCTAGACAAAAGTCTGCTCCTCAGGTTCTCAGGCTCTAAGAAGAGGGGGAGACCCAAGGGGGGGGGTACTGTTACGCCGAGCGCTCCGGGTCCCCGCTCCTCCCCGGAGCGCTCGCTTCACTCTCCCCGCGGCAGCGCTCCGGTCACGTCCTCTGACCCGGGGCGCTGCGATTCCGCTGCCAGCCGGGATGCGATTCGCGATGCGGGTAGCGCCCGCTCGCGATGCGCACCCCGGCTCCCCTACCTGACTCGCTCTCCGTCTGTTCTGTCCCGGCGCGCGCGGCCCCGCTCCCTAGGGCGCGCGCGCGCCGGGTCTCTGCGATTTAAAGGGCCACTGCGCCGCTGATTGGCGCAGTGGTTCCAATTAGTGTGTTCACCTGTGCACTTCCCTATATCACCTCACTTCCCCTGCACTCCCTTGCCGGATCTTGTTGCCTTAGTGCCAGTGAAAGCGTTCCTTGTGTGTTCCTTGCCTGTGTTTCCAGACCCTCTGCCGTTGCCCCTGACTACGATCCTTGCTGCCTGCCCCGACCTTCTGCTACGTCCGACCTTGCTTTTGCCTACTCCCTTGTACCGCGCCTATCTTCAGCAGCCAGAGAGGTGAGCCGTTGCTAGTGGATACGACCTGGTCACTACCGCCGCAGCAAGACCATCCCGCTTTGCGGCAGGCTCTGGTGAAAACCAGTAGTGGCTTAGAACCGGTCCACTAGCACGGTCCACGCCAATCCCTCTCTGGCACAGAGGATCCACTACCTGCCAGCCGGCATCGTGACAGTGTGATTTACTTGGAGTTGGTGTTCCCTTTATTTTTTTTGAGCAGTATAAGTCTTTACACAGCCCAATTGCTAGGAGTTATCTAAAGCACAAATGATCATTAGTGTGGCCATTTTAACCTCTTTGCCTGTTGGCAATTTTTGCCATTTTGTAACTCTTCATCTTTTAAGTGCCATAGCTCTTTTATTTTTCTACATAAAGAGCCACATAGAGGTTGTTTTTGGTGGAATCAAAAGTATATATTTTTTATTTACCATTCATTTTCTTATAAAATCTTGTACGAAACAAAAATAAAATTTTGCGTTGAAATGAAAAAAAATAGCAATTCTGCAAATTTTGAGGGATTTTGTTTTTAGGTTGTTCATTGCAGAGGCGGACTGACCGTCTGCTCCGATCGGACGTCGTCCGAGGGCCAGGTCGGGTTAAGGGCCTGCCACCGCCACTACTGAGGATCCGGGACACTCGTCCCATATCCCCAGCAGACAGCGCTGCCTTCTCTGGTATGTGCGGTACACGCATATACAGGGGAAGGCGTCCCCTCTGTCTGAGCCGCATCTGCAGCTTACACAGAGGAGACGTGACCTCCACCCCCAATCACGTGAGCATAGTTTTTTTTTTACTCTGCATATACCTATGGGAAAGAGGGGAAGGGGGAGTAACTCTGCATATACCTATAGGAAAGAGGGGGGTATAACTCTGCATATACCTATGGGAAAGAGGGGGGGTGTAACTCTGCATATACCTATGGGAAAGGGGGGTGGGGTGTAACTCTGCTTATACCTATGGAAAAGAAGGGGGTGTAACTCTGCATATACCTATGGGAAAGAGGGGGGTGTATCTCTGCATATACCTATGGGAAAGAGGGGGCGTGTACCTCTGCATATACCTATGGGAAAGAGGGGGGGGGGTAACTCTGCCTATACCAATGGGGAAGAGGGGTGGTAACTCTGCCTATACCTATGGGGAAAGGGGGGGTAACTCTGCCTATACCTATGGGGAAAAGGGGATTTAACTATGCCTATACCTATGGGAAATGGGGGGATTTAACTCTGCCTATACCTGTGGGGGGTGGGGCTCTGCTGCCTATACCTAAGGAGAAAGGAGGGTTAACTCTGTTCCTATACCTCTTGGGAAGGGGGTTTAACTCTGCTACCTACACCTATGGGGAAGGGGGTTAACTCTGCTGCCTATGCCTATTGGGTAAGGGGCTAACTCTGCTGCCTATACCTTTGGGGAAGGGGGGTTGACCCTGCTGCCTATACCTACAGGGAAGGGGAGGGGTTAACTCTGCTGTCTATACCTACAGGGAATGGGGGTTAACTCTGCTGCTTATACCTACAGGGAAGGTGGGCTACCTAACTTTATACCTGGATGCCTAACTACTTACCTACATACCAGGCAATCTAACTACCTACAAACCCAGCAACCTAACTATGTACATACCTGGCCTTCATACATGGCTGCCTAACTACCTAGCTAGCCCCCTACCTACCTGGCTTGTCACCTACCTACATATCTGGCTTCCTGATCTACCTACCTTGTTACCTGCTTACCTGGCTACCTACCTACCTGCCCTTTTACTGTACAAGACACCAAGTAGAGCATTATTACAGTTTGTGTGCCTATAGATGGGAGATTGTGTAGAGGAGGAGAGGGCACTGGAAAAATGCAGAGTATAACATGCTTGTCCTGCAGATGTTAAGAGATCCACATGGAGGTCTTATCCGGACAGAGAAGAAAAGGAAAGAGGACGCCGCTGATCAGAAAAGAGGTAATTGTGAGTCCCAATATGTAACTGTAATCACTTATATGGTATACACATCCTGTGTACAGCTGATATCTACCGCCATATGGTCCTGTATATAATCACCTACACTGTGTATAGATCCTTTATAGTATACTGGTCTGTGTATAGTGGTTTTATTCAGTACAGTATGGCTGCATTATCCAGTTATTGTGTGGTGGTATAAATTTACTCCTTGTATACCAGTATTATTGGTCATGGAAATTTACCTACGTTAAAGTGTTTCTTACATATATACATTTTAGTTTATTGTGTGTGGGATTTGGGTAGAATAGGGGCGTGGCAGAAGATTCACGAGCTGCAGAGACTAGCAGGGGCCCTTGCCTTTTTTTGGTCCGGGGGCCCCGAGTATTGTCAGTCTGCCCCTGGTTCACTGATATGTTAACTTTATGCTGCAGATCAGTACAACTACAGTAATACACATGTTATATGATTTTTGAAATTGTTATTTTTGTTACTTCTCTAAAAAAAAATGTTTTGAATAACCATAGACTGCCCCATATAACTTTATACTTTTGAGTCTATGAAGCTGTCATTTTTTAACCTGTATTTTTTATTTATTGGTACTGTTTTGGTGTTGATGAGACTTTTTGTTTACTTTTTATTACATTTTCTCTGGATATGATGTGACCAAAAATGTGTTAGTTTTTTTGTCTACACCATGCAGAATTATATAAGTTTTGTAGTTTTTTCATATAATCAAAAGAGACAAGGTAGAAAACATCAAAGAAAAAATACAATAACATTTCTCTAACAAGTATAGTATCGCACCTCTCCGATAATACAGTAATTCTCACTTATTCTGCTTGAAATCAGGAAGAGAGAAGATCGGGGGACAGGATGAAGGCAAAAGGTAGTTTTGGGTGACCAGTGGGGCGCTGGGGCTAGGTAAGTATGTTTTTTTGTTTTTTATTTCCCCAGCACAATATATATATATATATATATATATATATATATAGTAATCACTATGGGAACTCCAGCACAGGATTGCTCAGGTGTGGTGCAGTGTAACCCCCAGTGTGCCACACTGGATCCACATAGAACTTCCTCCGCAAGGAAACAGCACCCAACACCAGGTCCAGGTAAAGTGCAAGTTACAGGGTCTTTATTGCATCAAGAGAGACAATGCGACGTTTCGGCTAACAAGCCTTTTTCAAGCATGACAAACATATACAAAAATCCAATTTAAATAGGTAACAAACTAACATGATTGGTGGAAACACAAGTGCAGTGAATAAATTATTTAGGTGTGCGCCAACCTCCTGTATTTCATTGGTTGGGATCAGTGACATTTAGAAATGACAGTTGTCAAATAACAATAAATACATTTGTAAAGATCCTTCATTAATATCAAAACCTGTGATGGGAGAAATACAAGTGGGGCGGCTCCGTGACACCAAGACGACGTAGCCGCGGATCCTCTTGCCGCAATGGTGTGAACAGTCTTCTAAAGAGATATTAATTTCTGTTGTAAAAATTCTTGTTTTCTGTCTTGCATATATCCCGGTGTGATTCAGTGAGGTACATATAAATGTGTATCTAAAAAGACAAATAAAACCATGATTAAAATCAATATTCCACGTCAATGTAATAAATATATTTCTACCACCTCCTATAGAGAAAGTACTCTGAATATGGGTTAAAAAAAGAGAAGGGAAAGGGGAAGAAAGAAAAAGGGAAATAAGGGAAACAAGACAAAGAAAAAACGAAAAAATGAAAGGGAGAGGAAAAGAAGGGATGTGAAATATAGAGAGATATAGAAAATAGCTGAAAAATTTAAAATAGTGATAAAAATAAAAAATTTTAAAAGTAACAAAATAAAATGAAAATGAATATAAAAATAAAAATTTAAATAAACATAAAAATAAAAAATTAAAAAAATTAAAAATAAAAAATAAAAAAAAATATTAAAAAAAAAAAAAAATAATAATGAAAAAATAATAAATGAAATAAAAATAAAACCGAATAAAAATAAAAAAATTAAAAAGTAATAAATAATGAAAATAGATGTGAATAAAAGAGGGGGGGAAGGGGGGAAAAACAAAGGGAGGGGGAACAAAAGAGAGTAGAAAATAAAGAATAAAAACAGATAATAGGGATAGAGAGTACTATAAATGGGAAAGACAAAAGAAAGGAAGAAGAGTAAATATAGGAGAAATGTGAAAGATAGGGGGGGAGTGAAAGAGGGGGAAAAGAAAAGCAGGAGAAAGGGGAGGGGGGAAGCAGAAAGAGGGGCCAAAAAAGGGGGGGGGAGAGAAAAAAAGGGATGAAAAAAAAGGTCAAATAGAGAAAAGAAAATGGAAAAAATAAAAAAATAGAATAAAGAAAAAAGAAAGAAGAGAAAGGATATAAAGGGGGGGGGGGGGAGCAGGGGAAGAGCAACCAGTAATCTGAACGTCAATCCATGTGTCAGTTACATATTATAATCAATATTTAGCCCAGTTGGATATAACGTATTTAGTTTGTGTATCCAACGGAGTTCTTTTTGTTTCAATATTTTTTCCCTGTCCCCTCCACGTCTAAGAGGCTGGACATGATCAATAATCCTGAAGCGGAGCTGGCTGATATTATGTCCCATTTCCAAAAAGTGTTTGGGAATGGGATGCTCAATTTTTCCTGTGCGAATGGACGATTTGTGCCCATTGAGGCGTATGCGGCATTCATTCGTGGTTTCGCCCACATAATAAAGCCCGCATGGACATTGTAATAAATATACAACAAAAGATGATCTACATGTATATCTCTCACGTATTTTATAAATTTGTCCTGTTTGGGGATGTGAGAAGCTATCCCCTTTGATAATACTGTTGCAATGGCTGCACCCCAGGCAGGGGAAATTCCCCTTTCTGTGGCCCAGCCATGTCCTATCGGAGCCGGTGTTAGGTTTCAAGCTCCCCAGATCTGACTTCACAAGTATATCTTTATAATTTCGTCCCCTACGATATGCAAGAACCGGTGAGCAGGTGAAATTTGTTGTGCGTTGTACAATGCTCCAGTTCTGCTTGATGATTTTAGCAACTCTGTTACTAAGGGTGGTAAAAGTAGATACAAAAGGTATTCTTTCATTTGTATTTCTTGATGTGGTTTGTAATAACTCTGTTCTGGTTTTCTTTTCCAACCTAGATCTATGTTGTTTTAGTATTTGTTGTGGATAACCTCTCTGGTTAAATTTTGTACATATCTCATTAAGTCTCCCCTCCACATCTTCTGTGGGTGAAACAATTCTCTTGACCCTCAACAGCTGACTCCAGGGGAGGGATTGGACCATACTCCTCGGGTGAAAGCTGTCAAAGGCCAAGCCTATTTTGTAATCATTTTTTTTATTTTTTTATTTTTCATTTTTCATTTTTTTCATTTTTTATGTTTATTTTTTATTTTTATATTAATTTTCATTTTATTTTGTTACTTTTTACATTTTTTATTTTTATCACTATTTTCCATTTTTCAGCTATTTTCTATATCTCTCTATATTTCACATCCCTTCTTTTCCTCTCCCTTTCGTTTTTTCGTTTTTTCTTTGTCTTGTTTCCCTTATTTCCCTTTTTCTTTCTTCCCTTTCCCTTCTCTTTTTTTAACCCATATTCAGAGTACTTTCTCTATAGGAGGTGGTAGAAATATATTTATTACATTGACGTGGAATATTGATTTTAATCATGGTTTTATTTGTCTTTTTAGATACACATTTATATGTACCTCACTGAATCACACCGGGATATATGCAAGACAGGGGACTCCGTTGAAGAACACCAGAAAACAAGAATTTTTACAACAGAAATTAATATCTCTTTAGAAGACTGTTCACACCATTGCGGCAAGAGGATCCGCGGCTACGTCGTCTTGGTTCCGGCTATGATTGTGGCCGGCACCTGAATGACGTCTTTACATGCAGGAGATTGAGCCGCATGCGCAGCGAATCCCTCAATATGTGCCGCGATGGCGAATGGAGTGCGCAGCGCACTATCTGTTAGCGCAGGCGCACTCCCGGCTCTTTTAAGTCAGTTAGTTGCGATCTGACTGGATGAGGCCGCGCAGCCGCAGTACCAATGTTAACAAACATTGTTGAGTAGCGTGTGCCCCCAGCCGATCGCAACTACGGAACAGAGGTAAATGAATTATATTACTGTACTGGTGTCACGGAGCCCCCCCACTTGTATTTCTCCCGTCACAGGTTTTGATATTAATGAAGGATCTTTACAAATGTATTTAATGTTATTTGACAACTGTCATTTCTAAATGTCACTGATCCCAACCAATGAAATACAGGAGGTTGGCGTACACCTGATTAATTTATTCACTGCACTTGTGTTTCCACCAATCATTTTAGTTTGTTACCTATTTAAATTGGATTTTTGTATATGTTTGTCATGCTTGAAAAAGGCTTGTTAGCCGAAACGTCGCATTGTCTCTCTTGATGCAATAAAGACCCTGTAGCTTGCACTTTACCTGGACCTGGTGTTGGGTGCTGTTTCCTTGCGGAGGAAGTTCTATGTATATATATATATATATATATATATATATATATATATATATATATATTATTATTATTATTATTATATATTTTTTAAGCTCCTTATATAAATTATCCCTGTCATTTACTAAAACATTTATCAAGAAGATATATAATGGAGCCTGTACAGCCCACCTCCCCTCTGCCGCCGCCCCCCCCCTCTTCTCCCTGTGTGCCGTGTGAGAAGCTCAGTGAAGATTATCAGTCACAGATCAACACTGCTGTACATCTAATCCCTGACTGCTGCCATTCAGAGCAAAGCATGATTTATTGCTGGGGAAAGGATAGTGTAAAAAAAAAGACATGTATTGTGTGAGGGTGACTGTTTATAACACAGCATGCACACAGATGGTGAAAATGAAAGCAAGTGGCTGGAAGCCTTTACACAGAGCTGCACTGACTTCCAAAAGTTGGAGTCTGTGCTGCAAACAAGAAAAAAAGTATTTAGGAGACATCAGGGGCCAAAGGAGCTGCCAAATCACATGAATAACTACAGGTGACACAGAACAGGTATTGTGGTGGCTTTGGGGCATTTTTATTTTTCTTAACTTCCCCGGAGTACCCCTTTTTTTATAATAAAAAAAATACCTTCTATAAAGCCTTACATCTTTTTCCTCTCTATTAATTTCTGCTTATTTTAGTGAATTACTACCAACGCACTGCAGCTCCACCACAAGTTTGCTGCTGACCTGAATCTCCACCAGCAATGATCCAGTAAACTGGATCATCAACCAGCACCAGCAGTAGCAAGCTGCTGAGCTGGATCAACACCACCAGAGAGCTGCTGAGCTGGATCACCACCACCAGAGAGCTGCTGAGCTGGATCAACCCAACCAGCCACATACTGCACTAGATTGCCACCACCATTTAACTGCTAATCTCATTTGCCCCAACCAACAGACAGCTCCTGAGATGGATCACTAAAACCATCAGCATCACCACCAATCATTGCCACCACACTGACCTCCACCAATGAGCTGCTAAGCCAAACAACATGATTACCTAGAAGCCATTGACTCCTAAAATGATAAATTTTGATGCCAAATAAAATAATTAATGTTAAAATAATAAAGTTACTTTATGCAAAGTCTTATATCTTTCTTCTCCTTTCGATCTCTTCTTTTCTCTTTCTAAAAGCTGATTGTGAAGATTAGATTAGAACATGAGGCGAGGAAGATAAATTGAGGAAAAATACTGCAATAATCGTCAATCTCCAGTGCTTGACAGTGACAATCCTGCTTAGTTGTCTTACCACCAGCAACCTGCAAAGCTGTAACACTACCATCAGAGACCTGCAGTGTTGTAAAGCCACTGCCAAAACCAGCAACATGCTTTGCTTGAATCCCATCAAATATAACCTGCACCAGCTGTAACACCACCACTAACTTGATCTCCCCCATCAATTACCTGCTGAGTTGGACCACCACCACCAATAACCTGGCCAGCTTGATCACCACTATTAGAAATTTGCTCTGCTGAATCACCTTCAACAGCAACAAGCTGAAAGGGATCACAACAACCAGCCAGATGCTGCGCTGGACTGCCACCACCAATACCCCCAGCAAGGAGCTCAGCTGCAGCAACACGATGAGCAAGTTGCTGTGCTGGATCATTACCAGCAGTGAGCTGCTAAGCAGACAGCTCGTGGGATGGATAACTTCTACCATCAGCATTGCCACCTACACCAGCAAGCTGCTAAATATCATTGCCACCACCACCACCACCACCACGTGTGCTGCTAAGAAGCATTGAAACCACCATCACTAAACTGCAGATCACAACTAGCAAACCACATCACAAGCCATTAGCCACAAGCCATTAGCTTCTAAACTGATACATTTAGGAGCCTAAGGCTGGGTTCACACTACGGTTTGTAACTACGGTTCCCGTATACAGCTGGGAGGAGGGGTGGGCGGGGCTTAATCGCGGCGCCCGCACTCAGCCGTATTCAGGAACCGTAGTTAATGTATTTCTATGAGCTGACCGGCGTGAACCGCAGCCTCCGGTCGGCTGCTTTTTCGGCCGTATGCGGTTTCCCGACCGCAGGCAAAAACATGGTCGACCACGTTTTTGCCTGCGGTCGGGAAACCGCATACGGCCAAAAACGCAGCCGACCGGAGGCTGCGGTTCACTCCGGTCGGCTCATAGACATACATTAACGACGGTTCCCGAATACGGCTGAGTGCGGGCGCCGTGGTTAAGCCCCGCCCACCCCTCCTCCCAGCCGTATACGGGAACCGTAGTTACAAACCGTAGTGTGAACCCAGCCTAATACATCTTTTTTATTTATAAGTTCAAACAATTCTAAGATTTATGATATAGCACAAAAGTGTACCATATACTATTATTATATCTTCCTTCTTCTAACCTCTTTCTCTGCTTCTTACAGCCTATAGTGAACGACAAATTTTCTACAGATAATGAGATGAAGAAGATTCTGCAAAATTGTGTTGAATGGTAGTGTCACGATTCGGCTCACAGGTAGTGGATCCTCTGTGTCAGCGAGGGATTGGCGTGGACCGTGCTAGTGGACCGGTTCTAAGAGGCTACTGGTGTTCACCAGAGCCCGCCGCAAAGCGGGATGGTCTTGCTGCGGCAGTAGCAACCAGGTCGTATCCACTAGCAACGGCTCAACCTCGCTGACTGCTGAGAAGGCGTGGGACAGAAGGACTAGGCAGAGGCAAGGTCAGACGTAGCAGAAGGTCGGGGCAGGCGGCAAGGTTCGTAGTCAAGATGGATAGCAGAAGTTCAGGTAACACAGGCTTTGGACACACTAAACGCTTTCACTGGCACAAGGCAACAAGATCCGGCAAGGGAGTGCAGGGGCAGTGAGCAGATATAGTCTGGGAGCAGGTGGAAGCCAATTAAGCTAATTGGGCCAGGCACCAATCATTGGTGCACTGGCCCTTTAAGTCTCAGAGAGCTGGCGCGCGCGCGCCATAGAGAGCGGAGCCGCGCGCACCAGCACATGACAGCAGGGGACCGGGACGGGTAAGTGACCTGGGATGCGATTCGCGAGCGGGCGCGTCCCGCTGTGCGAATCGCATCCCTGACGGCCATGACAGTGCAGCGCTCCCGGTCAGCGGGACTGACCGGGGCGCTGCAGGGAGAGAGACGCCGTGAGCGCTCCGGGGAGGAGCGGGGACCCGGAGCGCTAGGCGTAACAGTACCCCCCCCTTAGGTCTCCCCTTTTCTTTGTCCGGTAACTGCCTCCCCTGGGATGAGGACACCGGGAAAGAATGGAGGGTTTCCTCAACGGCAGGCAGTACAGCAGGAGTTGGAATGGGGAGGGAGGGCAGAGGGTGAAGCTTGGCACGGGGCAGGGAGACACAAGGACGGGAGCCATGAGGAGGCACAGAGGCTTGCCTGACGGGACTGGGAGGGGGGGAGAGGCACTTCCTATGGCAGGCAGAGTCCCAGTTCTTGATCTCCCCGGTGGTCCAATCAAGGGTGGGAGAATGAAGCCGGAGCCATGGCAGACCGAGGAGGACCTCAGAGGTACAGTTGGGGAGGACGAAGAGCTCAATCACTTCGCGATGGGGTCCAATACACATCAGGAGGGGTTCTGTGCGGTAACGCACGGTGCAATCCAATCTGACTCCGTTGACCGCGGAAATGTAGAGCGGCTTGACGAGACGGGTCACCGGGATGCGGAATTTATTCACCAGAGAATCCAGAATAAAATTCCCAGAGGCACCAGAGTCCAAGCAGGCCACGGCTGAGAGGGAGGAGTTGGCTGAAGGAGAAATCCGCACGGGCACCGTGAGACGTGGAGAAGCAGACTTAGAACCAAGAGACGCCACACCCACGTGAGCTGGGTGCATGCGTGCGTTTCCCAGACGTGGAGGACGAATAGGGCAATCCACCAAGAAATGCTCGGTACTGGCACAGTACAGACAAAGATTTTCTTCCCTACGGCGATTCCTCTCTTCCTGGGTCAGGCGAGACCGATCCACTTGCATGGCCTCCTCGGCGGGAGGCCCAGGCGTAGGTTGCAACGGAGACTGTGGGAGAGGTGCCCAGAGATCTAAGTCTTTTTCCTGGCGGAGCTCTTGATGTCTCTCAGAAAAGCGCATGTCAATGCGGGTGGCCAAATGGATAAGTTCTTGCAGGTTGGCAGGAATCTCTCGTGCGGCCAGCACATCCTTGATGCGACTGGATAGGCCTTTTTTAAAGGTCGCGCAGAGAGCCTCATTATTCCATGATAATTCAGAAGCAAGAGTACGAAATTGGATGGCGTACTCGCCCACTGAAGAATTACCCTGGACCAGGTTCAGCAGGGCAGTCTCGGCAGAAGAAGCTCGGGCTGGTTCCTCGAAGACACTCCGGACTTCAGCGAAGAAGGACTGGACTGTGGCTGTGGCAGGATCATTGCGGTCCCAGAGCGGTGTGGCCCAAGACAAGGCCTTTCCTGAAAGAAGGCTCACTACGAACGCCACCTTAGACCGTTCTGTAGGAAACAAGTCCGACAACATCTCCATATGCAGGGAACACTGAGACAGAAATCCACGGCAGAGTCTAGAGTCCCCATCAAATTTGTCCGGCAGGGACAAGCGGAGGCTAGGAGCGGCCACTCGCTGCGGAGGAGGTGCAGGAGCTGGCGGAGGAGATGGTTGCTGCTGTAGCAGAGGCAGAAGTTGCTGTAACGTGGCGGTCAACTGCGACAGCTGCTGTCCTTGTTGGGCAATTTGCTGTGATTGCTGAGTGACCACCGTGGTAAGGTCAGCGAGACTTGGCAGCGGCACCTCAGCGGGATCCATGGCCGGATCTACTGTCACGATTCGGCTCACAGGTAGTGGATCCTCTGTGTCAGCGAGGGATTGGCGTGGACCGTGCTAGTGGACCGGTTCTAAGAGGCTACTGGTGTTCACCAGAGCCCGCTGCAAAGCGGGATGGTCTTGCTGCGGCAGTAGCAACCAGGTCGTATCCACTAGCAACGGCTCAACCTCGCTGACTGCTGAGAAGGCGTGGGACAGAAGGACTAGGCAGAGGCAAGGTCAGACGTAGCAGAAGGTCGGGGCAGGCGGCAAGGTTCGTAGTCAAGATGGATAGCAGAAGTTCAGGTAACACAGGCTTTGGACACACTAAACGCTTTCACTGGCACAAGGCAACAAGATCCGGCAAGGGAGTGCAGGGGCAGTGAGCAGATATAGTCTGGGAGCAGGTGGAAGCCAATTAAGCTAATTGGGCCAGGCACCAATCATTGGTGCACTGGCCCTTTAAGTCTCAGAGAGCTGGCGCGCGCGCGCCCTAGAGAGCGGAGCCGCGCGCGCCAGCACATGACAGCAGGGGACCGGGACGGGTAAGTGACCTGGGATGCGATTCGCGAGCGGGCGCGTCCCGCTGTGCGAATCGCATCCCCGACGGCCATGACAGTGCAGCGCTCCCGGTCAGCGGGACTGACCGGGGCGCTGCAGGGAGAGAGACGCCGTGAGCGCTCCGGGGAGGAGCGGGGACCCGGAGCGCTAGGCGTAACAGGTAGCAATCTGGATCATCACCACAAGCAGCAGTAGGCTGCTAATCTTCATCACCACAACCATGAATTGGATAAAAGCCACCAGCAAGCCACTGAGCCGATTCACCATAATCAGCCAGATTGCCACTACAATTCAGCTGTTAAGCAAGTTGCTGAGCTGGATCATCACCAGCATGGAAATGCTGAGCTCATTTGCTACCACTTGCAGACAACTCTTGAGATGGATCGCCACCAGCACCAGTAGTTCGCTGATTAGCTTTGGTAAGCACAGAGATGCTCACCAGGATCACCAGTGCCATTCAGCTACTTAGTTGGATCACCACCACCAGCAAAGGCTAAGCTGGACACCTTCAACATACAAGTGTTGAGCTGGACAAAAAAAAACACAGTGAGGACAAAAAGCAAACTGTACCTTTTCTGGAGCTGATGCTGTGGTTTCCCAGTACCGGAGTGCATCCTGTAAGGTAAAAATTGCTTCAGGTGCCTGACCTAGGCCCTGCTGCTTAGGTGATGCTATAATATTAATTGTAATATTTGTTCTGTTAATTTATACTGTGTTGCACTGTACCTTTAAGGAATGTTCAGGATATATGTGAGGAGGTATGATGCAGAGTACCCATGTGACCCTGATTTCCCAATGGGAACCCCTAAATTTCCCTACATATAGTGTAGGGGGGGCAGGAGTTGCCCCAGACTGGTTTCAGTTTCTGCTGTGTGCAGAGCTCCATGTGAGCTGCAGTGTGAAAAGAAGTTGGAAGAATTGTGAGGTGATTCCAAGGAAAGCCTAAAGGAGTCTCTTATCAAATCAGCTCCGCCATTCTGCAAGTGTTCCCTGCACAGGAGTTGGTGAGTTGATACCCTGGCGGTGTCAGTGAAATTGGACCTTAGCAGAACCCTGGTCAGCGTGGGATATCTCCAATTCTCAAGTCTGTCATATCTAATAGCAAGTCAATTCAAGTGGGTGAAAAGCTCCATAAGTCCCAGCAGGGCCACAGGGCTCCCATGGGTTACACTGCATCCCTTCAACTCTGCTCTGTACTGCGAGTATTGTACCATCTGCTCCTGTCTCAGGAAAGAGACAGTTATCCGTAACCTGGCATCGATGTGTTTATTGTTTTGCGTCTGGCCCTGGAGAAGCTGTCTCCACCTCGGACCATCACGATTTGACAAGTATAACTTGTATAACCTGCTGACCTTGATCATCACCCTCTTATTATCAGCTTTTTTTCTGACCTGTTTAGATTTACCACAGCCACCAGTAGCAATCTTCTAAACTGGATCACCACCATCAGCAAGATGCACAGCTGGATCTGCACCAGCAGCCTGCTGCTAAGCTTGTTGCCACCACCAGCAGACAGCACCTGAGAGGGATCACAAGCACCATTTCTATTGAAAAAGGAGAGCTGCTGAGAAGCATCACCACCACCAATGACCTTTTACATTACCATCAGCCAGTTACTGAGTAACATTACCCCAACCAACAGCAACCTGCTGGGCTGGAACACCACCAGCAACCGCAGAGCTGTGATATCACCACAATCAACACTAGAATCCTGCTCAGCTGAATCACCACCAATACCAGGAACTGGCTGAGATGGATCAGCACCACTACTACTCAGATGGATCATCACCATTAGCAACCTATTGAGCTGAATCACCTCCAAAAGCAATCTAATAAACTGGATTACTACCACCATCAACCAGCTTAACTTGGTCACTACCACTGGCAACCTGCTGACCTAGATCACTACCAGCGGCTTGCTGCTCAGCTGAATCACTAGCAACTCACTGCTAAGGTGGATAGCCACCAGAACCTCGCTGCTGAGATGAATCACCAAAACCAGTGGAATACTACGCTAAAACGTCACCATCATTCAGCTGCCGAGCTCGATCAAAACGACGAGTGAGCTGCTGGCTGGTGATATCACCACCAATCTGGTTGGCAGCATCACCACTACCATCAATTAGATGATGACTAGGCTAAACCTGGCAGGAGTGAATAGAATAAGTTTATTCCAGTTAGTTTATTTGGTGTGAAGGAAAGATGTAAGTAGGAGTAAGTTATGACGGAATCTTTAGGTTCATATAACGAAAGATAAAGATGTCGGCAACTCTCCAAATCTTCTTGTTCTTCTTTATTGTAACATACCAACAATATGCAAATGGTAGGGGGAGGACACATATGGGGGGGGGGGGGTAAGCAGGAGGCGACAAGCAGCTGATGTTTCACACGGGAGTACGTGCCTCGTCTGGTCTGGTCCCAGAGGTAATGAAGGATATCATTCACATATAATGGATTTTTTATGGATAGGGGAGGGATAAAAGCACGTAATTCCAGGATTTAGTCAAAGGTTGTATTGCAAAAGCCTATTAAAACTATTATACTTAAAGGGGTTATCCAGGAAAAACTTTTTATATATATATATATATATATATATATATATATATATATATATATATCAACTGGCTCCAGAAAGATAAACAGATTTGTAAATTACTTCTATTAAAAAATCTTAATCCTTTCAGTACTTATGAGCTGCTGAAGTTGAATTGTTCTTTTCTGTCTAATTGCTCTCTGATGACACGTGTCTAGGGAAACGCCCAGTTTAGAAGCAAATCCCCATAGCAAACCTCTTCTACTCTGTGCAGTTCCCGAGACAAGCAGAGATGTCAGCAGAGAGCACTGTTGCCAGACAGAAAACAACAACTCAACTTCAGCAGCTAATAATTATTGAAAGGATTAAGATTTTATAATAGAAGTCATTTACAAATCTGTTTAACTTTCTGGAGCCAGTTGATATATATCTATATATATATATATATATAAAAGGTTTTGCCTGGAATACCCCTTTACCCTATCATCAAGTAATAAGGCATGGATACTGAAGTAATCCAATTCATATACTTTATTGATTCAATAAAAATATATAAAATTACTAAACTAAACAACACTTGTTCACCACAGAGGATACTTTCTTCCATGAACAAGATGACTCAAAATGTGCATTGAGGATTTTCTTTTCTTGTGTGCCAGAGCTCAGCGCTTTAGGTAAGGTGTATTCATTATGTAGTTTAACTGGCATTGGTTAACTGGCACCTCTTCCATTTGTATGTGATGTGTGTGTGTGTGTGTGTGTGTATAGCAATGAATAGAATGTCTGAACAGAGATTATGTTTACTGTGTACATTTTTAGGGACAGAGAATATTGTTGCCCAAGTGCACAGTAGATTCGCCGAAGGTATCATTGAAGAAATTACAGTTAAACATTTGTCTTGCAAATTACGGCCTAAATCCAGAACAGGGCTTGTGAATGACAGTGCACTGTTATTAGTAAATGATGGCCTGTACACTATCCTCTACATCAGTGGTCTCCAACCTGCTGACCTCCAGATGTTGCAAAACTACAACTCCCAGCATGCCCGGACAGCCGAAGGCTGTCCGGCATGCTGGGAGTTGTAGTTTTGTAACATCTGGAGGTCCGCAGGTTGGGGACCACTACTCTACATCGTAGAAAGTCATTACAGTCAAACTCAGCAGAATGGTCTCTTTAGCGTACGTACCGTATATTTGATGCGCAGGATTTTATGCGCAGGATTTAAAGCTGTGGTCAGTCATTTAGTTTACACTGAAATCTGTAGCATCAAATCCTGCGCATCAAATCCTGTGTATCAAATATATACACCCTTATGGTCTATTCACACATACAGTATTCTGCGCAGATTTGATGCGCAGGATTTTCTGCTGCAGATTTCAATGTAAACTAAATGACTGAACACAGCTTGAAATCCTGCGCATCAAATCTGCACAGAATACTGAACGTGTGAATAGACTCTAAATCTTCTCATAGATACAACTATTGCTGAGTTGTCTAGACTAGAGATGAGCGAACTTACAGTAAATTCGATTCGTCACAAACTTCTCGGCTCGGCAGTTGAGTACTTTTCCTGCATAAATGAGTTCAGCTTTCAGGTGCTCCGGTGGGCTGGAAAAGGTGGATACAGTCCTAGGAGACTCTTTCCTAGGAATGTATCCACCTTTTCCAGCCCACCGGAGCACCTGAAGGCTGAACAAATTTACGCAGGATAAGACATCAACTGCCGAGCAGAGAAGTTCGTGACGAATCGAATTTACTGTAAGTTCGCTCATCTCTAGTCTAGACTAAGACTAGCTGAGGTTCTAGTTGGTCAAGTTCACAGGTAAGACTATTTGGCACAGCTATGGGTGCAGAAGCACTGCTATTAATCACTGTATTAAACCCCATTCTATGTAGGATTCCAGAAATATTTTAAAAGGTGTATTCTAGCCTTAGCAAAAAAAATCTTACAAATGGGTAACCTTACAAAAAAAATAAAAATTTATAAAAAAAAATACTACTTACCTGTCCAGATACCCCTCGGCTGCTGTCCCAACACTCCTGGTTCCCATCGCTCCCTCCTCAATTCAATGCATTTTGGTATCCAATATAACATGGCATCATTTTTTAAATCTGAGACACAAAGTGGTAAAGTAAGGCCCAATAGACCTCCATGGGTGCTGTAATATGGTCCTGTACAACTCTATTACACATTCATGTACATAAGGGTTATTTTTTTTTACTTTAGGTCTTTCTCTACCTTTCTCGGAACAGTAAAAAATGATTGTCAAGATGGCTGTGACTCAAAATGATTGTCCGAGTTTTTAATTCAGTGCAATAAATTGTAGTATATAGCCAGAAAGACTGGAGGGGATTGATGTCTTTAAAAGGGGAACCCAGACAGGTCTATATTGTTAACTCAACATTGTTTTTTCCCTCCAAACACTTTTATAGATAATCAGATATTTCCCGGGAAGTGACAAGGCTTTTGTGGTTGCTTTTTGTGCAGACTCTGTACTATTGCCTTACAGTTTTTTCCTAAATTCTTTGTAGTTTCTTCCTTTATTTGGTTTAACCAGATTCCTATTCCAGTGTTGTCCAGAATAGGCCGTGACTAGCCAGTAATGTGTTAGCCTAGCTATATGAAGCTATATGCTCTGTATTGTGCATGAAGATCATGTTAGATGACACAATGCTTTGAGCTATGGCTGGTCCACCACTCACAGTTGGTTTTAGTTATGTATTTTCTGTTTGTACTTTTCTGAATAGGACTTTATTTCAAGACCTTATTGTTCCAGGACCACAATATTTGTTGCCATCACTAATACATCATTGGAGTCCGACTGAAGTACGGGAATCAAAGAGTACCTGTTACGATCTCCAGCAGAAGGATATGTTTAAAGCTCCCGGGCATCCTCGTAGCCTGAGACTTGTTCCGAGACTGAGGCAATCTAAGGACTCATTTCCAAAGGCCACAGAGACTTTGCATTGGTTTTTTTGGGGGAAAAAAGTCCTTAAAGGGGTATTCCGCCCCCAGACATCTTATCCCCTATCCAAAGGATAGGGGATAAGATATCTAATCACGGAGGTCCCGCAGCTGGGGACCCCCGCGATCTCCCTGCGGCACCCGACGTTCGTTTAGAGGGTCGAGTGCAGCACCAGAGGCTTGTGACTTCAAGGGCCACGCCCTGCTCATGATGTCACAGCCACACACCCTCAATGCAAGTCTCCTATAGACTTGCATTAAGGGGCGTGGCCATGATGTCACTAGTGGGGCATAACCGTGACGTCACGAGCCTCCACCCCGCATCGCCAATCACCAGATTTCTGGGGTGCCACAGCCAAGATTGCGGGAGTCCCCAGCGGCAGGACCCCAGCGATCAGACTTCTTATCCCCTATCCTTTCAATAGGGGATAAGATGTCTAGGGGGGGAGTACCCCTTTAAAGACTTTAAATATCCTGCCACCGGAGATTGTGATAGGTACCATTAAAGTTTTGGTAGTAACTATGTCTGGTTTTGCAACTTATTTCCAGTGACTTGGAAAAAACTGAGCTGCAGTAAGCTACAATATCAAACACAAGTTCTTCAAAGTCCTTATTCAGCTGATTTTCAGAGGGTGAGGTAGTCAAACTCCCAGACTCCTGTAATATTGATGGCTTATCCCATGTTGTTCCCATATAGTGAATACTGTACACGAAATATACAACAGCTGTAGAACAGAACTACAGTTGAACTGATACTTGTAATAATCTATAACATGACAATGATATATTCAGCTACTCAACGTCCTTCACATTTCGGAATTTTGCCCTCTGTTCTCTTTTCTGTGATAAATATCTCTTAGTATATACATTTCAAGGAGCTTTTTTTTAAAGTGAAGATGCTGCGGTGAAGTGGGGAGTGTACTCTTTGTTATGATGACAGGGAATATATCATATTGAGTGAAGAGAGAGGAGAACATATTTATGACTGTATCCCCAGAATGACCCTCCTTTGATATTCCTTCTGTTAGAAGTAGACAGGGAGTGAAGGTGCAGACTGCATTCTTTTCTCGTTATTCTTTATACAATAGCAAAAAAAAAAATGAAAAATTGATAAACCAGGTTCATGTATAAATAACCACCATTTACCAACCCCTATAGATGCTCGTAATCATCATAAAAAGGTCTACAAGAGTGGCCACCGCAGGGGAACCGTGGCATTATATGGCAGACCTGTAGACCAATGGTAAAGCTGTGTAATATGGCACAAGTCTGCTAAAGTCTGAGCAGCTTTTGCAAAGTGAATATTTATTTTAGTCTCAAACTAAAGGCTTAAATGGGGACCTCCCTTTATGATTTCCATAAGCCTTAAGAGGGCATATGGATAAGGATTGTCTACATTCAACAACCCTTTAAGAGAACTGTGTGTAAAGGAGTGGTTGTGGTCATTATCTGGACATACACATTGAGGCAGTGTCTTAAAGGAGATTTGCAGTATATAACACTTATCCCACAGGATAGGGAACAAGTGTCTGATCGCGGGGGTCCCAACGCTGGGGACCAACACGATTTCCTGTGTGGGGTTCAGGCATTGCCGTGGCTGTGCAAACGCTGCATCTCCACCTCTCCCACAGAGATATATGGAGGGAGCTTGTCGGCCACAGTGTCATGCTGTAGGTGACACGCCTCCTGCAAGGAAGACCTGCAGCAGAGCCGGAGGTCCCAGTGTTCGGACCCCCTGCGATCAGACACTTATCCCCTATCCTGCGGATAGGGGATAAGTGTTATACACCGCAGATCTCCTTTAATAGTAATCCCATATCTGTTATTTGCCAAAAAATGAATTAAATCCCATCTAAGTGTAACCAACCTGATATACAATGTCTGGAAAAGCTGAGTATATGTACCTTTCAAAAGCCAGAAGGAAGGTATATGCTTGTGCTTCCTGTTCCTGCAGCATAAGAGGAACAGGCAGTTCTGTGTGTTCAGAGCCCCAGAAGGCACAGAAGTACTAGCGTGAAAATTACTTCTATTAAAAAATCTTAATCATTCCAGTACATTTTAGGGGCTGTATACTACAGAAGAAATGTTTTTCTTTTTGGATTTCTCTTATGTCACGACCACAGTTCTCTCTGCTGACCTCTGTTGTCCATTTTGTGGTGGTGCACCATCTTGCTGGAAAAACTCAGGGAACGTGCCAGCTTCAGTGCAAAAAAAAGGGAAACACATCATCATGTAGTAATTTTGCATATCCAGTGGCCTACATGATGATGTGTTTCCCTCTTTATGCACTGAAGCTGGCACGTTCCCTGAGTTTTTCCAGTAAGATGGTGCACCACCACAAAATGAAACAACAGAGGTCAGCAGAGAGCACTGTGGTCGTGACATAAGAGAAATCCAAAAAGAAAAACATTTCCTCTGTAGTATACAGCCCCTAAAATGTACTGGAATGATTAAGATTTTTGAATAGAAGTAATATGGGTGTCAGGTTCGAGCATTCCTAGATGAACAGTTTCCTGGAAAGTGGATTGGTCATCGTGGGCCAGTTGAATGGCCCCCAAGGTCTCCCGATCTGACCCCCTTAGACTTTTATCTTTGGGGTCAATTGTCTATGCTGTGAAGATACGAGATGTGCAGAACCTGAAACTACGGATACTGGAAGCCTGTGCTAGCATTTCTCCTGCGGTGTTGCTATCGGTGTGTGAAGAGTGGGAGAAGAGGGTTGCATTGACAATCCAACACAATGGGCAGCACATTGAACACATTTTATAAGCGGTCAGAAACTTGTAAATAACTCATGAAAGAATAAAATTATGTTAAAACCAATCATATCATTGTTTTTCTTGTGAAATTCCCATCAAGTTTGATGACCCTCTTCCTATTGAAAAAACAAAAGTTGGATTCAAAATGTCCGACTTCAAAATGGCAGCCATGGTCACCACCCATCTTGAAAAGTTTCCCCCCTCACATATACTAATGTGCCACAAACAGGAAGTTAATATCACCAACCATTCCAATTTTATTAAGGTGTATCCATATGAATGGCCCACCCTGTAGATCTTACAAGAGTATACTTGGACCCTCATTTTATAGGTTTACCTGCTTTCCCCTGATGGGGCCTGATCTCACAAGGACCATTCACATAACTATGGGATTGCAGCCATGAACCCATGGCTGTTCTACTACTCTATAATATGAAGTTTACTATTTCCCCTGTGTAGGTAAGAGTGAAAGCTTTACTTTGTCATAATTATAGTTTATTTCTTACAACAAAAAAGATCATTAGAGGTTTAACTGGTTCCTCTAAATTAAAGAGTAGGGACAGGTGAGGAAGTACAATCCATATATTATACCCACAGTGTAAAGCACAAATTATGAGTATTGTCAAGACCATTTACTAAAACTCAGTTACTCATTTACAGTTCAATTCTAGTTAATATTCTGTATTGTTCCAAACCCATGTACTCCAAGGCAGCCCTCATAACTCCATGCACACTTGAACAGAAAGCATTTTCCTTTCTAACAAGTAATCCATTTATCCAGATTATACATAATTGGTTACTTTCATTCCTTTTTCTGAACTCAAAATGTATCAACTTATCATTCATTTAAAAAAAAAAAGGTTCATGTCTTGTCTTTACAAGGTTGACTATCATGCTACCTATAGAAATCTATGGAGAGGGAAGGGGTAAGAGGCAGAGGCCAGAGGCAGACAGAGAGACTGCAGAGAGTATATATACAAGATCACTGTGATGTCACCCCAGTACCTGATTCACAGAATACACTGCCCAGTACTGCTCTATAATGTCCTCCATGCAGCTGCTGCTTCCGAGGATGTGCTGTAGAGATAAAGGGGAATGGGATTACCTCCTCTGTGTGTTTATAGTATATAGCGAACTTTATATATATATATATATATATATATATATATAGATAGATAGATAGATAGATAGATAAAGAAAATCTGCAGCACTACTTATCCAATATAGCAGCGGGTGCCAGCGCCTCAGACCCAATCAAAGTCCATGAAATATAGATGTAGAAAAAGCGCAGCACTCCTCAGGTACGTGAAAAAAATTGTGGTTTATTGGCTCACATAGCAGCAACGTTTCTGTCATACCGTAGGACCATTTTCAAGCTTAGTGACACAACTCAAGTAAGGGGTATAAATACCCAAACACATGTGTACAATCAACTTCATAATCAGTGTAAACAATTATCAAATAAAGTGCATAGGTAATAAACATACATCACATTAAAATCAGTGCAAACAATATCCCAAGTGTATAGTCATATTGCATAATGTGCATTACATAAAGTGCCAAATAGATTAAAAAGATGCTTGAAAATCTCATAATACATATAATTATCTATTAATAACTACAGCTGACAATGATATTTAATAATACTTGATAGGTGGAGATACCTGTGAGATGCTTCCAAAACAAATACAGCATGGCGCCCGCGGCGTCGGACGTCGTTCTCGGCGTCTCCCATTACGAGCAACCAAGTTCCGGTCAGGTGAACATGTCACATGACCGCCAACAATCACATGATAACGTAGTCATGGAACCCACAGATGCCAAAACTTGCGCCCGTGAGAAACATGTAATTCAGATGGAGGATAGTCTAGAGTGTGAACAACGCCCAAAGGTTGACACATAACCAATCCCAATATACAGGATGATTGAGAAAAAATATTACATATCTCATGAAAGGTAGAAACAAAGTAAAATCGAGTGAAAATACAATTAAAAAGATAATAGAAATAATAATAATAAAATAAATATAAATAAAAAAATAAAAAATAATATTTAAATAAAAAATAATATTTATTTATTGTTAGTGTTCTCACCTCGGAACTAGGGAGGTAGAATTGTAGCCATCAACCAAAGTCACTCCCTGGTTTGTAGGGCGACCCCGGATGTACCCAGAAACCCGGTCGTCACCCGAGGACGCCAAAGGTTCATCCAACGAACACAGGGCTCCGATTCGCCGGAGTTCCCACTACAGCCAAATTGGGAGTGTGCTAACAATTGGGTAGCACTATAGACTCGTACATATATGTATATATACTCAGGCCATCACACCTCTACCAACAGATGTCGAAATAATAGAAATGAATAAAAAAAATAATAATAATAATGAATGTAGCAAATAATAAAAATAAAAAAATTATAAATAAATAAAAAAATAAAAAATATGCAAAATACAAATAAAAATAAATATAAAAGGGTTATAATAATAATTAACCAAATAAAACATGAAGTTAGAGTTTAGGGATTTATTAGTGCACACTAAAGGTCGTGTCTCTCACTTAATGACTATATCTCCATCAGAATGCATCTATATACATGTAAGAACATAAGATTATTATATAAAAAATATGAGAGCAGTCGCACAGGTGTCTTCCACTTTGAAGTTCTTTAAACTGAAACAAATAAAAGAAATAAAGAAAGAAAAAATAATTAATATTTATACTGATGATTACAGTACATAACAATAATCATATCAATAATCATAATTCATATAAGTCTAAATTGTGTCAAAAAGTCCTAGCTGAAATTGTTAAAAATTGTCAACAGATGGAATTGTTGAAAATTGTCAAGAGGTATGTATAGAGTAGAAAAACTATGCTCACCACTCATATTATATTAAAGTCGACATTAAGACCTGCTGGACGGAGTGCGTTTAACTGGTGAATCCACCAAAATTCCCTCTGTCTTAACCTTGCCAGTCTATCACCACCCCTTTTGGGTTTGGGAACAGATTCTAGTGCCATAAATTTGAAATCCTTGTCAGTGTGACCTACTTCAGTATAATGCTTTGAAACAGGAAGATCCATTCTGCGCTTACGGATGCTATATCTATGATTGTTGATTTGCACCTTGAGGCTGCACGTGGTTTGGCCCACATAAAGCAGTCCGCATGGGCACATCACCACATAGACCACCCAACCGGAGTCACACGTCAGGAACTGTCTCAACTCATATTTTTTGTGTGTTATAGGATGAGTGAACGTGTTTCCCTTCAACATTGAGGGGCAATTGATACACGTAAGGCAAGGAAAGGATCCTTTTCTCTGGGGTCCTAAGAAAGTTTGGTGACTGATTTTCTGTAAAGGAACTTCTGTTTTTACTAATTTGTCTCTTAAATTATATGATCGTCTATAAGACATAAGAGGGTTCACTTGGAATTCTCTAATATTTTTAAAACTGTCTCACAAAATAGGCCAATGTTTATTCAGGATATTAGAAATACAGTTACTGTGTGCAGAGTAAGTGGAGATTAAAGGAATCCTAGTGTGTTTAGCTCTGGTTTTGGGTTGTAAAATGGATTGTCTATCTAGCGCTAATACCTCCTCCTTGTGTGCATTGATGATGTCATCAGGATAACCCCTTTGTTGGAAATTTCTTGACATACCATTTAGTGTCTCCATTAACTTAGAGCTGTCATCCACGATCCTCCTTGCCCTCAGCATCTGACTGTAGGGCAAGGAGTTAACCATTTTTCGCGGATGACAGCTCCGGAAATGGAGCAAGGTATTTTTATCTGTAGATTTGGAATATAATGTAGTGTGTAATTGCTGTCCTGTTTTGCAAACCATCACATGAAGAAAGCTCACTTCCTGTTTGGAATAGGTCATGGTGAATTTAATTTTGTCCTCCATATTATTTAAGAAATCATGAAAAGTGTGCAGCTCTTCCTCGGAGCCACTCCACAGGAGGAAGACATCATCGATATATCGCCACCACCCCAGACAATGTCTGAAGTGGTGGGACACATAGACGAAGTCTTCCTCCAATGAACTAACATACAGATTTGCATACATTGGCGCAACATTAGTCCCCATAGCGGTCCCAACTAACTGTAAATAATATTTTTCATCAAAAATAAAATAATTGTTAGTCAGAATTAGTTTTAATAAATCTAACATAAAATGTTGGGCCGCTATGGGGAAGTCTGTTGTCGCCAATTTGTTTTGAACTGCTGCAATCCCTTTGTTGTGATCAATAGATGTGTAAAGACTGGAAATGTCAAATGAAACCAGAATGGTGTCTGCAGGTATGTTGGTATTGTGTATTTTACTTAAGAAATCATTAGTATTGCGTATATACGACTGGGCCCTGAAAACCAATGGTCGTAGAACTCTATCCAGGAAAATGGAAGCATGACTCAATACCGCCTCCCTACCCGAAACGATCGGGCGGCCAGGTGGATTAGACAATGATTTGTGAACCTTTGGCAGGATATAAAGCGATGGCGTTTTAGGATACTGTATCAAAAGAAATTGTTGAGTGGCTCATCAATGATACCTGCTGCCAAAGATTCACAGACAAGATTAGTAAAACGTTTTTGTATATCAGGACATGGATCTCTATCCAACAGTTGATATGTATTAACATCCATGAGTTGTCTGTACACCTCCTTCTTGTAATCAGCTGTGTCCATAACCACGATCCCACCACCCTTGTCTGCGGGTTTAATGGTGAGATTGTGGCTATGGACAAGCTGATCCAAGGCAACCTTCTCTGCCCAAGTTAGATTGGGATGCTCTCTACCAGAAGGCCTTTCTTTCAATGTTTCAATATCTTGTCGTACTAAGGACATAAAGGTCTTTAAGGATGTGAGATCAAAACAGGATTGAATGTGCTCTTGTTTTTAAGATCAAACTTACTAAGCTGTAACATACAGGTATTGGTATGAGACCCAGGCTGAAAATCAGTATGGGTGTCAAACCAAATCTTCAACTTAAGATTTCTAAAAAAAAATACTGCAAATCACATTCAATTTTGTACCAATCCGTATTAGTTATAGGGCAAAAAGAAAGTCCTTTAGAGAGCAATTGTACCTGAGTCTCTGTCAGAGTATACGATGAGATGTTAATAACCGTCTCTGTTATTTCTTCTTCTGTTGTGGATGGGGATTGTTGTTCCTGCCTGTTCTCTGTGTTCTGGTTCTTCCTTGGCTTGTGGCGTTTTCGCCCCCCTCTCCTTGTGGGTTTCCTGGAGATGGGTTCGAGGCAGAGTCCTCCCCTAAAAAATCATTAGTGGGAAAAACATGAAAATCAGAAACCTTATGAGTCGTTTTTTTCTTCCCTGGCTTAGGGGTGGCATTTTGTTGATTAGGCACATAGAATTTCTGTTGATGCCAAGTATATACATGTCCTTTTGAATAATCTCCTGCATCCCTATGCCACTTCTTTTTCTTGACCTCCATAACATCATTTTTGTATTTATCAGAAAAGCCTTGGAATCATTCAAAATACAATGTACACTCATCCGTTGACAATATATCTTGCAAGTTTTTTTTCAACTCATTCACTTTGGCCCGAGCTATCTCCAGTTCTTTTTGCAAAAAATCAAGGTTAAGCAATATAATGTCAAGAGCATATCTATCTGAAATAGCTTCAAATTTCCTTTTAAATTCCACACTATCAGTCTGCACAGCTGGTCTAAGTCTTGAGCGCATGCCTCTAGGAATCCTTTTGTTTTTATAATATTCTCCTAATGTAATCAAATGCAGTTCAAGCATAATACATCTTCTAGACTCGTATTCGAAATTACGTTTAATGCCCGTAATAGCAGGTGTAGCAAGAAACGTGGCATCTCCTTTCACTCCATTCAAAATCCTCTCAACTTCAACATCAGCATAGGACGACATATGAGCCATATCAAAATCCATTTGTGCTTCCATTGTACAAAAATGTACAGAAAGAATGGAGACACTAAATGGTATGTCAAGAAATTTCCAATAAAGGGGTTATCCTGATGACATCATCAATGCACACAAGGAGGAGGTATTAGCGCTAGATAGACAATCCATTTTACAACCCAAAACCAGAGCTAAACACACTAGGATTCCTTTCATCTCCACTTACTCTGCACACAGTAACTGTATTTCTAATATCCTGAATAAACATTGGCCTATTTTGCGAGACAGTTTTAAAAATATTAGAGAGTTCCGAGTGAACCCTCTAATGTCTTATAGACGATCATATAATTTAAGAGACAAATTAGTAAAAACAGAAGTTCCTTCACAGAAAATCAGTCACCAAACTTTCTTAGGACTCCAGAGAAAAGGATCCTTTCCTTGCCTTACGTGTATCAATTGCCCCTCAATGTTGAAGGGAAACACGTTCACTCATCCTATAACACACAAAAAAATATGAGTTGAGACAGTTCCTGACGTGTGACTCCGGTTGGGTGGTCTATGTGTTGATGTGCCCATGCGGACTGCTTTATGTGGGCCAAACCACGTGCAGCCTCAAGGTGCACATCAAAAATCATAGATATAGCATCCGTAAGCGCAGAATGGATCTTCCTGTTTCAAAGCATTATACTGAAGTAGGTCACACTGACAAGGATTTAAAATTTATGGCACTAGAATCTGTTCCCAAACCCAAAAGGGGTGGTGATAGACTGGCAAGGTTAAGACAGAGGGAATTTTGGTGGATTCACCAGTTAAACGCACTCCGTCCAGCAGGTCTTAATGTCGACTTTAATGTAATATGAGTGGTGAGCATAGTTTTTCTACTCTATACATACCTCTTGACAATTTTCAACAATTCCATCTGTTGCCAATTTTCAACAATTTCAGCTAGGACTTTTTGACCCAATTTAGACTTATATGAATTATGATTATTAGTATGATTATTGTTATGTACTGTAATCATAGGTATAAATCTTAATTCTTTTTTCTTTATTTATTTTATTTGTTTCAGTTTAAAGAACTTCAAAGTGGAAGACACCTGTGCGACTGCTCTCATATTTTTTATATAATAATCTTATGTTCTTACATGTATATAGATACATTCTGATGGAGATATAGTCATTAAGTGAGAGACACGACCTTTAGTGTGCACTAATAAAACCCTAAACTCTAACTTCATGTTTTATTTGGTTAATTATTATTATAACTCTTTTATTTTTATTTGTATTTTGTATATTTTTTATTTTTTTATTTATTTATTATTTTTATTATTTGCTACATTCATTATTATAATTTTTTTTTAAATTCATTTCCATTATTTCGACATCTGTTGGTAGAGGTGTGATGACATGAGTACATATACATATATGTACGAGTCTATAGTGCTACCCAATTGTTAGCACACTCCCAATTTGGCTGTAGTGGGAACTCCGGCGAACCGGGGATTCCTAACAGAACCCCGTGTTCGTTGGATGAACCTTTGGCGTCCTCGGGTGACGACCGGGTTTCTGGGTACATCTAGGGTCGCCCTACAAACCAGGGAGTGACTTTGGTTGATGGCTACAATTCTACCTCCCTAGTTCCGAGGTGAGAACACTAACAATAAATAAATATTTTTTTTTTTTTTATTTATTTATATTTATTTTACTATTATTATTTCTATTATTTTTTTAATTGTATTTTCACTCGATTTTACTTTGTTTCTACCTTTCGTGAGCTATTTTTTTTAAATGTATCCAAAAACTGTTTAGAAAAATCGTGGTGTGAACCCACCCGAAGAGTTATTTTGTCAAGTAAAGATTGTTCCATTGTTTCTGTTAGACATAACCTTTTGGGGCTAAACAATGCACAAGCAGACAGTCTGTTGTTTCACTGAACACTGCAACAGGAGCAGGAACTCTTTTATTACTTATGAGGCATAGACAAAACATGAACTCACAAACGTAACACTGCCATCTAGTGGTCATACAATGTAGTAGGCACACAGCAATGACATACAGTGGTTGTTGCTCAACAGTTTCCTAACTCAGACTGTTTGGCCTACTGTTCTAAACTACAACACGAAGGACAACAAACATACCATCAGACCTGACACTTTACAGGGTGTGCATTAGAGTACCATGGCCACCAACAACACCTATGCAACCCTGGCTTCACATTGCCAGCCCACAATATGTTGGGCAACCCTGTGGAAGCCCTTGTACCATTTTAACCACCACCAAGACCTGCAAATGACTACAGGATCCAGCTAACCCACAGGCATTCTCCCCCTCAGCAACATCTGTACTCCCTCTGGACTGCACAGACACAAGACTGAACCGTCTCACTACACAGAGGCATGGGAAATCTCATCTGCCCCAGCGTCCGGATCGTTTAGTTCAGAACACTGGGTGGGGGTGGGTCGTGATGTCACGGCCACGCCCCTCGTGACATCACACCCCCTCAATGCAAGTCTATGGGAGGGGGCGTGACGTACGTCACGCCCCCTCCCATAGACTTGCATTTAGGGGGTGTGGTGTGATGTCATGACCCACGCAGCCCGTACCCAGCATTCAGAACTAAATGTTCCGGACACTAGGGCAGAGGAGTACCTCTTTAATAGTTATAAATAAATACTTAATCGGGGAGCACGTGTCCCCATGTGTTGAAAACATGCAATAAAAGATGGTTGTTTGGGCCTCAATTATCTGAATTGTTGTCTACACCTACTGACGCTTTACTGTACGATAGTGTTTTCTTTAAAACAGGATATTTCCAGGTTTTGTTGTGATCTGATCATACTATGGACAGAGATGTTATATAACTTGTATTGTAAGAACAGCTGCTGGAGGAATTGTTCTTTTATTGGTTGAAGGGGGCGTAATGTCTGGGAAAGCTTGCTCAGCTAATCTTCTCTTTCTTCTGTAAGAATCCACAGCAAAGAAATATATTTCAGACATGCAGCAACAAAGACCATTGTTACAAGACCCTCCCAGATAGAAATGGGGATGATCTGTCTCAATAAAACCAATAAGTACTTCGCTCAACAAAGCAATGTCAGTATTTGGGATGTTGCAGCGCAGTTACATTGGTAATAAAAATGCAGCTACGGTAATTAAAATGTACCAACAACTATGAGGTTTCCACAGTATCTAAGCAATCATGTAAGATAAGCAAACATCGTACTGGGATAGTACTTACTTGTATGCACTGTATTGTTCTTGCACAGAGAAGGATTCCAGTTCCAGCAAATAAAGTTTGTTTGCTGTATAATGGAAAGTTGTGTAATTTTCGAATATATTTTGTGTATTAAAGGGGTTCTCCGGTGCTTAGACATCTTATCCCCTATCCAAAGGATAGGGGATAAGATGCCTGATCACGGGAGTCCGGCCGCTGTGGACCCCCGTGATCTTGCATGCGGAACCCCGTTTGTAATCAGTCCCCGGAGCGTGTTCGCTCCGGGTCTGATTACCGGCGACCACACACGCCGCCTGCCCTGTGGTCGCCGGTAATCAGACCCGGAGCGAACACGGGGACTGATTACAAACGGGCTGCCGCGTGCAAGATCACGGGGGTCCCCAGTGGTGGGACTCCCGCGATCAGGCATCTTATCTCCTATCCTTTGGATAGGGGATAAGATGTCTAAGCACCGGAGAGCCCCTTTAACTCCAGGACCATCTGACCATTTGAGCAACTTGGGCAGACCCATGTATGACACAAGCGCAGATCTGGCTAATCGGCCCTTCATATTGTGCAAAAGGGCCACACTAACTGGATAATTTGTGCACCCCTTTACTAACATACAAAGAAGAGTCCAAAACGAGATTGCACTCACCATTCACAGGCTTTATTCAACAACGTACAGGCATAGATGAGCGGAGACAGGGGCACTCCGGGACAAGTTGCCCAAAATTGGCCTTTACTAACATAATTGTCAGCCGCACATCTATATACATTAATGTATGACCAACTAGAATAAAGTTGAAAGAAGAAACACGTCCATCAAGTTAAACCTATATCCCTACTGTGTTGATCCAGAGGAAGGCAGAAAACCCTTATAAGGTTGATGCCAATTGCCCCATACTAAGGGGAAAATTCCTTCCCGACTCCAATATGGCCTTCTTTCCCCCAAACATAGAAAATCTACACACAAGGACCCAAATGGGCCCACAAAACCTTCTTTAAAACCTTTCTAACCCATTAAAAAAACTTTTATTAAATTCAGATTAAAAGGAGAAAAAATATGTGTAGAGTGATTCGTGAACTTAAAATATACACAAGTCCCCAGATAAAGTATTTAGTACTGCTATGAACTAAACATAGAGGATGCTCCTAATATATTAGTACATCAGTGATGAGTTTTGATAGGTCTAATCCCAGTGCTGAGACTCCCACTGTTTGTTCTCTAGATATAGACAGGAGAAGCGCAATGCTGTGTGCTACACTACCTGACTTGGCGGTCAATCTGCCTCATTGCGGGAGATGGGCGAGAGATGAGCTAGATGGGGTGCTTCTCCCAGCTATATGTAGAAATCGGTGAGGGTCTGAGAACTAAAACCCTAACCAATTAAATCTTTTGACTTTTCTGTGTCCGGCCTTAAAACTGTATTCTATCCCTTTATATACTACCTGATGTCGATAGTAATACAAATACTGGTAAGAAATCTGATATATTTTATTGTGGATAAGAGTAGATATAGGATAATAGGGTCCCATTACCATGTACTTATACAGAACTATTCACACTGGATAGCTGTCAAAAAAGAACACCCATAATAGGTACATTAGATGCAGAAACTTTCTTTGTATTAGGGTGAAATAAATTCCCATTGTGACACATTTTCTCTAAGTGGCGTGCACCCTGGTACAATGAACGGATTCCAGAGAGGCATTAAGAGGGTTAATAAATGCATTACGTTGCTGGAATGCTGGAGATCACAATGTGAACAGCTGCCGGGTACAGCCACCTCTTGGGGCTTATAGTGTCTCACATTTCTTTTAAAAGAGGGATTTGTGGTATTTATGAGTAATTCACACATTACCGATCAATGATATTGAAAACCACTAACACTCAGGTTCTCCCCAGACTCCTCAGCTGAACTGTTCCTACATTACAAAGAAATTGCCTTAAAAGAAAATTGTTTTGGCAACAATGCTAATGCTGTTTTTAGGACATACATAAGCAAAGCTAGAACCAGTACTCTCAATGTCTGTCCTTAGATCCCTTTTTTGTACATAATGTAGTCTACATGTATTATGCCTACAATATAAGGCATTATTCTGGTAAGTGTCTGGACACCACTCTTGGTCACCGTGGGTATTCCTAGCCATGATATCACGGGCAAGTTGCAAGTGCTAATGGGTGTGATGCCATAGTAAAGTTGTATGGATTGTTTGAGTATCTCTATTTGTACCTTTTTCTGTGTTTTGGACCCACCCCTGGTTAAAATACTGGCCAAAGTATTCACTATATTACTGACCAAAATACAAAAAACCTAGGATAACATTTATTTCCCTAACTGACTGGACCAGCATACACCTTCAGTAGCTGTCTGCCGAAAGTTAATTCAGCTGACAGCTATCTAACTCGATCCCCATATGCACATGAGTTTTCAGTTCAGCCATAGTTCATGTGTTCTGAAAGTGGAGAGGGAAGGTAAGTCACTGACAAACCGCTTTAGTGGCAGCTTATCTCCCCAAAAACAAAGGGGTCAGGTAGTTAAAATCCAACATCCAACCCTTCTCTCCCCAAACAGTATCTGACGGGAGACCTCCATATGCTCAGACAGCCAGCCCAGCATTGTGGCCAACATATTCTTTTGTACTAGTCTTAAGAAACAGATAACCTCGGCACCACTCTCACTCAGCAAGTTCCACTATATCTCCCCAATACGGACATAGGGGCTTTAAACTCTGCAAGGAGGTTTGAGATTTCTTGGTCAGATTCCCAGGTGGAGGTCACCAGAATAGTTACTGATGAGCAGCAAGTGTGCGAAAGGATGTAATAGTATAGTGCGGAAGAGTAGAGCCACGATTCATCACCTGGAGAGGAGGAATTTAGGAACAAAACCAAGATCAAATCAGAGCATAACACAATACAGGAAAATACCATAAAGCACAAGCAAGAAAGGTATGCTGATTTTTAAAAAAAATAGGCTGCCAGGCCAGACATGGATACCCTACACTGCTGGAGGCTCAGAGCAGGTCCCAGAAAAGAAAGCATTGGCGAACCCAGAAGTGGAAAGTCAGACTCCCTTGTCAGGGCAATCTGACGCTGATGGTGGCAACCCTGAGAGATCATGGCTATGGCTGCTCGCTCATTGCAGCAAAAAAAACTGATCAAGTTGCCTTTGATTTATAAATGAAAGACGTAAAGTAAAGATGCATGCCTATGGCCATATTACAGTACTTGAGTTTGCATCAAAATACTGTGTTTGCTAGTAGATAACCAGCCTGACTGCAACCTTAGCTCTGGCTGCCAGCAGGCACATGAAATGTTGGTTGGATTTTAACCCAAGACTGTAGTAAGACAAAGCTTCAAGGAAATCTGTCACCAGTGTCACCTGCACTAACCTGTCGGTACCGACAAGTAGTGCAGGTGACACTGATGACAACGGTACTTACCTTGTCTCGTTCCATGCAAGGGATCTCCGGTAATCTCCTCTGTTAACTTCAGCCCCGGCCCAGCTTGGGGCACAGGCAGAGCTTAGTGACATCACCACTGCTGTTCTCCAGCAACGGGAGCCAGCAGAGAGTAGCAGAGGCTTGAGACATGGGCAGAGCTTAGCGACGTCCCCTCTGCTGGGTCCCGCTGCTAGAGAACAGCAGTGATGATGTCACAAAGCTCTGCCCGTGCCCCAAGCCACTGCTGCTCTCTGCTGGCTCCCGCTGCTGGAGAACAGCAGCGGGGATGTCACTAAGCTGCGCCAGTGCCCCAAGCCGGGCCGGAGCTGAAGTTAACAGAGGAGATTACCGGAGATCCCATGTACGGAACCGGACAAGGTAATTATCATTGTCCCCAGTGTCACCAGCACCACATGTCGGTACCGACAGGTTAGTGCAGGTGATACTGGTGACAGATTTCGTTTCAGTAACATCCAATGAGCAATACAGACCATTGTACATCCTGTGATATGTCCTGTATTCCAATAACAGTTTATTTTTTCTTTTGATGATTTTCTTTCTTCTTTTGCTTGAGCATCTTCAACTTCCTTGAGTTTCTTCTTTATTTCTTCTGAGAAGATAAAGTTTAGAATTCTTTCTTGTTGTGCATGGGATATTTTTTTCACACCATTTAACCACAAGTCTACAGTGACTCTAAAAAAGCACCACCTTTGAAAAACAATTTCACAGATAGGTAGGACATGAGTAGGATTCACCAACAATCTAATGTACATAGGCAGAACAATGTCCCAAACCTTTTTCTTTCAGGATATAAAGGATCTGGCATGCTGGATTTTAAAATGTAAATAGTTTTTTTTTTCTCCTGGGAAATTAAAAGGCTTATCCAAGATAATGTGACTTTAGTACTTACCTGCCAGAGAATAATGGACATGCTTAGGAAGGATCTTTGCTTGTCTTGGGGCTAAATGGTTGTGTTGTGAGTCCACCAGAGTGCGGAGAGACAAGGGCAGCCTGGAATCCAGTTAAGCGGGTCTTTAATTGTATGAGTAGATCGAATGAGCCCATCTCCACCATATTTGAGACACTTTAGTGGTATATACACCTTCATTAATTGCTATTAACCGTTCATATTGACAAGCCGTGTTTTAATACTCACTTTTAGATAACTTTTAAATGGGTACTCCAGTGGGAAACAATATTTTTTAAATCAACGGGTGCCAGAGAGTTAAACATGTTGTGCTGTGTTTGACACTACAATTCCCTGCAGCCTTGTGAAGTATGATGAGTATTAGTTCTAGTACTCGCCGATACCAAGTACAAGTACTTTTATTTTAAGGGAATCTGACACCAGGGTGACGCGGTTTCTGGTGCTGCTTACCGTGCTGATATGTGGGTTCCTTGTTGTGCGCAATGGAGGCGGCTGCTGTAGTAAGAGCCAAGATTTCTCTTTTTGCATTGGCGGCGAGACCGATGTCTCCAGAGCGACTGTGCTGATGATCACATGGTGAGCAGCGATAAAAATCGGGTCACCTGCACTATCTACCTAGAAATTCAAGTTAGTGCAAATTACTCTGCTGTAAGATTGCCTTTAATAGTAGGGAGTAAAGATAGGTGCAGACATTAGTAGCAGCCCCCCTGTTGACCGCAGACGCCCCCCCCCCCCCATTGTAGCCAGCAGACCCCCCCCCCTTGTAGATAGTAGGACCCCCTTGTAGTTAGCAGGCCTCCCCTTGTAGATAGCAGGCCCCCCTTGTAGATAGCAGGACCCCCCCCCCCTTGTAGATAGCAGGACCCCCCTTGTAGATAACAGGACTCCCCTTGTAGATAGCAGGAACCCCCCTTGTAGATGGCAGGCCTCCCCCTTGTAGATAGCAGGACCCCCCTTGTAGATAGAAGGCCTCCCCTTGTAGATAGCAGTCCTCCCCTTGTAGATAGCAGGACCCCCCTTGTAGATAGCAGGACTCCCCCTTGTAGATAGCAGGCCTCCCCTTGTAGATAGCAGGACCCCCCCTTGTAGATAGCAGGCCTCCCCTTGTAGATAGCAGGCCTCCCCTTGTAGATAGCAGGACCCCCCCTTGTAGATAGCAGGACCCCTCTTGTAGATAGCAGGACCCCCCCTTGTAGATAGCAGGATCCCCCTTGTAGATAGCAGGATCCCCCTTGTAGATAGCAGGACCCCCTTGTAGATAGCAGGCCTCCCCTTGTAGATAGCAGGACCCCCCCTTGTAGACAGCAGGACCCCCCTTGTAGATAGCAGGACCCACCTTGTAGCCAGCAGACACCCCCACCCCTTGTAGATAGCAGGCCCCTTGTAGCCAGCAGGACCCCCCTTGTAGTTTTTCACTTGCACCTGTCTGGTGTCGCCGCTCTGCAGCCCCGTACTCATCACTGCCGCTGCCCCGTTCTGCCTTCCGCATCATGGCATCTTATGGAGGAGCATGGGACATACACGTCACTCTGCTTCCTCCGTAGTGTTACGCTGGGTGTAAAGATAGGTGCAGACATTAGTAGCAGCCCCCCTGTTGACCGCAGACCCCTCCCCCCCATTGTAGCCAGCAGACCCCCCCTCCCTTGTAGATAGTAGGACCCCCTTGTAGATAGCAGGCCTCCCCTTGTAGATAGCAGGCCCCCCTTGTAGATAGCAGGACCCCCCCCCCCCCTTGTAGATAGCAGGGCCCCCCTTGTAGATAACAGGACCCCCGTTGTAGATAGCAGGAACCCCCCTTGTAGATGGCAGGCCTCCCCCTTGTAGATAGCAGGACCCCCCTTGTAGATAGAAGGCCTCCCCTTGTAGATAGCAGTCCTCCCCTTGTAGATAGCAGGACTCCCCCTTGTAGATAGCAGGTCTCCCCTTGTAGATAGCAGGACCCCCCCTTGTAGATAGCAGGCCTCCCCTTGTAGATAGCAGGACCCCCCCCCCCCTTGTAGATAGCAGGACCCCCCTTGTAGATAGCAGGACCCCCCTTGTAGATAGCAGGACTCCCCCTTGTAGATAGCAGGCCTCCCCTTGTAGATAGCAGGACCCCCCTTGTAGATAGCAGGCCTCCCCTTGTAGATAGCAGGCCTCCCCTTGTAGATAGCAGGACCCCCCCTTGTAGATAGCAGGACCCCTCTTGTAGATAGCAGGCCTCCCCTTGTAGATAGCAGGACCCCCCTTGTAGATAGCAGGACCCCCCCTTGTAGACAGCAGGACCCCCCTTGTAGATAGCAGGACCCACCTTGTAGCCAGCAGACACCCCCACCACTTGTAGATAGCAGGCCCCTTGTAGCCAGCAGGAGCCCCCTTGTAGTTTTTCACTTGCACCTGTCTGGTGTTGCCGCTCTGCAGCCCCGTACTCATCACTGCCGCTGCCCCGTTCTGCCTTCCGCATCATGGCATCTTATGGAGGAGCATGGGACATACACGTCACTCTGCTTCCTCCGTAGTGTTACGCTGGGTGTGTGTGTCACATGCTCCTCCATAAGATGCCATGATGCGGACGGCAGAACGGGGCAGCAGCAGTGACGCAGACAGCAGAACGGGGCAGGGGAGCAGAGCACTCCACCAGGTATCGGATTTGGTATCGGGGACATTAGACGAGTCCCCAATACCATGCAAATACCTGGTATCGGCCCCGATACCAATACTAGTATCGGGACATCCCTATAATTAAGTTTACAAGCCATACTTGTTTACATGGGGTCCCCATACCTACTGGGACACTAACCCATCTTGCAGCAGCCTCAGGCTTGTCCATGAGTCATGACCCATGGGCAAGGCTACATGAGCAGGTGCACCAATCACATCCCACCACCACAAAGGAGGGACACACCCCCTTCCACTCATCGGATGTATAACCCTGTGAGCTAATGAAGAGATGTCAAATGAAACATAAGATAAAGGACATTCACAATGAAGCTACTAACCTGCCTTGCAGTAACACACAAGGAATAACTTCTGAAAGAGCTTCCTGAAACTATCACCTGAAAGGTGGGTAAATGCACACATATGAAATTGCCCAAATTTATAGCCCGACTTGCACCTTTTTGTAAATTTGGTGCAGTGAGTTAAAAAGCCACCCATGAAAAAAAGGAGTAAAACAACACATACCAAAGCCATTATTCATAATACCCCCCATTATTTTGACAAATGTTACAATCCTTATTCTTGCTGTTAAAGGGGTACTCTGGTGCTTAGACATCTTATCCCCTATCCAAAGGATAGGGGATAAGATGCCTGATTATGGGGACCCTCTTGATCTTGCACGCAGCACCCCGTTAAAATCAGTCCCCGGAGCGCGTTCGCTCCGGGTCTGATTACTGGTGATCACGGGGGCTGGAGCATTGTGATGTCACGGCTCCGCCCCATGAACGCCAGTAATCCTGAAACGAACATGCTCCGGGGACTGATTTTTACCGGGGTGCTGCGTGCAAGATCATGGGGGTCCCCAGCGGTGGGACCCCCGTGATCAGGCATCTTATCCCCTATCCTTTGGATAGGGGATAAGATGTCTAAGCGTCAGAGTACCCCTTTAAACCTTGCAGTGATGATACAAGCAATTTGCCATATTGCATAGACAGTCTTCTATTCCAGCCCTCCACTGTACACAATAGGTTAAACGAACAACTGGGCTGATGGTTGTATGATACTGGGATCACCTGTTGACTGCAATACATAATGCTTTACTAAAGATTAATGGAGGATTTGAGACACTTACAAACAAGTAAACTGTAAGCAACCGATCACAAGGAATCCATGGAATGAAATATTATCCAGCGTAGATCCATGCGGTAAAAATAAACTGTGTAACATGACACGAAAAGTCTAAAAGTATATTAATGCTGCCATCAACAGCAAACATTAAAATATACATATATATATATATATATATATATATATATACACTATTTATTTATTTATTTATTTATGAGATGATATTTATTAAGATGATTATATACATATATATATATATATATATATATATATATATATATATATATATAAAGTTCCAATATGAGCAGCACACCAAGTAGCCAGAAAAGATGATGTCGGGGTGCAAGCAAATTAGAGCCTCAGCCGGCTAGCTCCTTCATCCACATATCCAAAATAGATGCAGCACACCACCGGATTCAATACAAAGTGAGGAAGTTTATTCCATGATGTATTACAGACAACGTTTCACCAGCCTCACGCTGGCTTTTTTAAGTAACAAGTGAGTGATAAGTGCGGGGCTTTATACAATGCCCTCCCATCATTGTATGACATCACATGATTCAAATTTGCATATATAAACATAGGTGGTATAATACAAACTTATACAAAAATAAAGTGCTATATATTACAACACAGTGTAATAAATGTTATCTATACATTACACATGTACATATAAGTGTAAACAAAGTGTCCGATTGTTATTATATTCAATTATCATTATATATTGCAATCCCACCTCTGTACATGCTCACTCTCTAGGGGCCGAGTCTGTGCACCATATTGAAAACAATGTGAGTCGATATGTAGTTGTCACTAGCAACGGAGTTCATATATGTACCAAAGTACAAAAGAACATGCATAATTGTGATAGGTATGATTGGCAAACTAATGTGGGCATTATCCATACGATTCCACACATCAATTGCATTCAGCACGGCATATGGGTACCGCATTCAACCATGTCATGGGACCACAGGTTATGATCCAGAATACGGTCCACACTACATGGACCGTTCTGGTTCTGACTCCTGGGTTTGTCCAAACAGAGACTGTCTGGTAACCAATCCAGATTGTCAGCATTTCCCGTGTCCCTGCTGTCTGGAAGAAGTGCCCAAATTTTCCCACATTCAAAAAGATACATATCGGATAACTGGATTTAAATGCCCACCTTGTGTAGCCAATATAATGTAAGATTATGAAAATCATTCCCTCGGAGGGGTTCATGTAAATTTGTATCAGTGTGCATATGACATCAGGACTGGTTCCCCTCTTAGAGATAACCTAAAATAAAAAAAATTAAAAACAGTTACATATCACATCAAGTAACAATATACACAAATGAGCTGATATATACAATGAGGAAATTTTAGATTACATTATTACATATATACAAATTAGATTGCGTTATTTAATCATTTTTGGCGACACTATAAACTCCACATTCAGCCCTCTCGGCCTCAGACTACCCAACTCATATATCCATTTAAGTTCTCTGTTATGGAGGAGAGTCAATCTGTCCCCCCCTCTGTTCAAAGGTGGAATGTGGTCAACAACCATACATTTAAGATCAGACTCGCAATGACCTGCTTCTACAAAATGACTGGATACAGGTAAGTCTAACCGTTTTTTCTGATCGAATAGCGGTGCTAATTTAATCGTGTTTTGAAGTCATTTTTGGTCTCCCCAATGTAAAGTAGCTCACATGGGCACCATAGTATATAAATCACATGGTTGCTGTCACAGTTTAAATAGCATTTGATAGGATAGTTCTTTTTAGTTAATGGATGTGTAAATGTATTGCCTTTTTGGAAATATTTGCAGTTGATGCAGCGCCGGCATGGAAAGCAGCCCTTTGCCTCAGCTGCAAAAAATTGTTGTCTACCATTACTATAGTTAGATGAATCAGACTTCACCAAATAATCCTTCAAATTTCTACCCCTTCTGTAAGACATGAGAGGAGGTCCACTGAATGCAGTAATCTGGGGATAACTGTCACAGACAATATGCCAGTGTTTTTTGATTGCTTTTGCGATTGCATTAGATGACTCGTTATATGTAGTTATGAATGGTATTCTGTTGGTCTCACCAGTCTTTGTTGTTTGATGTTTGCTGTTACGTTGTATATGCGCTTTCTGTAGTTGTTTGGAAATGACTTTCTCTTGATAACCCCGATTGTGGAATTGCCTTACTCGTTGCCCTTTCAAACTTATCGTCTGAATCTGTAATACGGCTAGCACGTATGAACTGACTATAAGGTAATGATGTGACCATAGGTCGTGGATGGGAAGATTCAAACCGAAGTAGTGTATTGCAATCTGTAGGTTTCGTATAAATGTCACTAGATAGTTTATTGCCCACTATGGTAATCTCTGTATCAAGGAAATGTATAGACTGTTCTGAAAATGTAAGAGTGAATTGTAAATCCGGATCCACATTGTTAAGAAAAGACTGTAAATGAAGCAGTTCATTAATACTGCCCCTCCATAGCAAAAAAATATCATCTATATATCTCCACCACCCCAGGATATTCCTGGAGTGGTGGGATATATAGACGTGATTTTCCTCAAATTGAGCCATAACTATGTTCGCATACGTGGGCGCCATGTTGCTGCCCATGGCAGTCCCACGTAATTGAACATAGTAGCGGTCATCGAATGTAACATAATTGTTATTAAGAACAAATGTTAGCAAATCCAAAATAAATTCAATCTTGTCCTGTACAAACCCTAGTCATACAAGACCCTCCTGAACTGCCTGTATGCCTCTACTGTGTTGGATGGACGTATATAGCGAGACAATGTCAAAACTAGCCATAATGGTACGTTCGGGAATTGTGATGGTTGAAATTTTGGATAGAAAATCCATGGTATCATGTAGATATGACCTAGTGTTAGTAGCTAGGGGTCTTAAGACTTTGTCTAGAAAAATGGAAATGTTGTTGGATAATGACCCCCTGCCCGAGACAATAGGCCTGCATGGAGAATCCTCCAGGCACTTATGTATCTTTGGCAGGAGGTACAAGACAGGTGTCACTGGATGTTTTGGAGTCAGAAATTCCGCAAATTTCTTGTCAATTATATGTTTTTGCAATGCTTCACCAACAATCTTTTCAATATCACGGATCAAATCCCATTTTGGGTCCTTATGTAATACCTTGTATACCAGAGGATCATTAAGCTGTCCATGGGCCTCTATGTGATATGTACTCTTGTCCATGACCACAACCCCACCACCCTTATCAGCTGGTTTGATGATCAGGTTGTGGTCATGGACAAGTTCTTGTAATGCAACAATCTCCTCATGTTTGAGATTTGGATGCCTCAATCTAGTTTGTTTATTTTTGATACGGGCCACCTCCCTTTTTTTTTTATATATAACTGTTTATTTTTATATTTTATAAACAATTTTTCATTTTAACAGTAAGGGAATCAAAAAAGAAAAAACAGACATTGAAAACAAATTAAAAGAAAATATATCGGTATTATCTGAATCCGAATCAATAAATTATTAGTCCTCTAATTGTATAATTCACTTAGATATGTCTTGTACACCTGGAGGTGGGACATTCAGAGCCACCTCCCTTTTAATGCAGTCTGTAAATACTGAAATGGCATTAGATTCCACTGGGGGTTGAAAATCACTATTCACAGATAAATTACAATGTTTAAATTCCAATATAGAAGCTTTGGCTAAATCAACAGTTTGTATGTTCTCAGATGTGGGCCCAATGGCGGTAGTTGCATGTGATTTACGGGTCTCCACATCTGAGAACCATACCTTTAACTTCAATTTACGTATAAAGCTGGTGATATCTAATTAGGGCAAAACCCCAAACCTTTAGATAGAATAGACATTTGATATTCTGATAAAGTTTAGGAAGATATATTTACCACAGTTCTATTTTCTGTATCATCTACTTCTTCCGTTGCTGTGATGTTTTTTGTGCTGCAGGCTTGGAGTTCCTCTGGGCCCTTGTTCTTGCGGTATCTGTAGTGCTTCCTGCTTCCACGTCTGTGCCGTCCCCTCCGGACGGCCAGATCCCTAAAAAAGGAACCGCAGTTGTTTGTTGGTTATATCCTGAAGCTTTATTGTCCTGTCTGGATACATCCATTGGCTCCTGAGCTGTATTATTTCGCTTGAATTGACGTTTGGAGGATAATGAAAGATTGTCCCATGTATAGACTTTTTCACTGAGATAGTCCTGGCAGTCCCTGAACCACTTTTTTCTCTTGGTCTCCTCAATTTGTCCTCTTTGTTTTATCAAAAATCTTTGTTGTTTCTCCATAAGACTTGAGAACTCCTCCTCAGATAAAGATGTCTTTAGTGACAACTCCAATTCATTCACTCTAGTCTGGATGTTAGATAAATCACGTTGCAAAAACTCAATATTTAACAGCATAATGTCCATAGCGTATTTATTAGAAATGGCCTCATATCGGAGTCTATAGTCCACCTCGCCAGTGTATGAATTTGCTCTGGGTTGAATGCGCATTCAACGTGGTATTTTATGCGTACGGAAGTATTCACTCATTCTAGACAGGTGTAGTTGTACAGCCAAAAGTTTTTTTAGTTTCAGTCACGTACATTCAACATAAATCAATATTTGTAGGATTATGCAAGAAAGTGCATCACTTGGTGCATTCCCCATGATACGTTCAGCTTCTTCATTTGTGTATGAAAATACATCATGTGCATATATACTAGAGGCAATGTTAATACCAGGTTGTGGTGTAGTATCCATACTTGCAAAGGGTGCTCGCTCGTTTACCTTCAAACAAAGTTCCAATATGAGCAGCACACCAAGTAGCCATAAAAGATGATGTCGGGGTGCAAGCAAACTAGAGCCTCGGCCGGCTAGCTCCTACATTCACATATCCAAAATAGATGCAGCACACCACCGGATTCAATACAAAGTGAGGAAGTTTATTCCATGATGTATTACAGACAACGTTTCACCAGCCTCACGCTGGCTTTTTCAAGTAACAAGTGTGTGATAAGTGCAGGGCTTTATACAATGCCCTCCCATCATATATATATATATATATATATATATATATATATATACGCAAAAGAATAGGGCGGCACTCCAGCGATGCAAATGTACAAAAATAACTTTATTCACCCAATAGTGAAGCAACGTTTCAACCTTCTCAATGAGGTCTTTTTCAAGCATACAGCAAAGTGCAGGTGCATTGTATATATAGGGTACAATACGCCCATAAAGGGCGGGTACATCGTGACATCATCAGTGTAAACAATAGTATAAAACATCATTATGTGTGCGATCAACATACATCTATGTGCTAAAATTAATATGGACCATATACAAAACATGTGCATTATATCCAAAGTGTCATAGATCCATAAGAAGTGTCATAAAAACATAACAAATATGCATCAATATCGTAATTAGTGGGCATGTACTTACTCGCACGCTGCTGGGACCTCCTTCTATCATGCTGCCATTCTCCTGTTTGTAAGCAATGGAGATGCGCATGTCCGAAACTCGGCAGTCACATAATACCTCACATGACCGCACCACCTCCCGGACGCAACAATACGTCAGACATCAGATCATCGTGCGCATGATCCATGCACCTCCCTGTCCATAGTATACACCCAGGACTCTATTGGATCATTTGCGCATGCGCACAAAGGGTGCAATCGCCATCTTTGTTAGGGGCTAAAGTACTGGCAAAGGGCAACCAATATAGGTAATATATTTAAGGAAGTTTTACATAGCTAGGGTTAATTACACAGGACCATAAGCTATATAGGCTCTATTTTTATATACCCATGTAGCATGCAAAACCATTTGCACTGCCATATTCTGGAAAATCACAAATGATGCAACGGGACAGGGGGCTGAAATGTAAAGGGGTGCATTTATCACATCCCAGACCCACCTCTACCACCATACCCCATACCCTATCTACATTTTGGACAATCTAGAGCTCTAACATTAAATTGGTCCTTTAATGTGTTCAGAAACCCACACAGCAGAGTATACGGTTGCCTATTTTTATTAGTTAATAGCCCAAAGTGAAACGTTGCTTCACTATTGGGTGAATAAAGTTATTTTTGTACATTTGGATCGTTGGAGTGCCGCCCTATTCTTTTGCGGATATATACCTGATTGGAACACCTTGGTCAAGTCCAACATAGGACTGAGCACCTGCCTAGATCCGAGGATCTGAATCCCACACAGTGCCACTCAACACTTGGAATTTTTCTATATATATATATATATATATATATATATATATATATAGTTGTAGGTAGAAGTGACGGAGCGGCACTGCTAACTTAATATGGTGTTAATCACAATGTGCTTTAAAGCATACATATGGAGGTAGACTCCTGACAGGTCACCCAGTACGAAAAAGGTCCTACTGGCGGTGCTAGGTGAAAAGGTAAATACGTTCAGACAAATGCTTGTAACAAGAAACAATCCACACCTGCACTCACCACTAGGGTACCGCAACTCCGGCTTGTCTCATCCGATTCCTCTTATCAAAGACAGGGCATCTAAGATGTAATGGCGCTCAGAAGAAGGCGACTGCCGGCGGTTTCACACAATCATAATGCGCTTCATCCGGCCTTACTCACGTCATCGCGCCGTGCAACTTTAAGTAAAGCATAGCTGTGATAATGTGACCACCCATGACGTCAGCCACAAACCAGGTAAGGAAAAACTATAAATAATACTAACTCCCCACTACCAAATGTGCTTTAAAAACACTTTATAAAAATGGTGATAGATCTAATCTATCATTAAGCCCCATTGGGCCCTGCGCATCCAATGTTAAAATCCAATGTGCTTCTGCTCGCAAAAGGGCACGCCTCCTATCCTGTCTTCTCGAACAGCTATCTATATGCATCAACCCTCCAAACTTCAAATTGTCGCAAACTCCTTTGTGTACCTCCTTCATGTATTCAACGAACCTAGGAGATCCTCCTCCTTTTCTTACAGAATATAGGTGATCGAGGACTCGTATCTTCAATTGGCGTTCCGTTTTTCCTATATAAAATCTTGAACATTCACATAATAAGAAGTAGACAAAGGAGCTGTGACACGTAATTAATTCCCTTACAGTATACATGGTTCCTCCTAGCACACCTCCTGTGGAATTGATATTATATCTGCAGAACGTACAAGAGCCATATTTTTTATTCCCATGAGGGAAGTTTTTAGTCAGCCAGTTCTCACGTTTTTTCTCTCCTGTTTTTTTTAATTCTGTTTCTCTTAATAATATCCTGGATAGTTCGATTCTTTTTAAAAGTAACAATAGGTTTTCTGTTCACTGTTTCTGCTATATCAGAGTCCGATGCCAATAAATGGCAATTATTAAAAATGGCTGCTCTTATTATGTCATTCATAGGACCATTCTTGAAGGAAAATACATAACGTTTATTCTCTTTCTGAAAACCGATCTTATGCGGTTTCTCTTTGTAAATTAATTTTCTTCGGTCCAAGGGGAAGGCTCTCTCATATCCTTTTCGGATTACCTTCTCAGGATAACCCCTTCTGGATAGTCTAGAAGCCAGTTCTTCAGCTTGTTTGTTAATGCCATGAATATCACTATTATTCCTTTTCAACCTGAGAAATTGGCTGGATTCTAGATTCTGGAGCCTCCTTTACCTTGGTGCGGCCTGAAGTGGTGGATACAGAGGACATCATCCCTGGAAGAACCATGGCTTTAAAAGGAATTGGAGGTGTGCGGCCTGCTGTGCCCATGGCCCGTGTGTACCTGGATTGGGGTACAGGCAAAGGTTTGCGGGAGGTGGGGGTCTCTGAGGACATCCCTGTTAATGCTCTGCTGGGGAATGATTTGGGTCGGATGCTCTGTCATTATGCTCCAGAGGACACTACCTGCACACCGGATGGGCTAGGAGAGAGCCCTGTTCATTCTGAGGTACTGTGCGAGACTTTGGGAGGCACTGTGAAATGTGGTAACTGGGAGGGAGTGCAGGGTATTGATAAATGTTTACCTGTGACTGAACCAGTAATGTTTTCCAAAAGTGAAATGGGGTGTATTGTAAAATGTGGTGACAATGAATTGCCAATGCCAAAACCTAGTGGAGATGGGCTAGGGGGAGGGGTTGGTGTGCCCCTGGTGACATGTAAGGATGAGGGACCAGCAGTGAGTGATATGTCCCAATCCTGTGAGCCTAAGGAGGAGGAGGGAATGAGTGATAGCCCTGTGTATGATGCCTGTATTGTTATGTCTGGAACTGAGGGGGAGGAAGGTAAACCCCAGGGAGGCATACCAATGGTGGCAGTGGTAACGCATCAGCAGCGTGCCAGGGCTGCAGCTTTAAAAGGAAGGGAGGATGGTGATGCAAGGGGCAAGCTGTGTGACTTGCAAGACCCAGCAGAGGAAGGTGGAGATGCTAGTTCACCTGGGGAAAATGTGCTCCCTGATACTACGAGATGGGGGGAGGGAAATGAGCATTTCTGGGAAGCTCTGCACAGTGACCCTTCCCTTGAAGGGCTGAGACAACATGCTGAACATACAGGTGTTGACACAGATGGGCATCGGGTATATTGGGAAAATTATATCTTGTACTGGGAGTCCCTTTCCAAAGGCATGCTAGGGGCCCAGGAGAGAGAAAGGCAGTTAGTGGTTCCTAGGCAGTACAGGAAAGAGCTACTGAGGTTGGCCCATCAGACCCCCTGGCAGGACATTTGGGAGTGGCCTAGGCGGTCATAGAGAAGGAATGTCTAGCTGTGGTCTGGGCTTTGCAAAAATTACAGCCATACCTGTATGGCAGGGATTTTACTGTCATAACTGATCACAACCCTCTACATTGGTTGGACAGAGTGTCCGGTAACAATGGCACCTTGAAACAAATGCTAAAAACATTTGTAGAATCGGAGGGCAGAGACTGGGAAAAGTATTTACCCCATCTGTTATTTGCTTACAGGGAGGTACCCCCAAGAGCCTACAGGTTTCTCGCCCTTTGATTTATTATATGGTCACAAAGTGCGGGGGCCCCGAGATTTAGTTAGGGAAGAATGGGAAGGGGGGCTACCTGCCCCTGAGAATTCTGTGGTGGAGTATGTTATGAGATTCAGGGACAGGATGCAGGCATTGACTGGGCTGGCACATGACAACCTCACAGCAGCACAGTCCAGGCAGAAGTACTGGTATTATCGCAATGCAAGGGACCGGGTCTATGAAGTGGGACAGAAGGTAATGGTTCTGAACCCCATCAGGCAGAATAAGTTGCAGGCTGCCTGGGAGTGTCCCTTCCCCATTCTGCAGCGCCTAGAACCCACCACATATGTAGTTGCTCTTGATGAGAAAGGTCAGAGGCAGAGACAGTACGACATTAATATGCTAAAGGCATACTATGACCCTGAGGAGGTGGTACTCCGTGTATGTAGTGCACCAGAGGCAGGGCTGGGTAGTGATCCCCTACTGGACCTAGTGGATGAAGCTAAGAGCCAGGGATCCCTTCAGGATGTGGAGATCAATCCACAGCTCTCAGAGGAAAGAAAGAGGCAGCTAAGTCAGGTACTAGGCCCCTTCAGTGCCATCTTTGCCTGGGAATGCAGGGCCTGTGGTGTCAAGAAGAGAAATAGATGGTTAAGGGAGACAGATCTATTAGCCTCGATAGGCAAGATCTCTCTGTCTCCATCTTAAGGGGGAGGTGTCAGGCCCAAGGCCTGATTATTAAAATCCTATATGTGTATTATAAGTTATGACTGTGTCTGATGGATTGTCCAGGACATGGGTGAGAGGTCATTCGGATGGTGTGTCCTTTTGTGTATTGCATTTTATTGGGGCTGTCTGTTTGTATCTCCTTTGAAGTCAGAGGCCCTTTGAAGCAACAGAGATGCCCCCCTGGTGGGATCAGAGGGGAGGGGGGAATGGAGTCTCCCTCCCAAGAAAGCAGATATGATATTTAAACAATGCTAGACTAAAAGTTGGGTTTTCAATGCTGTGCAACAAGCTGACAAGACCATCCTAAGAACAGCTGGAACTCCCTCTCATGGACTGCTATATCCTGATGCTGTAAGAACTTCATCTTTTGTTTTCTGAACTTGTCTTGCTAAACTCTTTTATATATTGTTATACCTGTATGTAATTTGTTCCTGTATTTTTATATATTTAGCACTGTGATACCTTTTATCAGATTAAATGTTTAATTAATCGGCTCTGGTCTTTGATCTCTAAATATATGAGCTCACCTTTCTGAAGGCAGCTCTGGTGGAAACACGTTTACCTAAGGGTTAATTTGGTGACTTGCTGGGACTTGTAGTGGATACCCAGAGGTCTGGCGGCTTTAACCCTTGCACCATCACACTCTCTCTAGCGTCTTGGCTGGACCGATAGGGTGTGATCATGACACCTCCATATGTGTTTGTAAATTTCATATTGACGTCATTAACGTCATTCAAGTATGAGACGAATTCTCGGAATTCCTGGTGAGTTCCATCCCATATAAGTAGTAGATCATCCACATAGCGCAAGAAAAGTTTAATATGGCGTGTGAAGGGATTGAGTGAGGTAAAGATACAATTTTTTTCAAAAATTGCTAAAAAAAAATGTTAGGGAATGAATACGACATGGGCGTGCCCATCGCCATACCTGTTTTTTTATTAAACCATTGTTATTCGAACTGGAAATTGTTGTTGGAAAGAACAAATCGGGTAGATTCGGGGATGAAATCTATAAAATCAGTGGACTTGTCAATAAGCAGCAGAGATTCCCCGAGAGCCTGTATACCCACATCCTGAGGGATGCGGGTATACAGGCTCTCCACGTCATTAGATGCCAGTGCAAACCCTGGTTGCCATGAAAAATTGTCCAGAACAGAGATTACATCCCCCGCATCTATTGACGTGGAGAGCCTGTATACCCGCATCCCTCAGGATGTCCGCCATTAACCCCTCAGATGCCGTGATCAATACAGATCACGGCATGTGCGGCAGTGCGGTACTTTGAATGGATGATCGGATCGCCCGCAGCGCTGCCGCGGGGATCCGATCATCCAGCATGGCAGCCGGAGGTCCCCTCACCTGGCTTCGGCCATCTCCCGGGGTCTTCTGCTCTGGTCTGAGATCGAGCAGACCAGAGCAGAAGATCACCGATAATACTGATCAGTGCTATGTCCTTTACATAGCACTGCACAGTATTAGCAATTACCTGATTGCAATTGTCACAATTCGGCTGGCAGGAGGTGGATCCTCTGTGCCAGAGAGGGATTGGCGTGGACCGTGCTAGTGGACCGGTTCTAAGCTGCTACTGGTTTTCACCAGAGCCCGCCGCAAAGCGGGATGGTCTTGCAGCGGCGGTAGCAACCAGGTCGTATCCACTAGCAACGGCTCAACCTCTCTGACTGCTGAAGATAGGCGCGGTACAAGGGAGTAGACAAGAGCAAGGTCGGACGTAGCAGAAGGTCGGGGCAGGCAGCAAGGATCGTAGTCAGGGGCAACGGCAGGAGGTCTGGAACACAGGCTAGGAACACACTGGGAAACGCTTTCACTGGCACGATGGCAACAAGATCCAGCAAGGAAGGGAAGGGGAAGTGAGGTTAAATAGGGAAGTGCGCAGGTGAATGAACTAATTAAGCCAACTGCGCCAATCAGCGGCGCAGTGGCCCTTTAAATCGTAGAGACCCGGCGCGCGCGCGCCCTAAGGAGCGGGGCCGCGCGCGCCGGGACAGGACCGACGGAGAGCGAGTCAGGTACGGGAGCCGGGGTGCGCATCGCGAGCGGGCGCCACCCGCATCGCGAATCGCATCCCGGCTGGGAGAGGTATCGCAGCGCACCCGGTCAGCAGGTCTGACCGGGGCGCTGCGATTGCGAGGATGTTGCGAGCGCTCCGGGGAGGAGCGGGGACCCGGAGCGCTCGGCGTAACAGTACCCCCCCCCCTTGGGTCTCCCCCTCTTCTTGGAGCCTGAGAACCTGAGGACCAGACTTTTGTCTAGGATGTTGTCCTCAGGTTCCCAGGATCTCTCTTCAGGACCACAGCCCTCCCAATCTACCAAAAAAAATCTTTTTCCTCTGACCGTCTTGGAGGCCAGTATCTCCTTTACGGAGAAGATGTCAGAAGAACCGGAAACAGGAGTGGGAGAAACAAGTTTGGGAGAGAAACGGTTGATGATGAGTGGTTTAAGGAGAGAGACATGGAAGGCATTGGGAATACGAAGAGAAGGAGGAAGAAGGAGTTTGTAAGAGACAGGATTAATCTGGCACAAGACTTTGAAAGGACCAAGATAGCGTGGTCCCAGTTTGTAACTGGGGACACGAAAGCGGACATATTTAGCGGAGAGCCATACCTTGTCTCCGGGAGCAAAGATGGGGGGAGCTCTTCTTTTCTTATCGGCAAACTTTTTCATGCGAGATGAAGCCTGTAAAAGAGAATTTTGGGTCTCTTTCCATATGGTGGAAAGATCACGAGTCACTTCATCTACAGCGGGCAAACCAGAGGACAAGGGAATAGGGAGGGGGGGAAGAGGGTGACGGCCGTACACCACGAAAAATGGGGATTTAGCAGAAGATTCAGAGACTCTAAAGTTGTACGAGAATTCGGCCCAAGGTAGAAGATCTGCCCAGTCATCTTGGCGGGAGGAAACAAAATGCCGTAAATAGTCACCCAGGACCTGGTTAATTCTTTCTACTTGCCCATTGGATTGAGGATGATAAGCAGAAGAGAAGTTTAATTTAATCTTGAGTTGTTTACAGAGAGCCCTCCAGAATTTTGACACGAATTGGACACCTCTATCCGAGACAATCTGCGTGGGCAAACCGTGAAGACGAAAAATGTGTACAAAAAATTGTTTTGCCAACTGAGGCGCTGAAGGAAGACCAGGAAGAGGAATAAAATGTGCCATCTTGGAAAATCGATCAACAACCACCCAAACAACAGTGTTGCCACGGGATGGGGGTAGGTCTGTAATAAAGTCCATACCAATCAGAGACCAAGGCTGTTCGGGGACAGGCAGAGGGTGAAGGAGACCAGCAGGCTTCTGGCGAGGAGTCTTATCCCGGGCACAGACAGTACAGGCCCGCACAAAATCAACAACATCTGTTTCCAGAGTCGGCCACCAATAGAAACGAGAGATGAGTTGCAAGGACTTTTTGATGCCCGCATGGCCTGCGAGGTGGGAGGAGTGACCCCATTTGAGAATCCCGAGACGCTGGCGTGGAGAAACGAAGGTCTTCCCTGGAGGAGTTTGCCTGATGGAGGCTGGAGAAGAGGAGATCAGACAGTCAGGAGGAATGATGTGTTGCGGAGAGACCTCTACTTCCGAGGCATCCGAGGAACGAGAGAGAGCATCGGCCCTAATGTTCTTGTCGGCAGGGCGAAAATGAATTTCAAAGTTAAAACGGGCAAAGAACAACGACCACCTGGCCTGGCGAGGATTCAGCCGTTGGGCAGACTGGAGATAGGAGAGATTCTTGTGATCGGTGAAAATGATAACTGGAAATTTTGATCCCTCCAGCAGATGCCTCCATTCCTCAAGTGCCAATTTAATGGCCAGTAGTTCTCGATCCCCGATGGAGTAGTTCCTCTCCGCCGGAGAGAAGGTCCTAGAAAAAAAACCACAAGTAACAGCATGCCCGGAAGAATTTTTTTGTAGAAGGACCGCTCCAGCTCCCACTGAGGAGGCATCAACCTCCAATAGGAAGGGTTTAGATGGGTCAGGTCTGGAGAGCACGGGAGCAGAAGAAAAGGCAGACTTGAGCCGTTTAAATGCGTCTTCCGCTTGGGGAGACCAGGACTTAGGATTGGCATTCTTCTTGGTTAAAGCCACGATAGGAGCCACAACAGTGGAAAAATGTGGAATGAATTGTCTGTAATAATTGGCGAACCCCAAAAAACGTTGGATAGCACGGAGTCCGGAGGGGCGTGGCCAATCTAAGACGGCAGAGAGTTTATCTGGGTCCATTTGTAGTCCCTGGCCAGAGACCAAGTATCCTAGGAAAGGAAGAGATTGACATTCAAACAGACATTTCTCCATTTTGGCATAAAGTTGATTGTCTCGAAGTCTCTGAAGAACCATGCGGACATGCTGGCGATGTTCTTCTAAGTTGGCAGAAAAAATCAGAATATCGTCCAGATACACAACAACACAGGAATATAAGAGATCACGAAAAATTTCATTAACAAAGTCTTGGAAGACGGCAGGGGCGTTGCACAGGCCAAAGGGCATGACCAGATACTCAAAGTGTCCATCTCTGGTGTTAAATGCAGTTTTCCATTCGTCCCCCTCCATGATGCGGATGAGATTATATGCACCTCTTAAGTCCAGTTTGGTAAAGATGTGGGCACCTTGAAGGCGATCAAAGAGTTCAGAGATAAGAGGTAGGGGGTAGCGGTTCTTTACCGTGATTTTATTAAGTCCGCGGTAATCAATGCAAGGACGTAGGGAGCCATCTTTTTTGGACACAAAGAAAAATCCAGCTCCGGCAGGAGAGGAGGATTTGCGGATAAACCCCTTTTTTAAATTTTCCTGGATGTATTCAGACATAGCAAGAGTCTCTGGGGCGGACAGAGGATAAATTTTGCCCCGGGGTGGAGTAGTGCCCGGGAGGAGGTCAATAGGACAGTCAAAAGGCCTGTGAGGGGGTAAAGTCTCAGCTTGCTTTTTGCAAAATACGTCAGCATAGTCCATATAAGCCTTAGGGAGACCGGTTACAGGGGGAACCACAGGGTCACGGCAGGGAGTACTGGGAACCGGTTTAAGACAGTCCTTGAAACAAGAAGTACCCCAGCTCTTGATCTCTCCTGTGGACCAATCAAGGGTTGGGGAATGGCGTTGAAGCCACGGTAGTCCAAGGAGAATTTCGGAAGTAAAATTGGAGAGGACCAAAAACAAAATTTTTTCGTGATGAGGTCCGATGCACATTAGGAGGGGTTCCGTGCGGTAACGCACGGCACAGTCCAATCTTTCATTGTTAACACAATTGATGTAGAGGGGTCTGGTGAGACTGGTCACTGGGATGTTGAACCTGTTGATGAGAGAGGCCAAAATAAAATTTCCTGCAGATCCGGAATCCAAGAAGGCCATAGTAGAGAAGGAGAAGGTAGAGGCAGATATCCGCACAGGCACAGTAAGGCGTGGAGAAGCAGAGTTGACATCAAGAACTGTCTCACCTTTGTGCGGAGTCAGCGTACGTCTTTCCAGGCGGGGAGGACGGATAGGACAATCCTTCAGGAAGTGTTCGGTACCGGCACAGTACAGGCAAAGATTCTCCATGCGGCGTCGTGTCCTCTCTTGAGGTGTCAAGCGAGACCGGTCAACTTGCATAGCCTCCACGGCGGGAGGCACAGGAACGGATTGCAGAGGACCAGAGGAGAGAGGAGCCGGGGAGATAAAACGCCTCGTGCGAACAAAGTCCATATCCTGGCGGAGCTCCTTACGCCTTTCGGAAAAACGCATGTCAATGCGAGTGGCAAGATGAATGAGTTCATGCAGGTTAGCAGGAATTTCTCGTGCGGCCAGAACATCTTTAATGTTGCTGGATAGGCCTTTTTTAAAGGTCGCGCAGAGGGCCTCATTATTCCAGGATAATTCGGAAGCAAGAGTACGGAATTGGATGGCGTACTCGCCAACGGAAGAATTACCCTGGACCAGGTTCAGCAGGGCAGTCTCAGCAGAAGAGGCTCGGGCAGGTTCCTCAAAGACAGTTCGAATTTCCGAGAAGAAGGAGTGTACAGATGCAGTGACGGGGTCATTGCGGTCCCAGAGCGGTGTGGCCCATGACAGAGCTTTCCCAGACAGAAGGCTGACTACGAAAGCCACCTTAGACCTTTCAGTAGGAAACTGGTCCGACATCATCTCCAAGTGCAGGGAACATTGTGAAAGAAAGCCATGGCAAAACTTAGAGTCCCCATCAAATTTATCCGGCAAGGAAAGTCGTAGGCCGGAAGCGGCCACTCGCTGCGGAGGAGGTGCAGGAGCTGGCGGAGGAGATGATTGCTGAAGCTGTGGTAGTAGCTGCTGTAGCATCACGGTCAGTTGAGACAGCTGGTGGCCTTGTTGCGCTATCTGTTGCGACTGCTGGGCGACCACCGTGGTGAGGTCGGCGACAACTGGCAGTGGAACTTCAGCGGGATCCATGGCCGGATCTACTGTCACGATTCGGCTGGCAGGAGGTGGATCCTCTGTGCCAGAGAGGGATTGGCGTGGACCGTGCTAGTGGACCGGTTCTAAGCTGCTACTGGTTTTCACCAGAGCCCGCCGCAAAGCGGGATGGTCTTGCAGCGGCGGTAGCAACCAGGTCGTATCCACTAGCAACGGCTCAACCTCTCTGACTGCTGAAGATAGGCACGGTACAAGGGAGTAGACAAGAGCAAGGTCGGACGTAGCAGAAGGTCGGGGCAGGCAGCAAGGATCGTAGTCAGGGGCAACGGCAGGAGGTCTGGAACACAGGCTAGGAACACACTGGGAAACGCTTTCACTGGCACGATGGCAACAAGATCCGGCAAGGAAGGGAAGGGGAAGTGAGGTTAAATAGGGAAGTGCGCAGGTGAATGAACTAATTAAGCCAACTGCGCCAATCAGCGGCGCAGTGGCCCTTTAAATCGTAGAGACCCGGCGCGCGCGCGCCCTAAGGAGCGGGGCCGCGCGCGCCGGGACAGGACCGACGGAGAGCGAGTCAGGTACGGGAGCCGGGGTGCGCATCGCGAGCGGGCGCCACCCGCATCGCGAATCGCATCCCGGCTGGGAGAGGTATCGCAGCGCACCCGGTCAGCAGGTCTGACCGGGGCGCTGCGATTGCGAGGATGTTGCGAGCGCTCCGGGGAGGAGCGGGGACCCGGAGCGCTCGGCGTAACAGCAATGAATTGTCCCCTATGGGGACATAAAAAGTGTAAAAAAAATAAGTAAAAAAAAAGTAAAAAATAAAAGTTTATAAATTTGAAAAATCCCCTCCCCCAATAAAAAAGTAAAACGTCCGTTTTTCCCATTTTACCCCCCAAAAAGCGTAATAAAAATAATTGATACACATATTTGGTATCGCCGCATGCATAAAAGTCGGAACTATTAAAATATATTGCTAATCATTCTGTACGGTGAGCGGCGTAAATGGAAAAAAAATGTAAACGTCCAAAATTGCTGCTTTTTTGTCACATTTTATTCCCAAAAATGTTTTATCAAAAATTAATAAAAAGTAAAACCTAAGCAAATGTGGTACTGATAAAAACTACAGATCATGGCATAACAAATGAGCCCTCATATCGCCCCATATACAGAAAAATTTGAAAGTTATAGGTGGTCACAATAGGGCAATTTCAAACATACAAATTTTGTTAAAATGGTTTATGATTTTTTTAAGCGGTTCAATTATAGAAAAGCATATAACATGGATATCATTTTAATCGTATTGACCCAAAGAATAAAGACAACATGTCATTTTTACTGGAAAATGTACAGCTTGAAAACAAAACCTTCCAAAATTTGCTAAATTGCGGTTTTCTTTAAAATTTTCCCACATAAAGAATATTTGTTTGGTTACATTTTATGGTACAATAAGTGATGTCATTACAAAGTACAACCGGTGACGCAAAAAAACAAGGCCTCATATGGGTCTGTGGATGGAAATATAAGAGAGTTATGATTTTTAGAAGACGAAGAGGAAAAAACGAAAATGCAAAAATAAAATTGGTCTGGTCCTTAAGGCCAAAATGGGCCTGGTCCTTCAAGGGGTTGTGCGTTGCCCTGCTTTTTGGAGCTCCGCTTGCAGCGTACGGAAGTTCATTACTCCGAACACAGTGTGCTGGCTTCCGTGTTCGCGGCCGCCCCCTCATGACGTCACGCCCGCCCCCTCAACAAAAGTCTATGGGAAGGGGGCGTGAGGGGCCAGGCGTGACGTCACGAGGGGGCGGTTGCGAACACGGAAGCCCGCACACAGCGTTCGGGGTAATGAACTTCCGAACGCTGCGAGCGGAACTCCGAAAGGCAGGGCAGCGCACAACCCCTTTGAGGGGTTAAGCAGCAAGATCATTATGCAGCACACATAGGGGGACGTGTATCATTGCCTTTGCACCAATTTTCACGTCTACAAAGTTTGCACAATTGCGCTTTTTTTTGCATTTGTGCTGCATTTTTTTTGGTGGATGTCACCTGTTTGGTGTACCGTACACCAGTTTATGAAGCGGTTTATGAATAGCTTTTCACCAATCAGAGCTCCCGTCTCCCAGGGCAGTGGAGCGGCCTGTGCCGCCCACTTGTTAAATTAATAAATGTGCATCGCAGCGGGTCTCTGGAGAATGACCTGCTGCGATCTGTCCTTGATAAGAGTAGTAGCCCTAACAGTCCCAATAGAGTTCCACAGCTGGGAGATGTGCAAATGCCGTCCCTCTGCAATGCGGTACTACAACTAATCCCATCAAGGATCACAGAATGTCACATGATTGGAGTAGTAGTTCAAGGGCAGAGGGACAGATCGCATCGGGTCTCAATCCTGAGACCCCCTGTGACCTTTACTACTCTGCCACTAGTGATTACATCATTAGGGAGGGGTGCTACACAGTCGAGGCCTGAAGCCAGGGTGGTAAGTATGGCTCTGTTCTCATTATGCGTTTTGCATAATGGACAGAGCCTTTCTAGCAGTGTGTTCCCAAACATGGATGCTCCAGCTGTTGTTTAACTACAGCCCCCCATGATGGGAGTTGTAGTTTAGCAACAATTGGAGGCTCCCTGTTTAGGAACACACTACATTATTTTCGCTTTCCCCAAGGGAGAGCGCAAAGAACTAACCCATTTTTCGTGTTTTTCTTTTCTTCTCATTTCAGATACGTGAATGCGGAGGACTGCGCCAGATTCGGTGGACTGCGATGATGGCCAGCATTTTTTAATGTAAATAATAGGGTTAACGAGGGTTGTGGAGGAGTGCTTTTTTAAAATAATTTCGTAATTGAATTTACAGGCTTAGCAGTGGAAGTCGTCTTGAAGACAGAATCCATTACTAAGCTGGGGCTTAGCATTAGCCCCAAAAATAGCTAGCATTAACCTCCAATTATTACCCCGGTACCCACCGCCACAGGGGTGCCGGGAAGAGTCTATACCAACAGGCCCAGAGCGTCAAATATGGCGCTCCTAGGCCTAGGCGATAACAGGCTGGGGTTATTTAGGCTGGGGAGGGCCAGTAACAATGGTCCTCGCCCACCCTGGTAACATCAGACTGTTGCTGTTTGGTTGGTTTCTGGACGATACTGAAAATAGGGGGAACCCTATATGGTTTTTTTAAATAAAAAACTTGTGTGGTTCCCCATATTTTCAGTATCTGCCAGACACCAACCAAACAGCAACAGTCTGACGTTACCAGGGTGGGCGAGGACCATTGTTACTGGCCCTCCCCAGCCTAAATAATCCCAGCCTGTCTTGCATAGACCCAGGAGAGCCATATTTGACACTTCTGTAGAGAAAAAGACAAAAAGAGAGGTGCGCTCCTAGTGCGGATGGTTCAGACAGGTGAGCCCCTTAGGATAATTAGGTAGGCTTACCAGAAGTGGTCATGCTCAGGGCACAACACCTATATCTGCATGTAGTATCGCTCGGTGAAGATGAGGTCAGCAGCTCCTGAAGTCCTCTCTGAGTGAGCTAGTCACTCAGCATTTCTGATACAGTCTGGAATAATGTGAACCAAAGGCCTGGGACACATAAAAGGAGGACTGGGTTCCGGGCGCTTCCCCTCCTAGTAGAGTACTGAATCTTAGGCAGGCAGATCCATAGAATAAAAAGGGAGTTTATTCGCAACAATAGTTTCGAGTCTTGTGCCAGACTCTTCTTCAGGCATATGACAAGGGGTTCAAACACATACACTTAAAATACCCGGAACCCAAAATGGTTCCGGGTGAAAGGTCACAATGACATTACTCTTAAATTACAAAATATAACATGCAACATAAAAGGTGATAAAAGCATAAGAATATATACATATATAAAAGTTAAGATTAGATGGAGTTTGGTATAAAATTTATATGTTTGCCCATTTGGCAGCGCTGGAGACTCCCGATCAGCGGAGGTTAATCACGGTATCAGAGGCTGATGCCGTGATTAACCTCCGCTGATCGGGAGTCTCCAGCGCTGCCAAATGGGCAAACATATAAATTTTATACCAAACTCCATCTAATCTTAACTTTTATATATGTATATATTCTTATGCTTTTATCACCTTTTATGTTGCATGTTATATTTTGTAATTTAAGAGTAATGTCATTGTGACCTTTCACCCGGAACCATTTTGGGTTCCGGGTATTTTAAGTGTATGTGTTTGAACCCCTTGTCATATGCCTGAAGAAGAGTCTGGCACAAGACTCGAAACTATTGTTGCGAATAAACTCCCTTTTTATTCTATGGATCTGCCTGCCTAAGATTCAGTACTCTACTAGGAGGGGAAGCGCCCGGAACCCAGTCCTCCTTTTATGTGTCCCAGGCCTTTGGTTCACATTATTCCAGACTGTATATTTGACACTTCGGGCCTGTTGGTACCGCCTCCTCCCATCACCCCTGTGGCGGTGGGTACCGGGGTAATAATTGGAGGTTAGGGCTAGCTGTTTTGGGGGCTAACACTAAGCCCAGCTTAGTAATGGATTCTGTCTACAAGACAGCTTCCACTACTACAGTCATGGCCGTAAATGTTGCCACCCCTGACATTTTTCAAGAAAATGAAGTATTTCTCACAGAAAGGGATTGCAGTATCATGTTTTGCTGTACACATATGTATTCCCTTTGTCTGTATTGGAACTAAACCAAAGAGGGAGGAAAAAAAGCAAATTGGACATAATGTCACACTAAACTCCAAAAATGGGCTGGACAAAATTATTGGCACCCTTTCAAAATTGTGGAAAAATAAGATTGTTTCAAGCATGTGATGCTCCTTTAAACTCACCTGGGGCAAGTAACAGGTGTGGGCAATATAAAAATCACACCTGAAAGCAGATAAAAAAGAGAGAAGTTAACTTAGCCTTTACATTGTGTCTGTGTGTGCCACACTAAGTATGGACAACAGAAAGAGGAGAAGAGAACCATCTGAGGACTTGAGAACCAAAATTGTGGAAAAATATCAACTATCTCAAGGTTACAAATCCATCTCCAGAGATCTAGATTTGCCTTTGTCCACAGTGCCCAACATTAATCAAGAAGTTTGCAATCTATGGCACTGTAGCTAATCTCCCTGGGCATGGACGGAAGAGAAAAACTGATGAAAGGTGTCAACGCAGGATAGTCCGGATGGTGAATAAGCAGCCCCAAACAAGTTCCAAAGATATTCAAACTGTCCTGCAGGCTCAGGGAGCATCAGTGTCAGCGGGAACTATCCGTCGACATTTAAATGAAATGAAACGCTATGGCAGGAGACCCAGGAGGACCCCACTGCTGTCACAGAGACATAAAAAAGCAAGACTATACTTAGCCAAAATGAACTTGAGTAAGACAAAATCCTTTTGTGAAAGTGTGGACCAAGATAGAGCTTTTGGTAAAGCACATCATTCTACTGTTTGCCGAAAACGAAATGAGGCCTACAAAGAAAGGAACACAGTACCTACAGTGAAATATGGTGGAGGTTCAATTATGTTTTGGGGTTGTTTTGCTGTCTCTGGCACTGGGTGCCTTGAATGTGTGCAAGGCATCATGAAATCTGAGGATTACCAACGGATTTTGGGTCGCACTGTACAGCCCAGTGTCAGAAAGCTGGGTTTGCGTCCGAGATCTTGGGTCTTCCAGCAGGACAATGGTCCCAAACATATGTCAAAAAGTACCCAGAAATCGATGGCAACAAAGCCCTGGAGAGTTCTGAAGTGGCCAGCAATGAGTCCAGACCTAAATCCCATTGAATAACTGTGGAGAGATCTTAAAATTGCTGTTGGGGAAAAGGCGCCTTCCAATAAGAGAGACCTGGAGCAGTTTGCAAAGAAAGAGTGGTCCAACATTCCGGCTGAGAGGTGTAAGAAGCTTATTGATGGTTATAGGAAGCGACTGATTTCAGTTATTTTTTCCAAAGGGCGTGCAAGCAAATATTAAGTTAAGGGTGCCAATAATTTTGTCCCGCCCATTTTTGTAGTGTGACATTATGTCCAATTAGATTTTTTTCCAATACACACAAAGGGAATAAACATGTGTATAACAAAACATGTGTTACTGCAATCCTTTTCTGTGAGAAATACTTTTTTTTTGAGAAATTTCAGGGGTGCCAACATTTACGGCCATAACTGTAAGCCTGAAAATTAAATAATAAAAAACACGAAACATCAAAAAACACTCCCCCACAGCCCTCGTTAACCCTTCTATTGAAAAACGCTGGACATTGTGGCGATCCACCGAATCTGACATAGTCCTCCGTATTCACATATCTGAAATGAGAAGAAAAGAAGACAAAAAAAAGGTTAGTACATTTTTGGCGCTCTCACCTGAGGAGTGCGCCCATACTGCAGTGTGTTCCTAAACAGGGATCTTCCAATTGTTGACGTGTGCTGTATATACAGTCATCTTTAGACAGCTGTACATACAGAATAGCGCACAAAAACTTAACCCAGAACTGCTCAGCAGCAGCGTGAGTTAACTCTTTCCTTGCGGGGCTCCTGTATAGTATACATGGGTACACTATACACCCCTATATATTATACAGCCGGCAGAGGTGATGCTCTGCACCCTGTATATTTATATGCTATACATCACTCCTCACTTCCTTACACACCGGGTCAGGCGCTCTGCATCAGACCCACAGATTGGTACCTGAAGGCAGTGAAAAAAATTACTGTTTCCACACATCAGCAAAAATGCAAGAAAAAGCTGTAAGAGTTTTGCCTCAAAGCAATAGAACAAAATCCATTTTTTCCTGTGAGGTGTAGATCAGGTGTACAAATAGAACTGTGTGGAGATTTAGAACTTTGCGTGAAATTTATCATGTGCCAATTGCACCAAATTTAGACCAACCAAAATGATCTACAAAAAACAACTACCTACACCAGTGTTTCCCAACCAGGGTGCCTCCAGGTGTTGCAAAACTACAACTCCCAGAATGCCTGGACTGCCAACGGCTGTCCAGGCATGCTGGGAATTGTAGTTTTGCAACATCTGGAGGCACACTGGTTGGGAAACACTGACCTACACCAACATTGATACATGTCCCCCATAGTCCATACAAAAGTGCGTTTTATTCCGTAAGAAAAAAACAAGTGTCAGTTCATAGCAAAGCAAAGTTTCCACCAGCTCACCTATTTCATCAGTGTCTTTTGCGGTGAATCTTCTGCTGTGTATCCGTTTATGGCCCTGGAACGGGGACCTCTCACCTATGTCATCCTATCCTGCTAGAGCAGTGGTCTTCAACCTGCGGACCTCCAGATGTTGCAAAACTACAACTCCCAGCATGCCCGGACAGCCAACGGCTGTCCGGGCATGCTGGGAGTTGTAGTTTTGCAACATCTGGAGGTCCGCAGGTTGAAGACCACTGTGCTAGAGTGATGCTTCTTCTTTGCATTGTTAGATAGATGGAGCAATAGATAGATAGATAGATAGATAGATAGATAGATTGAGGTTTGCAATGCATGAAAGGAGGATGCAAATATTCTGAAATGTGTGAGAGGACATAGAGCTGTTATATATTATATTATCCTTGTCATTGTAATGTTTATGTATACACTACAGCTAATCTCTCCTAAACCAAGTGTGCAAACAAATCAGAGACATATTTGCAGGATTTCACCATTGAGTGTGGCATTCCTACCTGTAGGTGGCAGTGCAGAGCAAGGTGTTCCCAAATGACAATCAATTAGAACGTGCGCCCAAGCGTGTATAACATGAGGAATGTGTTTGCATTATGTCGAATTCCAATTCAAAATAAACACAAAGAAGAAAAATGGTTAATAAAAAAAAGCATATCTATTGTCTATTTGTAACCCATTATATCTGTTGTTTCTGCTTAACCTATTATATGTATTATCAGTATGCAACCTATTTTAACCATACAACTACTTTCAAGAGTTGAAAATGAAAATCTAGTAACTAAAAATGTACCATATAAAGCAGAACACTATGTGATTTAAGATAGAACAAGGTCTTAAAGGGGTACTCCGCCCTTAGACATCTTATCCCCTTATCCAAAGGATAGGGGATAAGATGCATGATCGCGGGGGTCCTGCCGCTGGGGACCCCCGTTATCTTGCACGCCGCACCACGTTAAAATCATTCCCCGGAGCGTGTTCGCTACGGGTCTGCTTACTGTCGATCACGGGGCCGGGGCATTGTGATGTCACGGCTCCGCCCCCATGTGACGTTGCGCTCCGCCCCCTCAATGCAAGCCTATGGAACGGGGCGTGATTTTAATGGGGACTGATTTTAACGGGGTGTGGCGTGCAAGATCACGGGGGTCCCCAGTGGCGGGACCCCCGCGATCAGGCATCTTATCCCCTATCCTTTGGATAGGGGATAAGATGTCTATGCGCCGGAGTACCCCTTTAAAGGGGTACTCCGCCCTTAGACATCTTATCCCCTATCCAAAAGTATAGAGGATAAGATGTCTGATCGGGAGGAAGGGTCCTGCCAATGGGGACCCCCATGATCTCGGCTGTGGCACCCAAGACATTCGATGCACGGAGCGACTTTGCACGGATGAGTGGCAATGCAAGGCGGAGGCTCGTGACATCAGGGCCACACCCGCTCATGCTGTCACGGTCGTCACGCCCCCTCCCTTTAACTTGCATTGAGGGGGCATGGCTGTAGCATCATGAGCAGGCGTGATTGTGACATCATGAGCCTCTGGCGCTGCACCTGATGCTCTAAATGAGCGCTGGGTGCAGCCAGCAGATCGTGGGGTCCCCAGCGGCGGGACTCCCACGATCAGACATCTTATCCTCTATCCTTTGAATAGGAGATAAGATATCTAGGGGCGGATCACCCCTTTAAGAACCACAATGTCCCGGTTTTCATAGGAGATGATTATTTTAGAATTTTTGCTCTGTATTACACATAAAATGCACTATATGGCCCCTTTTACATTGCAGTATTTGTCACTTTTTGTAGTAGACGGTAAGTCAATGTAAACCTTCCTGTGAAGAACACATATCTATCCTAAGAAAAACATAAAAATACCATAATAATATGAGGGTATAATAGATGGACCAGGTGATCTTTTTTCTGCCGAAATTCGAAGTTTCTATGCTAAACCCAAGAGTGGTTCCATAACACAGCAGAGATGCATATTTTTCCTGTGCAGGGTTTCGGCTTACATATACGGATGTAAAATACTGACCAGAAGATAACTGTCTGATAGACGCCTTACCCTGATGTTTCAGGGGCAGAATAAAAAAATAATAAATTCCCACTCACAGGGCAGTAATGCAATGTGCTTTTTATGACACCTCCTATTGCATTACGCTTTTTGTGAAATGATGCAGAATTTTTGTCCCCATTGACTTCAATGGCTGTTTTCTGTCACCCAATAGTTATCTATACTAGAGACATTTATGAAAACCTGTCAGGAGGAAAAGTTGCTGAGTTGCCCATAGCAACCAATCAGATCGCTTCTTTCATTTTTGAAAAGGTCTTTAAAAATGAAAAAATTGAACAGGTTTTCATAAATCCCCCCCCCCCCCCCCAATACCCCAAATGAATTAGAATAACAAAGCAGTAGTTACTCAGTCTTCCTTTTGGAGAGGACATCATGTGACTGCTGCAGCCAATCAAGTGGCTTCAGTGGTCATGTGCCGTATTCTGGGCATCGCCAGCTCAGTGATAGGAGAAATGATGGTCATGACTGCTGAGGCCCCTGATCACATGACATCCTCTCCAAAAGGAAGACCAGGGTGCACAAGGGAGCCTGAAAGGAGGATCAGTATGGTAAACTTTTCTTTTATTATTATTACAAATGATATAGCATTTTTATTAAAGCTATATTCCCATATTAGACATTTATGGCCATAAATATCTGATTAAGGCTAGGTTTCCACACAGGTTTTTTTCTGTCATTTTTTGGAATAATGACGCTGCAGTTTTTGAGCCAAAGCCAAAAGTGTATTCAAAAAGAATGGAAAATATAAAGGAAGGACTTCTCCTTCCTTATGGATCCACTTTTGACTTCGCCTCAAAAACTGCAGTGGGAGTTAAAAAAAAAAAATCCAGAAAAAAACCTGTGTGAAAATGTAGCCTAAGGGTACGTTCACACGGGCGTATTACCTGCGGAATTTCCGCAGCGTATATGAAATCAATGGTTGCAAAATACACTGCAGAAATTCCGTAGGTAATCCAACTGTGTGAACGTACCTTAAGGGTGCATACACACCACATTTTTGTTATACAGTTCCCATATACGGTTTCAAGTTAAAAATCATATGGAACTGTATAGAAAACTGTATGCATTGACTTAACATTGTAAACCGTATGTCAAATGCATCATCCGGTGTAGTCCGTTTTGCGTCTTATACGGTTTTGTCCGTTTTTTTACCCGTACCCAAAACTGTAGTCTACCACGTTTTTTGGTCCGAAAAAAAAACTGTACTAAACCGTATACGTTTTTATTTAACATGGGAGTCAATGGGAACCATACAGAACTGTGTGTGCGTACGGTTCCATCCGGTTTTCACCATCCGGTTTTTGACTTTGCACAGTTTTTTTTCTTGGAATGTCAATCAAACAAGTGAAACTTTATTCAAAATGGAGTGAAAAGTAAAAAACGTATATGTTTTTTTCTTAATAAACGGATGCAACTGGACATCATTTTTCATATCATATACGGTTTTCAACCATATATGGGTTAAAATGTGTACACACGTTATGCTACAGTTTAGTCAGGTTTTGAGGAATCCGTTTTCCATCAAAAACCTGATACGGGAACTGTATTGCAAAAACGTGGTGTGCATGCATCCTAATGGTGATGTCACATCTTAGACACACCTATATAGAATAGTAGACTAGTTGTGAGGGAGACACCCAGTGGCAGCTTTTTTAAACACAAATAAAACATAGAAAACTTTATTTGTTTAATTTTTTTTAAAACAAAGTACACTAGAAAGATTTTTTATTTACCATAAGGAGTGCAATAGCAAAAGTTAGTTTTAACGAGAATGCCCATTTAAGTTTTTTATGCTGTTTATGTCATTCCCATAGAAGTAAATAGGAATAACATTGCTGCTCTGCTGCCGCTACAGCCCAAAAAGCTTTTTTCAGAATCCAAGCTGCCACAACCAGTTCAGATGGGGTCAAGGTGCTTCCATGAGATGGAGCCAACATCTATCAGGCATTTTTGGCACCAGATGAGAATACTTTTTTATGAGTCCTTTAACGAAGATGTCCAATGGTAAGAAATGTATCCGAGATAAATGTCCAATTGCTGGGGGGTGGGGTACGGTAACATCTGGAACCCCCCTACAATCGGCCCCAGCTCTGCACTGCTAGTGCCACTTTCCTACCCAGCACGTCAGTTGGTCGAAACACGTCCCCTCTATTCATCTTTATGGGAGAGGCGGAGGGGGATTAATTTATCACTGCTGGACGTCTTTAAAGGGTTACTCCGCTGCTCAGCATTTGGAACAAACTGTTCCGAACACTGGAGCCGGTGTCGGTAGCTCGTGATATCATAGCCCCGTCCCCTCATGATGTCACGCCCCGCCCCCTCAATGCAAGACTATGGGAGGGGGGTGACAGTTGTCACGCCCCCTCCCATAGACTTGCATTGAGGGGGCAGGGCGTGATGTAATGAGGGGGCAGGGCTATGACCTTACGAGCTCCCTGCGCCGACTCCAATGTTCAGAACAGTCTGTTCCAAACGTTGAGCAGCGGAGTAACCCTTTAAGGGTAAACAATCCGAGTCAGCCCCATTTAGTTACGGTATCTTTAATATGTCCTATTGGCATTAAATAAACATCACCTTGAATTGTGTTATCAAATTGCCTCCCAAAAGTAAACACTTTGACTAAATTGTTAGGTTGTCATGTGCCTTCTACCTGCTTCTTCATTGTATTTCCATCATATGTGTCAAGTATTGGCTAAAAAGTCAATGAACAGGTAAGGAATGTACTGGCAGAATTGTTGGCGGTCAGGACCTGAACCTATGTGCACCAGCCAAGAGCAGCTGAGGACAGGGCTCTCAATTTATTTTAATTATGGCTAACATGACAGGCATGTACAGCAATGTCCAAAAACAGAGCGGGCACGGGGGGATTATGACTCTCGAGAAAGATTTAGAACTTGCCTATATTTAGGCTACAGAGATGCTTAGCAAAACACAACATGCTGGGCTGTTTTCTTAAAGGGGTACTCCCCTGCCCCAGTGTTCAGAACATTCTGTTTCGAACGCTGGGTGCGGGCTTCGGGGGTCGTGACATCACGGCCACGCCCCCCAATGTAAGTCTATAAGAGGGGGTGTGGCGTCCGCCACACCCCCTCCCATAGACTTGCATTGAGGGGGCGTAGCGTGATGTCACAAGGGGCAAGGCTGTGAAGTCACGACCCTCCCAGCCCCCACCCTGTGTTCGAAACAGAATGTTTCAAACGTAGGCGCAGCAAAGTACCCCTTTAAGAAAACAGCCCAGCATGCTTCTCCTTCTCTAGGGTGTTGTTGGGTGTTGGGGGAGATCCAGCACAGATATCTACACAGATTATCATTCAACCTAAGGCCAGCCCTAAGCATACATATCAATTTCGTGTCATTTTGTCACTGAAGTAAAAAAATAAGCTAAATTGTGCTTGGACACTTTGAAGGGTTAGCTATGAGTAAGAGCATACAAAATGTGAAATGTGCGCTTTATAGCCATTGATAGTGATCCAGTCACCACTTGACGGAGAATGGCTGGTCCATTCACTTAAAGGGGTTTCTCACAAGCAAAGAAATTAATGGGGCAGGTGAAATCTGCTATAATTGCTAATTTTGTGGATATGCAGAACTACAGCAATAAAATTCATTGCCACTTTCTTGTTTACAATTTTAGCATATTCACCATTAAAGGGGTACTCCGCCCCTAGACATCTTATCCCCTATCCAAAGGATAGGGGATAAGATGTCTGATCACAGGGGTCCCGCCGCTGGGGACCGCCGGGATCTCGGCTGCAGCACCCCTCTGTCTTTACTGCACAGAGTAATGACGGGCGATACAGGGGCCGGAGCATCGTGACATCACGGCTCTGCGCCTCGTGATGTCACAGCCCGCCCCCTTAATGCAAGTCTATTGGAGGGGGCATCCTTTGGACAGGGGATAAGATGTCTAGGAACAGAGTACCCCTTTAAATGTGTGTGATTTGGAGTGGATTTGCCACTGTGATATTCAATGCAGAAATGTAGATTCTTCACTGCAGAAAATTTGCAGAATTTCCCCCTATGTCTGATTCTACCCTAAACCCCTTCAGGACCGGGGAAATTTCATCTTTACATTTTCTGACAAAAAATCTATAGACCCATATGAAGGATTTTTTTTTTTTACTAATTGTTTTTTGTAAAGACAATAATAATTTTTCCATATACTGTAAAATCCCTTAGAAGATTTTTGGGGGAAGGGGGGTTCTCTTTTACACCTTTGAACCATAATACTACCATAGCCGTTGAACCAAAGAAAAAGAAAACACTACAACAATGCACACCCAATGCACACGAAATTTCCTTTGTACCCAATTTATATATAGTTTTTATTGTGTTTTACTAATTTTAAAACATTTTTTTATGAATATGTTTAAAATTATGAAACTGAGTATTGCCTAATTTTTTGTGCTGTAATCTCAAGTTTTATTTGGCATAGTTCTGACTTTTTGATCACTTTTTATAAAAAAATTTCTGGGATGTGATGTGTTAATGAAAAAATCTGGAATTTTGTTTCGTTCACAGCGTTCGCCCTGTGGAATCAATATTATATTTTAGTAGTTTGGTCAATTCTGCATTCGGCAATACCAAATATGTTTGGGGTGGTTGGGGTGATTTGATTTATAACGAGGGGTTTATGTATAATTTTTTTAATATTTATTTATTTCTACACCTTTTAAGTCCCCCTACAGAACTTGTATGAGAAATCGTTAGATTGCTCATGCAGATCAATACAGTAAATGTATATTGCATTGATCTATGTGATCTGCAGTGGCAATGGGTCTGCTTCATGCAATTGGGTCGCGAGGGGGTCGGATGGAACCACTGCAGCACCAATAACAGTCTTAAAGGGTTAATTACAGCCAGCAGCCATCGCTGTACAGTGGGTATTAGCGACAGCCTGCAGGTACTGAAACTAGCTGGCATGCAGCTGGCTTGAAACCTGAGCCCACTCTGATGGATCAGATCCGCCATGGATTGAGAAGGGGTTACAGAGACAGTCAACACACTGTAACCTCATAGAGTTGTAAAATATTAAGATAAAGTGCTACCTATTCCAGTGCCATTACTCTTGTTGCCTCTGATGACCCGCTGTGCCAGGTTACTGGAACTCAGCTCCCATTGAAGTTAATAGGAGCTAAGCTGCAGTACAATGGCATGGCCACTACACAGTCAACAGAGCCCTGTTAAACGACTAATAGCCCCTGTAGATAGGCCCCCAGTCAGTAGGATCCCCATTCAGATTGCCTTTAGCAGGTAGGAAGGTAATTTACTCCTTTAGGCTTTCAAGCAGTCAACTGCACTTTTCTATCTTTATGGTCGAAGACATAAAGCTGCCTTTAGCCTACCTGAGCGCTGCTTTTAACTGTAACTACATCCATAGGATAGAAGTTATCCACCATAAATGGCAGGCATAAGTAAAGCCCTGAAGTTGTCCAAACGAACAGACAGGTAAAGAGAAGTCAGACGGAGCGGGTGGAAATCTAGAAAGCAGTGCAATACCAAATTGGAAAGCAGAGGAAAGTCAAGCAACAAGACAAAGTCAGAATACACAGGATCAATATAGCAAAGAACAATACAGGAGCTAGAGCACATAACAAGCTCTAACACAGGCAATGAATAGAAGAAACCTGCAGTGTTATAAAGACCAGCTCAGGAGGGTGCGGTCACTATGGCTGGAGCTAATTGGCCCAGTACCTGCAGCTCCTAAGTGGTCAGAGCGCTGCATGTAACGTCTGGCCAGGTGCGATCTTAGACTATGCTCACATTTGATGTACAGTATACCTTAAGAATATTAATATACCAAAAGAGTGACTTCTTGGCATATGCTTGGGTGGTAGGCATTGGCACACCTTTTGCCAACTGTGTAGAGAAACGTGGTAGACTGCTATACAGTACTGTCCTCATACAAGAGCAGCCTTTCATGGCACACATTATACTTTTTTTTATACAGTTGAAGTCAATGGCAGACATATGCAATTATATTAACCAGGGTCATATTGCCAATGTGGACCCAGCCCAACTGCTATTTATGGTGCCAGTGTGAACAGAGTCCAATAGGAGAATATGATGCCAATGTAAACAGTCAGATTGCCATGCCTGTGTGAACAAAGCTCAGTCAGAGATTTTAATGTAAGTATGAACAGAGACCAAAAGGGGATTCTGATGCCAGTGTGAACAGAGCTCAACAGATAATGATGCCAGTGTGAACAGAGCTCAATAGATAATGATGCCAGTGTGCACAGAGCTCAAGATATAATGATGCCAGTGTGAACAGAGCTCAAGATATAATGATGCCAGTGTGAACAAAGCTCAGTAAATAATGATGCCAGTGTGAACAGAGCTCAACAGATAATGATGCCAGTGTGAACAGAGCTCAATAGATAATGATGCCAGTGTGCACAGAGCTCAAGATATAATGATGCCAGTGTGAACAGAGCTCAAGATATAATGATGCCAGTGTGAACAAAGCTCAGTAAATAATGATGCCAGTGTGAACAGAGCTCAACAGATAATGATGCCAGTATGAACAGAGCTCAACAGATAATGATGCCAGTGTGAACAGAGCTCAACAGATAGTGATGCCAGTGTGAACAGAGCTCAACAGATAGTGATGCCAGTGTAAACAGAGCTCAGTAGATAATGATGCCAGTGTGAACAGAGCTCAGTAAATAATGATGCCAGTGTGAACAGAGCTCAACAGATAATGATGCCAGTGTGAACAGAGCTCAACAGATAATGATGCCAGTGTGAATAGAGCTCAACAGATAATGATGCCAGTGTGAACAGAGCTCAATAGATAATGATGCCAGTGTGAATAGAGCTCAACAGATAGTGATGCCAGTGTGAACAGAGCTCAACAGATAGTGATGCCAGTGTAAACAGAGCTCAGTAGATAATGATGCCAGTGTGAACAGAGCTCAGTAAATAATGATGCCAGTGTGAACAGAGCTCAACAGATAATGATGCCAGTGTGAATAGAGCTCAACAGATAATGATGCCAGTGTGAACAGAGCTCAATAGATAATGATGCCAGTGTGAATAGAGCTCAACAGATAGTGATGCCAGTGTGAACAGAGCTCAACAGATAGTGATGCCAGTGTGAACAGAGCTCAGTAAATAATGATGCCAGTGTGAACAGAGCTCAACAGATACTGATGCCAGTGTGAACAGAGCTCAGTAGATAATGATGCCAGTGTGAACAGAGCTCAACAGATAGTGATGCCAGTGTGAACAGACCCTACATTGAGTGTGAACAGAGCCTAATTTGACATTATGATAGCAGTGAACGGAGTCCAGCAGGTTATTATGTCAGTGTAAACAGAGCAAATATGATTTTCGGATGCCAGTGTAAGTAGAAGATTGCCATAGTGGGAATCCAATGCCAGGGATGTACCATTGTATCAGACCTCATATTCAGGTTAGAAATACACACAAGTCTATCACACCATCTAGTGTAGTGTTCTCCAATCTGTGGCTCTTCCGCTGTTGCAAAACTACGACTCCCATTATGCTCATTATTATGGGGGTTGTAGATTTTGCAACAGCGGGAGAGTAAACTAGTTCAACCCAGAACAGAATCGATCGCGTCTGCGATCAAAACAGTGTGTAGGGGACTACATATCCCAGCCAATCGTGCAGTGACCCCCAGGACAGCGCTATAGCCAGGGACAGTCACTGTAAGGAGTATATTACATGGTATAGGGCAGTGTTTTCCAAACTGTGTGCCTCCAGCTGTTGCAACAACAGCTGGAGACACACCAGGGATGTGGAATTCCTATCGCCCGACGCCCGGGACAAGCAGTTCTGGGCGCCGGGCAGATGAATTTGTCCGGCCCTTAGCCCGGCTTCGGGCAAGCAGGGCCGGACCTGACAAGTCGCCCGGATCTCTGCAGTCTGTATGGAGCGGGCTCGGGATTCCTGCCCGCTCCATATGCTTCAGCCCCCGGCTATATAAACCTGTGTCCTCTGAAGCAGAGCAGGGGAGATGAGGAGCTGTGTATTTGTCTTCTCTCCCCTGCTCTGCAGACGTGCGGGGGGAGATGAGGGGGCGGGGCTTATTTCTCCCCGTGCAGACCTGCGTCCTCTGCCTTCACTCCCCCCAGCTGTAGCTTCGGAGAGCTGAGGGGAGGAGGCGCGTCTGCACGGGGAGATGCTTGCGGCGCTCACAGGGGAGTATGGAGCGGGCTCGGGATTCCTGCCCGCTCCATACTCTGCAGCCCCCAGCTGTTCTCAGTAGCCGGGGGCCGCCGCTAATAGCCAGCATGCGGCGATCGCCACGGCTGGCTATTAACCCTTTAGGTTAACCCTTTAGATCATCTAAAGGGAGATGTGAATGCTCCCTGGCTGGCTAGAGGGGTGGATCACCCCCCCGCAGCACGATCGGGGGGGGGGGGGATCCACTATAGAGGTAGCCGGAGGACTTACCTCTGCTTCCTCCTGTCCCGGCTGTGTCATTGATAGATCCTGGACCAGGCTCTATCAATGGATCACAGAGCACACAGATTAATAGAGTTCAATGGAACTCTATTCATCTGTCTGAGGAATCTAATGATTCCTCCTATAAGTGTAATAAAGTGTTTAAAAAAATGTAATAAAAGTTTGAAAGACGCACATTAACCCAGTGGTCTTCAAACTGTGGCCCTCCAGATGTTACTAAACTACAATTCCCAGCATGCCAGGACAGCTGTTGGCTGGCCGGGCATGCTGGGAGTTGTAGTTTTGCAACATCTGGAGGGCCACAGTTTGAAGACCGCTGCATTAACCCCTTCCATGTTAAAAGTTAAAATCATCCCCTTTTCCTATATAAAAACACGTAAACATAATAAAAATAAACATATTTGGTATCGCTTCGTGCGTAATTGTACAACCTATTAAAATATGACATTATATATCCCGTACGGTAAATGTAAAAAAATACCAAACCACAGAATTGCAATTTTTATAATATCCCAGAAAAAAGAGTTAAAAAGCGATTAAAAAGTCAGATCAATACCAAAATGGTACCGATACAAAAAACACATTATGGCGCAAAAAAATTGTCCCTCATACAGCCTGGTAGGTGAAAAAAATACAGGGGTTAAAAAATGGCAATTCAAAAAATTAGAAAAAGTCCAGAATTAGTAAAACACGACATAAACGATACAAATCTGGTATCGCTGTAATCAGGCGCCTAAAGTATAAAACGAACATGTTACCTCAACCACAAGGTAAATGGCGCAGAAAAGAAAACCACCAAATCTGCAAAATTCTCTTTTACTATTTCAATTTCACTTCCCTTAATATATATATATTTTTTTTTTTCGGTTTGGAGGATATGTTATTGAAAAATTAAAAGGTATCATTATAGTAGGTAGTTATGGCTATTATAGGGCGAGGAGGAAAAAATGAGTGCGTAAAAGCGGAAATTGGCCCGGACAAGTGGATCGTCATGAGGGACAAGTAGATTTTGCTCCATTTTAGTCCCGTGGACAAGTAGTTTTTTATAAAATTTCCACACCCCTGCACACTGTTTGAAAAGCAGTGGTGTAGGGGACTACATGTTCCAACCAGTCAAGCAGTGACCCCCCCGGACAGCGCTCTAGCCCCGGGCAGGTGACTGTGAGGAGTATATAGCATGGTGTAAGGGACTACATATCCCAGCCAGTTATGCAGTGACTCCCTCCAGTGTGTTTTCAGCTGCTGCAAAACTACAACTCCCAGCATGCACAGACAGCCTTTGGTAGTTTTGCCTGAGGTAGTTTTGCAACAGCTGGGGACATTTCACATGGTGAAGGGGACTACATATCCCAGCCAGTTGTGCAGTGATCCCCCTCAGATGGTGTATGTAGGGCAGTGTTTTCCAAATAGTGTGTCTCCAGCTGTTGCAAAACTATAACTCTCACTGGGGGTAGGGGACTACATATCCCAGCCAGTCGTGTAGTGACCCCCAGGTCTCCGACCTAGTCGGTGACTGTGAGGAGTATATCACATGGTGTAGGGGGACTACATATCCCAGCATGACCTCCAGGTCACCGCTCTAGCCCCGGCAGGTCACAAGGTGATGGGCAGCTGCCCCCTCAGTCTCCGCTCCCCGGCAGGTCACAAGGTGATGGGCAGCTGCCCCCTCAGTCTCCGCTCCCCGGCAGGTCACAAGGTGATGGGCAGCTGCCCCCTCAGTCTCCGCTCCCCGGCAGGTCACAAGGTGATGGGCAGCTGCCCCCTCAGTCTCCGCTCCCCGGGAGGTCACAGGGTGATGGGCAGCAGCCCCCTCAGTCTCCGCTCCCCGGGAGGTCACAGGGTGATGGGCAGCAGCCCCCTCAGTCTCCGCTCCCCGGCAGGTCACAGGGTGATGGGCAGCTGCCCCCTCAGTCTCCGCTCCCCGGCAGGTCACAGGGTGATGGGCAGCTGCCCCCTCAGTCTCCGCTCCCCGGCAGGTCACAGGGTGATGGGCAGCTGCCCCCTCAGTCTCCGCTCCCCGGCAGGTCACAGGGTGATGGGCAGCTGCCCCCTCAGTCTCCGCTCCCCGGCAGGTCACAAGGTGATGGGCAGCTGCCCCCACAGTCTCCGCTCCCCGGCAGGTCACAAGGTGATGGGCAGCTGCCCCCTCAGTCTCCGCTCCCCGGCAGGTCACAAGGTGATGGGCAGCTGCCCCCTCAGTCTCCGCTCCCCGGCAGGTCACAGGGTGATGGGCAGCTGCCCCCTCAGTCTCCGCTCCCCGGCAGGTCACAGGGTGATGGGCAGCTGCCCCCTCAGTCTCCGCTCCCCGGCAGGTCACAGGGTGATGGGCAGCTGCCCCCTCAGTCTCCGCTCCCCGGCAGGTCACAAGGTGATGGGCAGCTGCCCCCTCAGTCTCCGCTCCCCGGCAGGTCACAAGGTGATGGGCAGCTGCCCCCTCAGTCTCCGCTCCCCGGCAGGTCACAAGGTGATGGGCAGCTGCCCCCTCAGTCTCCGCTCCCCGGCAGGTCACAGGGTGATGGGCAGCTGCCCCCTCAGTCTCCGCTCCCCGGCAGGTCACAGGGTGATGGGCAGCTGCCCCCTCAGTCTCCGCTCCCCGGCAGGTCACAGGGTGATGGGCAGCTGCCCCCTCAGTCTCCGCTCCCCGGCAGGTCACAGGGTGATGGGCAGCTGCCCCCACAGTCTCCGCTCCCCGGCAGGTCACAAGGTGATGGGCAGCTGCCCCCACAGTCTCCGCTCCCCGGCAGGTCACAAGGTGATGGGCAGCTGCCCCCTCAGTCTCCGCTCCCCGGCAGGTCACAAGGTGATGGGCAGCTGCCCCCTCAGTCTCCGCTCCCCGGCAGGTCACAAGGTGATGGGCAGCTGCCCCCTCAGTCTCCGCTCCCCGGCAGGTCACAAGGTGATGGGCAGCTGCCCCCTCAGTCTCCGCTCCCCGGCAGGTCACAAGGTGATGGGCAGCTGCCCCCTCAGTCTCCGCTCCCCGGCAGGCGGCCGCACCAATGACTTCCCCCGGACCCGCTGCCTCCTCCCACTTGTTGCACGGGGACTCCCATGAGATTAGACCCAGCCTCACAGGGAGAAGCCCGGTGTGCAGGCTCGGGGCAGGCGGCTCTCACTCACACTCACACTCACTGCTGCTGGGTAAATGACCCCGTGAGTCAAGGGAAGGAACAAGACGCTGCACGGTCCGGACACCATGGAGACCCCCGGGGGTCTGGCGCTGGGGCTATGGCTGCTGCTGCTGAGCGGACACACATGGGCACAGAGGGGGGTGCTGGAAGGAGCCCCCCTGACTTATGGACCTTTGGAAGAGGAGATCCTGGTGGCCAACCATGGGGTCAGGGTGCCCTTCGGGAGATCTGTCTACCTGGACCCTGTCCTGGACCTGGTGATCCAAGTGCAGCCTGGAGACAAGTGTCACATCAGTGTCCTCCGCAATGACCCTCTGTCCCAGGGACCCGGCCAGCTGTCTCCTAACAGGTTCCCATGTGAGTTCGGAGCCCGGGAGGTGAAGTACTCTCACCTGGGAGCCCGCAGTCCCTCCAGGGACAGAGTCAAGCTGCAGCTCCGATATGATACCCAGAGCAGCACCGTGATCATCCCCTTCATGATAGAGGTGGAGGTGCTGTTCACCCAGCTGGAGGTGGTGACCAGGAACATGCCCCTGACAGTGGACAAGCTGCTGGCCACCAGTAACCCCATAGACAAGAAGACCCTGGAGTTCACCTATGACAGGACTTTTGAAGTGTGCAGGATCACCCCACTGCTGGACCTCGGTGGACTGCCCAGGTATGGAAGGGTGCTGGGTAGTGCTGGGCATATGGTGGACTGTGGGGAGTTTTTGCAACAAGGGGTGCGCTACCAACACACTGCTGCCACCCAGTCACCCAACAAGGACTATATCCCCATGTTGGTGGAATTACATGATAAAGTTGGGAATTTACTCAAGCAGGAACATTTTCAAATCCTGGTTAGAATCAAAGAAGGTTTGGAGAATACCCAGCCGAAGCCTAGCTTCATAGCAATGATGATGATGGAGGTGGATCAGTTTGTCATGACAGCCATCACACCTGACATGTTGGCTGCCGAGGACTTGGAATCTGACCCGGGGGAGCTTATATTTAATATCACTTCTTCCTTTGGTCCTGGACAGGGACAAATTGTAAGCACGGATGACCGCAACTTGCCCATCACCTCTTTCTATCAGAGGGATTTGCAGGAACTTCGGATTGCTTACAAACCCCCTCCAGAGGACTCTGATGTGGAGCGCATTTTTGAAGTGGAACTGGAGGTGGTGGACACTGAGGGTGCGGTGTCTGAGCCTTTCTCCTTCATGATTGTTGTGAAGCCGATGAATACACTTGCCCCTGTGGTGACACGTAACACTGGGCAACTTCTGTTTGAAGGGCAGTCACGTCCCCTCTCAAGTGCCCAGAATTTACAGATCAGCGATGAGGACAATTTACATAATGTTAAAGTGACTGTATTAGATGGGCTAAGACATGGGCAGCTGTACCTGCTGGGTTCACCTGAGACCTCCAAATTTTTTACAGCTTCTGATCTGGACCAAGGTAGAGTCATTTATCAACATGATGGTAGTGATACATACAGTGACAACATAATCTTCCGAATGACAGATGGACAGCACGAAGTTGAGTTCCTCTTCCCAATAACAGTGGTGCCAACTGATGATGAGCCTCCTATAGTCAATGCCAACACCGGACTGATGATCTCTGAGAAAGAAGTATCCCCCTTGACGCCAGTTGTGTTAAGTGCAACAGATATCGACTCAGAAGACTCTACTATACGCTTTATTTTGGAATTACCTTATTCAACACTTGGCCAAATGGTACTGCGCCAATCTGAGATACCTCAAGACCCCTCTGAGTGGAAGTTAATACCCGAACTAAATCTTTATGAAAAGGAAGTAAAGGAATGGACTCAACAAGATATATTAGATGGCAAATTATATTACAAACATATTGGACCACACAGCACCATCCCAGTCATGGACCAGCTGGTCTTCAGAGTCCAAGATGACAATGATCCTCCTAACCAGTCAGGAGAACACACATTCATAGTAAAAATTAATCCTATCGATGACTTGCCTCCAGAATTATACACTGGTACCACCCTTAGGATGGTGGTACAGGAATACCATCTAACCCACTTTAGAAGAAAATTTCTTCGATATACTGACTTGGATTCTGATGACCGTGACCTTAAATATACAGTGACTATTCCCCCGACTGACACCGATGAAAACAACCCAGTTATGATGGGATTCATAGTTCTTACTGAAAACCCAGACCAGGTTGTTACAGAGTTTACTCAAGCCCAGATAAACCATCATAAAATTGCCTACAAACCACCCGACTTGGAGCTTGGCATTACTCCACGTGTAGTGCAGTTCCACTATACTGTAGAGGATATGTCTGGGAATGTGGCTGAAGGAGATTTTACAATTTTTCTAGAGCCTGTGGACAACAAACCTCCAAGTATTATTAATACAGGATTTACTGTGTTTGAAAGAGGAAGTCACATTATCACTCCAGCAGAACTTGATGCCACCGATGCAGATACTGGCAACGATAAAATTACATTCACCCTCACTCAGTCTCCAAGGCATGGTCAAGTGCTGTATGCCAATAATGTGATGGATGTCGGTGAAGCCTTTGTATTGGATGACATTCGGAGTGGAAGGATAAGCTACATGCACAGTGGTGAGGAGTCTTCTACTGACTCTTGCACTCTTGATGTTAGTGACGGCGTCCATGTAGTTACAATCATCATCAAAATCAATGTGCGACTAGTCGATGATGAAGTGCCTAGACTCATGCTACCTTCTGGAACCATCGGATCCTACTTAGATGTTCTAGAAGGCAGCTCTGCTGAAATCACCTCCAATGTTATTCAGGGCACTGATGCAGATACAGATGACCTCATGCTAACCTTCATTGTAGAAGACCCACCACTTCTCGGAGAAATCCTGGTCAATGGCATCCCAGCTGAAAGGTTTTCTCAAAGGGACATTATTGATGGTGCTGTTATTTATTCTCACACTTCTGGAGAAATTGGTTTAAAGAAAAAAGAAGACTCATTCAATTTAACATTATCAGATATGTCTGAAGAATGGACCGTTGGGGGTAATAGAGTTAATGGAGTTCGTGTTCATGTGACCATTCTTCCCTTGGATAACCAGCCCCCTATTGTTTCAGTGGGGGACCAATTTGCCGTTATTGAAGGAGAGAAAAATGTGATAACACCCTCCCATCTAAAAGCTACAGATGGGGACACCCCAAATGATGACATCCTTTGTACTATCGTTGTGCAGCCTACATCTGGATATCTTGAAAACATTTCACCGGCACCAGGCTCTGAAAAATCTAGAGCTGGCACATCCATCAGTGCATTTACATTGAAGGATATTAGATTGGGACACATTTATTATGTTCAGAGCATCCACAAAGGTGTAGAACCTATAGAAGATAGACTTACTTTCCACTGTTCTGATGGCATAAACTTTTCCCAAAAGCATTTCTTCCCGATTGTGATTATACCAGCCAATGATGAAAAGCCAGAGATCTTCATGAGAGAGTTTGTGGTCATGGAGGGAATGAGTCTGGTCATTGATATTCCAATACTGAATGGGGCAGATGCAGACATCCCAGCAGATGACCTCATCTTTTTCATCACAAAGCCACCAAAACATGGACATATTGTAAACCAGCTAACTAATGGCACCATGATAGTGAACAGCTTCAGCCTGGATGACATCAAGGAAAGCTCCACCATCCTATATGAGCACGATGATTCCGAGACCAAAGAAGACAGCTTTGAGATAAAACTTTCTGATGGAAAACATTCAGTAGTCAAAACTGTTCTGATCATGATAATACCTGTGGATGATGAGACTCCCAGAATGACCATAAATGATGGACTGGAGATTGAAATTGAAGAAATCAAACTCATTACCAATAAAGTACTAAAAGCAACAGATTTGGACTCAGATGATAAGTCTCTGACCTATATAATACGCTATGGGCCTGGTCAAGGCCTCTTACAAAGACGAAGACCAAATGGTGGCCTTGAAAACATTACAATAGGCATGAACTTCACTCAGGACGAGGTGGACAAGGACCTAATACAGTACCATCACTTTGGCCAAGAAGGAATTCGTGATCTGTTTAAATTTGATGTTACAGATGGCATAAATCCCCTCATTGACAGATATTTTTATGTCACGGTTGGAGGCATTGATATGGTATTTCCAGATGTGATAAGCAAAGGGGTATCTCTAAAGGAAGGCGGGAAAGTGACCCTTACTACTGACTTGCTCAGCACCAGCGATCTCAACAGCCCTGACGAACACTTAATTTTCACTATCACAAGGGCTCCTGTACGTGGGCATTTGGAGTGCACAGATTTGCCAGGGGTCCCCATCACATCATTCACCCAGTTGCAGTTAGCTGGGAACAAGGTCTATTACACACATACATCGGACGATGAAGTAAAGATGGACAGCTTTGAATTTGAGGTCACCGATGGATATAACCCAGTTTTCCGCACATTCAGAATATCCATAACCGATGTTGATAATAAGAAGCCAGTTCTCACCATCCATGAACTGGCGGTGAGAGAGAGTGAGAATAAATTGATCACCCCCTTTGAACTGACAGTGGAGGACAGGGATACCCGAGATAAAAGGCTTAAATTTGTCATCACACAGGTGCCGGTACATGGAAAGATCCTGTATAACAATACTAAAGCAGTGACCTCCTTCACAAAGCAAGATCTCAATGACAACCTTATCAGTTATAAACATGATGGTACCGAGTCCACCGAGGACAGCTTCTCCTTCACTGTGACTGATGGCACCCACACTGACTTTTATGTCTTTCCTGACACTGTCTATGAGACTCGCCAGCCACAGATGATGAAGATACGGATTATAGCTGTGGATAATGGGGTTCCACAGATTGTAGTAAATAAAGGTGCCCCGACTCTCCGTGTCATGAGCACTGGTCATCTGGGATTCTTGATCACCAACAAGTTCCTTAAAGCAGAAGACAGGGACAGTGCCCACATCTCTCTCCGCATCCGAATTACTCAAGGTCCCAGTCATGGATTCCTTATCAACCTGGACAAGGGGAACCACAGCATCAACCACTTCACACAAGGTAATGCATCTTACTACCATTTGGCTCAATTTATATTCTTAGCTTAAAGAGGTATTCCAGGAACAAACTTTATTTTATATCAACTGGCTCCAGAAAGTTAAATAGATTTGTAAATTACATCTATTAAAAAATCTTAACCCTTCCAATAATTATCAGCTGCTGAAGTTGAGTTGTTCTTTTCTGTCTGGCAACAGTGCTCTCTGCTGACACCTCTGCTTGTTTCGGGAACTGCACAGAGTAGAAGAGGTTTGCTCTGGGGATTTGCTTCTACTTTGGACAGTTCCCGAGACAAGTGTCATCAGAGAGCTCTTAGACAGAAAAGAACAGCATAACTTCAGCAGCTCATGAGTACTGAAAGGATTAAGATTTTTTAATTGAAGAAATTTACAAATCTGTTTAACTTTCTGGAGCCAGTTGATATATAAAAAAAAGTTTTTTCCTGGATAACATCTTTAATAATGAAAATTTCTTATGTTTTACCTTGAATAGTTTGTGTCTATATAGCATGTAAAACTACATTTTTTTGTTTACTGAGTTATGCAACCGATAATTTATTTGCTTTTATATACTATGGAAGCTTTCTCTTAAAAGGTACCTAAGTTTTCAAAAAACTTTAGACCCAGACAGATCAGTAAACAGATCATAACTTTTAAAATGTCCCTATAACATGTCAAAAAGTTTTTTTTAATAAAACTTAGTGTTCCTTTAACCCCTTAACGACCACAGATGTAAATGTACGTCCAGGCACCAGGACGTACATTTACGTCCTGTGTATGACCGCGAGCATCGGAGCGGTGCTCGCGTCATACACCACAGGTTCCGGTTGCTATCAGCAGCTGGGGACCAGCCGGTAATGGCCGACATCCGCGATCGCCATTTTCCGCCATTAACCCCTCACATGCCATGATCAGTACAGATCACGGCATCTGCGGCAATGCGCAAGTTAACATGGATGATCAGATCGCCCGCAGCGCTGCTGCGGAGATCAGATCATCTGTAATGGCGGACGGAGGTCTCTTCAGCTGCCTCCGTCCATCTCCTGGCATCTCCTGCTCTGGTCTGAGATCGAGCAGACCAGAGGAGGAGATAGCCGATAATACTGATCAGTGCTATGCCCTATGCATAGCACTGAACAGTATTAGCAATCAAATGATTGCTATAGATAGTCCCCTATGGAGACATAAAAAGTGTAAAAAAAAATTGAAAAATGTAAAAATAAAAAGTAAAAAATAAGTGAAAAATCCCCTCACCCAATTAAAATTTAAATTGTCAGTTTTTCCCCCAAAAAACGTCCATTTTTTTTTAATAAACATATTTGGTATCGCCGCGTGCGTAAATGTCTTAACTATCAAAATATAATGTTAATGATCCCGTACGGTAAACGGCCTAAACGTAAAAAAAATTAAAAAGTCAAAAAATGCAGCTTTTTTGTCCCATTTTATTCCAAAAAATTTATAAAAATGATCTAAAAGTTTTATATAGGCAAATGTGGTATCAAAAAAAATACAGCGCAAAAAATGAGCCCCCATACCACCCTATATATGGAAAAATGAAAAAGTTATAGGTGGTCAAAATAAGGCGATTTTAGATTACTGATTTTGTACAAAAAGTTTAAGATTTTTTTTAAGCGGTACAAAAATATAAAAGCATCTAGTCATGGGTATCATTTTAATCGTATTGACCCACAGAATAAAGAACATGTCATTTCTACCGTAAAGTGTACAGTGTGAAAACAAAACCCTCCAAAATGTGCAAAATTGGGGTTTTCATTTAAATTACCTCCCTAAAAATTTTTTTGGGGGGGTTTGCTGTAGGTGTTATGGTAAAATGAGAGGTTTCATTACAAAGTACAATTGGTCACGCAAAAAACAAGCCCTTATAAGGGGCTGTAGATGGAAATATGTATGTATTTTAGAATGCGAGGAGGAAAAACGAAAACGCAAAAATAAAATTGGCCTGGTACTTAAGGTTAAAAGGGGCTTGGTCCTTAAGGGGTTAAAGGAGTAGTGCGGCGGATAGGGGATAAGGGATAAGTTACGGATTGCAGGGGGATAGGGGATAAGTTACAGATTGCGGGGGATCCGACCGCTAGTACCCCCACGATCTCCTAAACGGGGACCCCGGCATTCTGCCGGAAGCAGCCGTTCCGACCCCTGCAGAAAGCTGCGGCCGACACACCCCCTTTATGTATCTCTATGGGATACATTAAGGGGGCGTGCCGACCGGCACTCCGTGCGTGGGTCTGCACGCCCCCTTCCAGCAACCTGCCGGGGCCCCGTTTAAGAGATGGCGGGGGGTCCCAACACTCGGACCCCCCCCCCCCCCAATCTATATCTTATTTTTATCTATATCTTTTATTTTTCACTACAGAACTCCCTAAAAACCCCTTTCGAGTGATATGTGTCACCTAAACTTTTTACTGATTAGAGGCAGATACTGAAACTTGCTCTTTTTTTATATTCAGTTTTCATTATTTAATTGCCATGTTTTTAAATACTTTCGATGTAAATTTTTAAGATAGGGTCACACACGCATTGTATACACAGCATATTTCACGCTGTGCAAAATCTGCTGTGCAGCGGGAAATACGCTGAATATTTTTCTGTAAGCTAACACACAGGACTACGTGGCGGAGGTTTGGAGGCCGGCCTGCGCATCACAGTTACAGGACTGCTGCTAAGTAGCCCAGTGTGTCAGCTAACAGCCCAGCGTGGCAGCGTATTTCCATTTGTGCAGTTGATTTTGCGCAGAATAATATACGCTGTGTATACGCTGTGTATACGTTGTATGTAACTCTTATGGGGGCAGCCATCTTGCATGAGCAGTTTTTAACAGTCTTTAGAGATCTACTTTACAACAGAAGCCATGGACAACTATAAACAGGACCTGTGCAATTGAAATAAACTGAAAACATAACTGAGCATGCTCTGCAACTTTGCAAAGGTCATTCCACAGGGAGGGTAGGCTAAGCCACTATCGTCTTCTCTATCTACTAGTGTCACCTTTTAGTGTAATTCTATACAGATCACTTTCCAGCAGCCTCCTCCTTATCATCACATGCTGAACAGTGCATTTGTTTAGAGCTGCTGCAAAACTACAACTCCCAGCATGCTAGGAATTGTTTTGCTATAGCTGAAGGCACACTGGTCTAAAGGTTAGAAGAGGGTGTCCAGAATTAGAAAAACATGGATGATTTCTACTAGAAACAGGGCAACATCGGTTCCCAGAGTGTGTGCGGTATTGCAATACCAGATGTAACCCCCTGACAGGTTTGGTGCTGTTTGTGGAAGAAAGAAGCAGTTTTTTTGTAATCCACAACAACCCTTTTAAATAGCTTTTCTTCCTCTTAGTCGGGCGTGCTAGAAGTTTTTACAGTAACTGGATGGCCACAGTTTGGGGACGACTGCTCTAAGCCATGAAGATAAGTTATATCAACCCTTGAATTGTCATCTTACATTAAAGGGGTACTCCGGTGGAAAACAATTTATTTCATATCAACTGACTCCAGAAAGTTAAACAGATTTGTAAATTACTTCTATTAAAAAAACGTAATCCTTCCAGTACTTATCAGCTGCTGTATGCTAAAGAGGAAGTTGAGTTGTTCTTTTCTGTCTGACCACAGTGCTCTCTGCTGCCACCTCTGTCCATGTCAGGAACTGTCCAGAGTAGGAGCAAATCCCCATAGCAAACCTATCCTGCTCTGGACAGATCCTGACATGGACAGAGGTGTCAGATTTTTTAATAGAAGTAATTTACAAATCTGGTTAATTTTCTGGCACCAGTTGATTTGAAAAAAAGTTGTTTTTCACTGGAGTATACTGTACATTTAAGCTGATAAAAAAACAGGGTAGGGTCCCACGCGACAGATCTGCAGCGTATTTTTCATGCATTCAGTATCCTGCACATATTTCAGCTGCAGATTTCAATGTAAACGAAATGATTGAACTCGGCTTCAAATCCTGCGCACCAAATATGCACGGGATACTGTACATGTGAATCCACCCAAATAGGGATGATTGTCCAGCTTGTAAAACCAAACCCATCCTCCTATACCCTATTAGGGAATTTTAAGTCAGTAGATTAGGGATGACTGTTCAAGACCCCTATTTCTTGAATAGTGATTACAGAGAGTTTGGCGGTGATATTCTCCAGCTTTAGCCTCTATGGGAGAATAACCCTATAATACAGCCCTGCACAGAGCACAGTACGGTGGGTTCATGTGCACAGAGCACAGTACGGTGGGTTCATGTGCACAGAGCACAGTACGGTGGGTTCATGTGCACAGAGCACAGTACGGTGGGTTCATGTGCACAGAGCACAGTATGGTGGGTTCATGTGCACAGAGCACAGTACGGTGGGTTCATGTGCACAGAGCACAGTACGGTGGGTTCATGTGCATAGATCACAGTATGGTGGATTCATGTGCACAGAGCACAGTATGGTGGGTTCATGTGCATAGATCACAGTATGGTGGGTTCATGTGCACAGAGCACAGTATGGCGGGTTCATGTGCACAGAGCACAGTACGGTGGGTTCATGTGCACAGAGCACAGTATGGTGGGTTCATGTGCATAGATCACAGTATGGTGGATTCATGTGCACAGAGCACAGTATGGTGGATTCATGTGCATAGATCACAGTATGGTGGATTCATGTGCACAGAGCACAGTATGGTGGATTCATGTGCACAGAGCACAGTATGGTGGATTCATGTGCACAGAGCACAGTATGGTGGGTTCATGTGCACAGAGCACAGTATGGTGGATTCATGTACACAGAGCACAGTACGGTGGATTCATGTACACAGAGCACAGTACGGTGGATTCATGTGCACAGAGCACAGTATGGTGGATTCATGTGCACAGAGCACAGTATGGTGGGTTCATGTGCACAGAGCACAGTACGGTGGATTCATGTGTACAGAGCACAGTATGGTGGGTTCATGTGCATAGAGCACAGTATGGTGGATTCATGTGTACAGAGCACAGTATGGTGGGTTCATGTGAATAGAGCACAGTATGGAGGATTCATGTGCATAGAGCACAGTATGGTGGATTCATGTACACAGAGCACAGTACGGTGGATTCATGTACACAGAGCACAGTACGGTGGATTCATGTGCACAGAGCACAGTATGGTGGATTCATGTGCACAGAGCACAGTATGGTGGGTTCATGTGCACAGAGCACAGTACGGTGGATTCATGTGTACAGAGCACAGTATGGTGGGTTCATGTGCATAGAGCACAGTATGGTGGATTCATGTGTGCAGAGCACAGTATGGTGGGTTCATGTGCATAGAGCACAGTATGGAGGATTCATGTGCATAGAGCACAGTATGGTGGATTCATGTGCATAGAGCACAGTATGGTGGATTCATGTGTACAGAGCACAGTATGGTGGGTTCATGTGCATAGAGCACAGTATGGTGGATTCATGTGCATAGAGCACAGTATGGTGGGTTCATGTGCACAGAACACAGTACGGTGGATTCATGTGCACAGAACACAGTACGGTGGGTTCATGTGCATAGAGCACAGTATGGTGGATTCATGTGCACAGAGCACAGTATAGTGGGTTCATGTGCACAGAGCACAGTATGGTGGGTTCATGTGCACAGAGCACAGTACGGTGGATTCATGTGCACAGAGCACAGTATGGTGGATTCATGTGCACAGAGCACAGTACAGTGGATTCATGTGCACAGAGCACAGTATGGTGGGTTCATGTGCATAGAGCACAGTATGGTGGATTCATGTGCACAGAGCACAGTACGGTGGATTCATGTGCACAGAGCACAGTACAGTGGGTTCATGTGCACAGAGCACAGTACGGTGGATTTATGTGCACAGAGCACAGTACGGTGGGTTCTTGTGCACAGAGCACAGTATGGTGGATTCATGTGCACAGAGCACAGTATGGTGGGTTCATGTGCATAGAGCACAGTATGGTGGATTCATGTGCACAGAGCACAGTATGGTGGATTCATGTGCACAGAGCACAGTACGGTGGGTTCATGTGCACAGAGCACAGTACGGTGGATTCATGTGCACAGAGCACAGTACGGTGGGTTCTTGTGCACAGAGCACAGTATGGTGGATTCATGTGCACAGAGCACAGTACGGTGGGTTCATGTGCATAGAGCACAGTATGGTGGGTTCATGTGCACAGAGCACAGTATGGTGGGTTCATGTGCACAAAGCACAGTATGGCGGGTTCATGAGCACAGAGCACAGTACGGTGGATTCATGTGCACAGAGCACAGTATGGTGGATTCATGTGCACAGAGCACAGTACGGTGGATTCATGTGCACAGAGCACAGTATGGTGGATTCATGTGCACAGAGCACAGTACGGTGGATTCATGTGCACAGAGCACAGTACGGTGGATTCATGTGCACAGAGCACAGTACGGTGGATTCATGTGCACAGAGCACAGTACGGTGGATTCATGTGCACAGAGCACAGTACGGTGGATTCATGTGCACAGAGTAGTGCTGGGCAGTATGACCAGAAATGCATATCACAGTATTTTTGTAAGTTATGGCAGTTCCACGGTATTTAACGGTATCCCCCCCCACGCTGGGGAACTAATCACATGTGACCCGTGGGCGCTTCTCCCCCCCTTCCCCCTGTGCCGCGGCGCTGGAAATGATTAATAAAGGACATCTGTTACTGATTAATTTTACATATCCCTGTGCCCAGGCTGCAAAAAAAAATTTTCACTCACCTTCCTACGTTCCCCGTTGCTCCGGTACCGGCCTCACTGTTCTCCGCTGCGATCTTCATGCTGCTTCCTGGGGACGGGAATGTTATAGAGCCGTCAGCGTATCACTGGCCGCAGCGATGTCTCGCCTCAGCCGGTCAGGCTGAGTGCACTGTCATGTAAGGAACTGGCCGGCTTCTTACATGACAGTGCACTCAGCCTGATTGGCCGAGGTGGGACATCGCTGCGGCCAGTGATACGCTGACGGCTCTGTGACGTTCCCATCCCCAGGAAGCTGCATGAAGATCGCAGCGGAGAACAGTGAGGCCGGTACCGGAGCACCGGGAGAACGTAGGAAGGTGACTCAAAGTTTATTTTGTTTATTTTTGCAGCCCGCGGCACAGGAATATGTAATATGATGTCCTTTATTAATCATTTCCAGCGCCGTGGCACGCAACTCATTCATTTAAAGGGCCTGCGGCTCACAGGAGGACGGGGGGAGCAGCGCCCGCGGGGCACATATGATTAGTTCCCCAATGTTGGGATAGCCGCTGCGGCTGATAATTCATTCATTCGAAGGGGGGAGGGGAATTAAAAAAAAAACCTATTCGGTATGAACCAGTATATCGTCCAGCACTAACACAGAGCACAGTATGGTGGATTCATGTGCACAGAGCACGGTATGGTGGGTTCATGTACACAGAGCACAGTATGGTGGATTCATGTGCACAGAGCACAGTATGGTGGGTTCATGTGCACAGAGCACAGTACGGTGGATTCATGTGGATAGAGCACAGTATGGTGGATTCATGTGCACAGAGCACAGTATGGTGGACTCGTGTGCACAGAAGACAGTATGGTGGGTTCATGTGCACAGAGCACAGTATGGTGGGTTCATGTGCACAGAGCACAGTATGGTGGGTTCATGTGCACAGAGCACAGTATGGTGGATTCATGTGCACAGAGCACAGTATAGTGGATTCATGTGCACAGAGCACAGTATGGTGGGTTCATGTGCACAGAGCACAGTATGGTGGGTTCATGTGCACAGAGCACAGTATAGTGGATTCATGTGCACAGAGCACAGTATGGTGGATTCATGTGCACAGAGCACAGTATAGTGGATTAATGTGCACAGAGCACAGTATGGTGGATTCATGTGCACAGAGCACAGTACGGTGGATTCATGTGCATAGAGCACAGTATGGTGAATTCATGTGCACAGAGCACAGTAGGGTGGATTCATGTGCACAGAGCACAGTATGGTGGGTTCATGTGCACAGAGCACAGTATGGTGGGTTCATGTGCACAGAGCACAGTATGGTGGGTTCATGTGCACAGAGCACAGTATGGTGGGTTCATGTGCACAGAGCACAGTATGGTGGATTCATGTACATAGAGCACAGTACGGTGGGTTCATGTGCACAGAGCACAGTATGGTGGATTCATGTGCACAGAGCACAGTACGGTGGATTCATGTGCACAGAGCACAGTATGGTGAATTCATGTGCACAGAGCACAGTATGGTGGATTCATGTACATAGAGCACAGTACGGTGGGTTCATGTGCACAGAGCACAGTATGGTGGGTTCATGTGCATAGAGCACAGTACGGTGGGTTCATGTGCACAGAGCACAGTATGGTGGGTTCATGTGCACAGAGCACAGTATAGTGGGCTCATGCACACAAAGCACAGAATGATGGGCTCATGCACTTAAAGCACAGTATGGTGGACTCGTGCACACAGAAGACAGTATGGTGGTCTCGTGCACACAGAAGACAGTATGGTGGGTTCATGTGCACAGAGCACAGTATGGTGGGTTCATGTGCACAGAGCACAGTATGGTGGGTTCATGTGCACAGAGCACAGTACGGTGGGTTCATGTGCACAGAGCACAGTATGGTGGGTTCATGTGCACAGAGCACAGTATGGTGGGTTCATGTGCACAGAGCACAGTATGGTGGATTCATGTGCACAGAGCACGGTATGGTGGGTTCATGTACACAGAGCACAGTATGGTGGATTCATGTACACAGAGCACAGTATGGTGGATTCATGTGCACAGAGCACAGTACGGTGGGTTCATGTGCATAAAGCACAGTACGGTGGGTTCATGTGCACAGAGCACAGTATAGTGGATTAATGTGCACAGAGCACAGTATGGTGGATTCATGTGCACAGAGCACAGTACGGTGGATTCATGTGCATAGAGCACAGTATGGTGGATTCATGTGCACAGAGCACAGTATGGTGGATTCATGTGCACAGAGCACAGTATGGTGGGTTCATGTGCACAGAGCACAGTATGGTGGGTTCATGTGCACAGAGCACAGTATGGTGGGTTCATGTGCACAGAGCACAGTATGGTGGGTTCATGTGCACAGAGCACAGTATGGTGGATTCATGTACATAGAGCACAGTACGGTGGGTTCATGTGCACAGAGCACAGTATGGTGGATTCATGTGCACAGAGCACAGTACGGTGGATTCATGTGCACAGAGCACAGTATGGTGGATTCATGTACATAGAGCACAGTATGGTGGATTCATGTGCACAGAGCACGGTATGGTGGGTTCATGTACACAGAGCACAGTATGGTGGATTCATGTACACAGAGCACGGTATGGTGGGTTCATGTACACAGAGCACGGTATGGTGGATTCATGTACACAGAGCACAGTATGGTGGATTCATGTGCACAGAGCACAGTACGGTGGGTTCATGTGCATAAAGCACAGTACGGTGGGTTCATGTGCACAGAGCACAGTATAGTGGATTAATGTGCACAGAGCACAGTATGGTGGATTCATGTGCACAGAGCACAGTACGGTGGATTCATGTGCATAGAGCACAGTATGGTGGATTCATGTGCACAGAGCACAGTATGGTGGATTCATGTGCACAGAGCACAGTATGGTGGATTCATGTGCACAGAGCACAGTATGGTGGGTTCATGTGCACAGAGCACAGTATGGTGGGTTCATGTGCACAGAGCACAGTATGGTGGGTTCATGTGCACAGAGCACAGTATGGTGGGTTCATGTGCACAGAGCACAGTATGGTGGATTCATGTACATAGAGCACAGTACGGTGGGTTCATGTGCACAGAGCACAGTATGGTGGATTCATGTGCACAGAGCACAGTACGGTGGATTCATGTGCACAGAGCACAGTATGGTGGATTCATGTGCACAGAGCACAGTATGGTGGATTCATGTACATAGAGCACAGTACGGTGGGTTCATGTGCACAGAGCACAGTATGGTGGGTTCATGTGCATAGAGCACAGTATAGTGGGCTCATGCACACAAAGCACAGAATGATGGGCTCATGCACTTAAAGCACAGTATGGTGGACTCGTGCACACAGAAGACAGTATGGTGGGTTCATGTGCACAGAGCACAGTATGGTGGACTCGTGCACACAGAAGACAGTATGGTGGGTTCATGTGCACAGAGCACAGTATGGTGGACTCGTGCGCACAGAAGACAGTATGGTTGGCTCGTGCACACAGAAGACAGTATGGTGGGTTCATGTGCACAGAACACAGTATGGTGGGTTCATGTGCACAGAGCACAGTATGGTGGGTTCATGTGCATAGAGCACAGTATAGTGGGCTCATGCACACAAAGCACAGAATGATGGGCTCATGCACTTAAAGCACAGTATGGTGGACTCGTGCACACAGAAGACAGTATGGTGGTCTCGTGCACACAGAAGACAGTATGGTGGGCCTAAGGGCACAGAGCACAGTATGGTGGGTTCATGTGCACAGAACACAATATGGTGGTAAGAGCTCATGCACACAAGGGGAAATTTCGAGGTCTATGGGAGTTACATAAAGAGCCGTTTAAGTGGGTGGCCATATTGGTTGTCATCCATCTTTCCTACAAAAAGATATATAATGTAATTTTAAATATCTAAAGACCAAGCTGAGAACTATTAAAAATGATCCCCTATCCACAATAAAGCTGATAACTAGCTGTTAGGTGGGAGTTTGACAGCTTGGACCCCCTACGATCATGAAGTAAAATGTTCCCCAGAATAAACAGAGTGCATCATGCAATCACGGCCAGGGTTCTATTCATTCTCTATAGGGCTTCTATACATTCCTGAGTGTTGAGTTTGGCCCACAGGCCACCCATGTGCAATGCACTCCATTTATTCTCATGAATGGTGGAGGTCCAAGTGTTGGAACCCCATCTGTAGATAGGGGATAACTTTAAAGGGGTTATCCACCATAAGGTGATTTTAGCAGTAATGGACATGCTTAGGAAGGATCTGCGCTTGTCTTGGGCCTAAATGGCTATGTTATGAGATTACCAGAACACTGTGGCTAGCTGTTTGTGAACCAGTATTTCTTGTTTGACTTTTCTTTTTTTTTTTTTTTTACTACAAATCCCATAATTCCATTTTCCTCCCTCCCACACATCAGCCACCCCACCCATTAAAACATAAATGAGCGGCATCCATTCAAAAGACCTCTGGTTTTCAATCAGGGTGCCTACAGCTGTTGCATTAGTTGCAGATTGCTCTCACCACCCATTGAAGCAGACAGGCTCCCTGTCATCAGCTGACTAGTGAGTCAGGTCTCGGCCGCATTGCAACCTGGGAAAAATCTGAGACAACAGTCATTTTGTATGCTGTTAAAATAAATATTGGGGTGAAAATCACAGAAGAATTGTGAGAAAACCGTCACACACAGGTACAGACACTATATTATGAACTACACTAACTTTACAGCCCCTGTAGCATAGTCAAATAAAACAAAATTCCTGGAATACCCCTTTAAATTGTGGGATAGCCCCTTTAAGGACTTTTTTCCACAGGTTGTTTTCAGCCTCTAGAGTTACCATTGTAGATAAGCAGCTGTGCGCGGATTAAAAAACACTTTAAATAGCACAAGTTGCTCAGCAAAAGTCTGCAGCACTGACAGACAGTACTGACCAATGCCAAATGGATCTAGTTCAAAGCCCTGGCTGGCAGGCAGTGCCTCCTGTGATACAGCAGTGTGGTACCACCAGCAGAATAGAAATCAATATTACTAATTGTACCTGGGTATTATGTTCCAGGCAGCCAGCAATAACCCAGAGATCCTGAGAAATCCCATAAAATACTTAACCAGATTGACAAAATGTTGTTTTAGCAGTGGGATGAAGCCGTGTTGCAATCTGCTGCGTGTCATTTATGTAGCTTTTGATCTCCTGCTTTGAAGAATCCTGTAACAAACAATTTTTAACTCCATTATAGCTGGAGCCGTGCCAGAAAGAATAGCGTTTAGGAAGAGCCACAACTTAGGATATGCGTTAGGACCTGCTGGCGTTAGGTGACTCGACTCCCCTGACTCAAGCCTGGACTGGTCTGAGGACCCTGCAGGCGTATGGTGAATCCTGGAAATCTCTGCTAGGAAATAGTGTAACGCTGGTAAATCAGTAGTCATGAAGTCCAGTGCCAGATATGGACATGGTATCGATGTAAGTACGGCAGGAAAGATGTACGTCAATTTCTCCAGGGACTGTAATGATTAAAGAAGAACTCCGGGTTGTTGTTTTCTTGCCCATATCATGCACACTCACCATCACTGCATCTTTGCATTTCATTACTGTAACTTGGTCATGTGATCACTAGCCTGACCGTCAGAAATCACTGTGATTAATGTGTCAGACTCTGTCTCAAACTGGTGGCCTTCCAGATGTTGCAGCCAACGGCTGTCCGGGCATGCTGGGAGTTTACGTTTTGCAACATCTGGAGGGCCACCAGTTTGAGACTCCTGTGTCACAGGAAGTGGTCTGTCCTGGGTCAGCTGACTTTCTGTGAACTACAGCATGATATCATCACCAATCAGCTCTTCTGGCTGCTCACAGACCCCCTCCTCTCCCAGCTTCATCTTTATACTGCTGCTATCTCTATAGGAGGGGATCAGTAAATATAAATACATATATATATATATATATATATATATATATATAATATAACGTCAATCACAAATCATGGGAAAATGGCAAATCTTTATAAAACACCTAAAGTACCTTCTCCTCATTGCAATATTTGAATAAGACAACACATAAAAGATGCACATAATCTGCACTGACACAAACCCACTAATGTGTCTTAGCAGTTTAGGCTTTCGGATGCTGGAGACTAGCCAGGTAATTAGATCACCATGTGACCTTATGAGGGGTCCCTTTCTCTGCAAAACTAGAGGATTTATGGGAAATGTAGGTAGCATTAGGATATAAGCACAAGGCATACACAAGATTCTCTACATTATTCTCTAATAATATGCTGCATTATAAAATGGGAAAAAACCCTGGAGTTCTTCTTTAATTATAACAAAAATAATACAAAACCCCTGTAATGACCTGCTATCAGGAGAGTCACAGTATAGGTAATAACTTAAGTATTTCACATAGAGATACAGATACAGACAGGGGTCAAGTCCTGGAAAAAAAAATTGGGAATGCACCCAAGATTTCCACTCAAGGACAGTCCTGCAGGACTCCTGCTAGTGGGAACAGTGTTTCTGCTGTGGAAAAAGTGCAGGAACTCTGTTACTATGAGTTCCTGCAGGACTTGAGACCTGAGTAGGCTGCATTCACACTACCTTTGTAGCCAGGTCCGGCTTGGAAATTTCAAAACCGGGAGCTCCCGTACCCCAGCATGACCGGCCCAAAACCTATTCACTTTAATGTGCCGACTGGAGTCAGATAGTGACTCCGGTTGGCTCATTTTTGCCCCGTATCCGGTTTTGTGACTGGACCTAAAACCGGTTTTCACATTAAAGTAAATGAGAAGCAGCGCGGGTCCAGCTGGGATACGGGAGCGCTGGCAGCCATAGGCTGCAAACGTAGTGTGAATGCTGCCTTACAGGTAAAGAAACCAGGAATTATCCCCAGTAAATAAAGGCCACAAAGTTAGTTGCATCATTTAAGCAGACATGTGCACAGGAAAACAGCTAGGTATGACGAGTTATTATGATTTAATTTGTCCTGTCCATCATTGAGATTAAAGCATTTTCTGTCTTATGCAAATGATGCCCGGGAGATGTTCCCCAGCACGGTAAAGCCAAAGATTGGGCCAGACTTTGCCTTCTTTATAACCACCCCACCCTGATTGCATCTACCTACCCAATTTGACAGATAAACAGAACATAGGTTGGACTTACCTGGGCTCTTGCAATGCTGTAGAACACCCCTGAGTACTTAAAGGGGTATTCCAGCCTTAGACATCTTAGACATCTATTCCAGCCTTAGACATCCCCTATCCATGCTGCACAGAGATCGCGGGGGTCCCAGATAGATGCAGGTGCCACCTCTAGGACTAGTGCTCATCCAAATATCAAGGGACCTTTGACCTGCTTGCAGCCGCTGGAGGTGGCCAGAAATTCTTAAACAACGTTTCGGTATAAAAAGTCAATCAGTATTTCTCTACAGATATTGCCCCAGTTAGAACTCTGTTTTTAAGGAAACAGCTACACAGAAATGGTGGCCACAACATGAGTCACATGGCCAAACATTGCCATACTGTATTGTAGTGATCGTGCTGTGTTGCAACTTAGGTAAATAAATGGGATTGCATTGTGACCCACAGGTGGTCGCATCCACCACCCAACAATAGCAAGAAATCCATCTCTGGTGTATTTCTTGCACTGTTGGGTCGCAGCCACATGGGTCGAACCTATTTACATACCTTGCAGCACAACACAATCACTGCAGTGTGAAACAGAAATTATTGGCAATTATTGAAACATGTGCTATGTTTAAAATCACTGTGTAACTCTAGCTTAGGGTACGTTCACACGAGCAGATTTTCACAGCGTATTTCACTGCGGATCCGCTGGTGAAGGGCCGCTCTATGCTGGCTTTACATGTGCCTGCTCATAGTGGCAATACGCCGCTACGAGCAGACACACTGCAATGTGTGAGTCACAGTATACTCGCACATAGCGGGAGCTCTCTGCCTAGCTCAGAGCAGGGAGAGTGGCCACGATGTGCATGTACGCCGTGCACATCGCTGCATGTGTCTGCTCGTCGCGGCGTATTGCCGCTACGAGCAGGCACATGTAAAGACAGCATAGAGCGGGCCTTCACCAATGGATCCGCAGCGTAAAATACGCTGTAAATCCGCTGGTGTGAACATACCCTTAGGCTGGGTTCACACATAGTACTTTGGTCAGTGTCTTGATCAGTATTTTTAGCTAACACCATGAGTGGAATCAACAGGCAAAAACTATAATGGAAAGATTTGCAACATTTTCTGTGTATGGGACACACCTCAGGTTTGGGCTAAAAATATACATCAAAATACTATGTGCAACCCCAGCCTTAAAGGTTCACTGAAAAAACTTTTGACAAGTGCTAGGGGTTGGGGTCTGGGTGTTCAGATCCCAGCTGATCGATAGAACAAGCGGAGAGAAGTCTTTGCTAAGCCCATTCTCCCTGCTCTGTGCCACATGACTGAGATGTTCTCATAATGTAAGTCTATGGGACCTTCTCGTGGCGCATGTGATGAGAGCACAGAGAAGCACCACTGAGCCACGCGAGTCTCCCGCTAGTTCTAGTGATCAGTCAGGGTCTGTACCACTCTAACCTGGACCAAACTAAACTTTTGACCAGTCCTAGAGGTTGGGGTTGGGGTGTTCATACCTGAGCTGATCGATAGAACAAACCGAGAGAAGTCCATTCTAAGTGCATTCTCTTCCTGTTCTGTGCCACATAACGGAGGTGGTCTCATAATATAAGTTTATGGGACCATCTCGGGGGCACATGCAAGAGAGTGCTGAGAAACAGCACTGAGCCACATGCTAGTTCTAGTGACCGGTTGGAGTCTGAACCATCCTGACCTCAACTAAACTAAACTTTTGACATGTCCCTAGGACATGACAACATTTTTTGAATACACAAGATATCTGTCCCGGTGCTCAGTTGATCAGCAGGTATCCACTGCTTTAACCATTGAAGATGTGCAGATTTCTCAGGGAGAATCAACAGGTAACTGCATATTTACATGCTGTTCAATAAAATAAATGGGCAAAAATGTAAAATATAGTCACAGCCACTCTTGGTATCAGTAGAGGGCCCTTAGAGCAGGACTTCCTATCTCTGACCCCTATGAATCCTATTCCAGATGGGACAACTCCTCTAAGAAACTGCATTAGCTCAGGAAGAACTTACTAGAAGCCTCATAATGAATTGTAAATTTTTTGACCTGTACCAATAGTCTATTGATCAGATTGCAGTGATCAATACTACAGTGGCATACTACAATAGTAATGATAGTAAAATAGTAGAAGTTTTTATTATTGGAAGCAAATTTTACTGTTTAAGACTAAACCTACTTTCTGTGTATGTAATTGTATTGGTCATTCCTTCGGCCTTACAATTATTATTCACCCACATGACTGTAGAGCTAATGCTTCTTGTCAGTCTAGCTTCATACCCAATATCTACTTTAACCTAAGGCTACTGTATGTACTCATTGATAGGTAGTAGATAGGGTCGACTGCCTGAGATACTATCAGCGTGACCTTTTTCACATAAACCAAATTGTTCTTCTGTCAATCTTCTCATGTAATTACTTTCTGGACTGTGCTCAACTAACTGCAGGAAAGAGGGGTTTCCTCCTTTAAAAAATTGTTAAATGGTTTTCCAAAATGTAAAAAAAAAGTCACCACACCCTGGAATCAGCTTGGAAAAAGAACATACAGTGGGGAAAAAGTTTTTAGTCAGCCACTAATTGAGCAAGTTCTCCCACTTAAAAAGATGAGAGAGGCCTGTAATTTTCATCATAGGTATACCTCAACTATGAGATACATAATGAGAAAAAAATCCATAAAATCACATTGTCTGATTTTTTAAGAATTCATATGCAAATTATGGTGGAGAATAAGTATTTGGTCAATAACAAAAGTTCATCTTAATACTTTGTTATATACCCTTTGTTGGCAATGACAGAGGTCAAACGTTTTCTGTAAGTCTTCACAAGGTTTTCACACACTGTTGAAATTCTTCCATGCAGATCTCCTCTAGAGCAGTGATGTTTTGGGGCTGTCACTGGGCAACACAGACTTTCAACTCCCTCCAAAGCTTTTCTATGGGGTTGAGATCTGGAGATTGGCTAGGCCACTCCAGGACCTTGAAATGCTTCTTACAAAGCTACTCCTCCATTACCTGGGCGGTGTGTTTGGGATCATAGTCATGCTGAAAGACCCATCCATGTTTCATCTTCAATGCCCTTGTTGATGGAAGGAGGTTTTCACTCAAAATCTCACAATACATGGCCCCATTCATTCTTTACTTTACATGGATCTATCGTCCTGGTCCCTTTGCAGAAAAACAGCCCCAAAGCATGATGCTTCCACCCCCATGCTTCACAGTAGGTATGGTGTTCTTTGAATGCAACTCTCCATTATTTCTCCTCCAAGCACGACGAATTGAGTTTTTACCAAAAACTTCTACTTTGGTTTCATCTGACCATATGACAATCCTCTTCTGGATCATTCAAATGCTCTCTAGCAAACTTCCGATGGGCCCGGACATGCACTGGCTTAAGCAGGGGGACACATCTGACACTGCATGATTTGAGTCCCTGGCGGTGTAGTGTGTTACTGATGGTAGCCTTTGTTACTTTGGTCCCAGTTCTCTGCAGGTCATTCACTAGGTCCCCCCGGGTGGTTCTTGTGATCATTTTGACACCACTGGGTGCGATCTTGCGTGGAGCCCTAGATCGAGGGAGATTATCAGTGGTCTTGTACTGTCATGGCCATAAATGTTGGCACCCCTGAAATTTTTCTAGAAAATTAAGTATTTCTCACAGAAAAGAATTGCAGTAACACATGTTTTGCTATACAAATGTTTATTCCCTTTGCGTGTATTAGAACTAAACCAAAAAATGGAGCTCTCACTTTGGAGCCCTGTCGTATTTCAAGGCAACAGTTTAGGGCCACATATGGGGTATCGCCGTACTCGGGAGAAATTGTGTTACAAATTTTGGGGGATATTTTCTGCTTTTACCCTTTTTAAAAATGTAAAATTTTTGGGAAAACAAGCATTTTAGGTAAAAAAAAATAATTTTTTTTTTATATATGCAAAAGTCGTGAAACACCTGTGGGGTATAAAGGTTCACTTAACCCCTTGTTACGTTCCCCGAGGGGTCTAGTTTCCAAAATGGGTTTTTTTTTGCTGTCCTGGCACCATAGGGGCTTCCTAAATGCGGCATGCCCCCAGCGAAAAGCCAAATGTGACTCCTTCTCTTCCGAGACCTATAGTGCGCCAGCAGAGCACTTTTCACCCCCATATGGGGTGTGTTCTGAATCAGGAGAAATTGGGCTTCAAATTTTTAGGGGTATTTTCTGCTGTTACCCTTTTTAAAAATTAAAAATTTTTGGGAAAACAAGCATTTTAGGTAAAAATTTTTTTTTTTTTTGACATTTGCAAAAGTGGTGAAACACCTGTGGGGTATTAAGGTTCACTTTATCCCATGTTACATTCCCCGAGGGGTCTAGTTTCCAAAATGGTATGCCATGTGTGTTTTTTTTTGCTGTTCTGGCACCATAAGGGCTTCCTAAATGCGGCATGCCCCCCAAAAACCATTTCAGAAAAACGTACTCTCCAAAATCCCCTTGTCGCTCCTTCGCTTCTGAGCCCTCTACTGCGCCCGCCGAACACTTTACATAGACATATGAGGTGTGTGCTTACTCGAGAGAAATTGGGCTACAAATACAAGTAAAAATTTTGTCCTTTTACCCCTTGTAAAAATTAAAAAATTGGGTCTACAAGAACATGCGAGTGTAAAAAATGAAGATTGTGAATTTTCTCCTTCACTTTGCTGCTATTCGTGTGAAACACCTAAAGGGTTAAAACACTTACTGAATGTCATTTTGAATACTTTGGGGGGTGTAGTTTTTATAATGGGGTCATTTATGGGGTATTTCTAATATGAAGACCCTTCAAATCCACTTCAAAACTGAACTGGTCCCTGAAAAATACTGAGTTTGAAAATTTTGTGAAAAATCGGAAAATTGCTGCTGACCGTTGAAGCCCTCTGGTGTCTTCCAAAAGTAAAAACTCATAAATTTTATGATGCAAACATAAAGTAGACATATTGTATATGTGAATAAAATAAAAAAAAATATTTGGAATATCCATTTTCCTTACAAGCAGAGAGCTTCAAAGTTGGAAAAATGCAAAATTTTCAAATTTTTCATCAAATTTACGGATTTTTCACCAAGAAAGGATGCAAGTATCGACAAAAATTTACCACTATGTTAAAGTAGAATATGTCACGAAAAAACATTCTCGGAATCAGAATGATAACTAAAAGCATCCCAGAGTTATTAATGTTTAAAGTGACAGTGGTCAGATGTGCAAAAAACGCTCCGGTCCTTAAGGCCAAAATGGGCTCCGTCCTGAAGGGGTTAAACTCACCTGGGGCAAGTAACAGGTTTGGGCAATAAAAAAATCATATCTGAAAGCAGATAAGGAGAGAAGTTCACTTAGTCTTTGCATTGTGTGTCTGTGTATGCCACTCTAAGCCTGGACAACAGAAAGAGAACTGTCTGAGGACTTGAGAACCAAAATTGTGGAAATATAATAGTGAAAAGGACCGGGCACTACCTGGACAAAGGCTGGCGGCGTGCGGCTGAATGGAATATGCAATAAGTTTCCCTGGAAGTAATGCAGTTCCTGGATGTGGTGCTAGCTACGTGCAAGCTAGTAGCAACAAATATCACCAGAAGAAAAAGAAAAATACGGAGCACTCACTCAGGTCTTGCTTCAGTTGACTTCTTTATTCGTTCATGAGAACATGTGCGGGAGACAGGGTCCGGGGAGGCAGGTGGTAGAGACGTGGGGGTATCGAGCAATGGGCCGTTATCGCGCCAAGGCACTTCGTCAGGCTCAGGTGAAGTGACGTGTCGGAAGGGGAGTGTTATAAACAGGTGAGTTACCATAGTAACACAGGTAAACCATTCACAATTAACCCGTGGTTGTACATACAATTAAAAACAACAACCTTCAAAAAGCATCATTTATAGGAGAAGACATCATATCATAGCACTATATTCTGACTTCTCATTAAGACCTATTGGGCCAATAGCATTGGTACGAATTATCCACCTGGGTTTGTTTCGTAATAACACTTGATGTTTATTTAGGCTTCGCTCTGAGTGCTCGATTCGTTCGATCACTGAGAACAAAAACTGGTTAGGGTTACCATTATGAACGGCTTGCATATGTGCTATCCATCTACTAGCTCCTACTCCAGTGTGAAGGGAACAAATATGTTCCCTTATTCTATGGAAAAGGGGTCAAAATTGTGGAAAAACAATCTCAAGGTTACAAGTCCATCTCCAGAGATCTAGATTTGCCTTTGTCCACAGTGCGCAACATTATCAAGAAGTTTGCAACCCATGGCACTGTAGCTAATCTCCCGGGGCATGAATGGAAGAGAAAAATTTATAAAAGGTGTCAACGCAGGATAGTCCGAATGGTGGATAAGCAGCCCCAAACAAGTTCCAAAGATATTCAAGCTGTCCTGCAGGCTCAGGGAGCATCAGTGTCAGCGCAAACTATCCGCCGACATTTAAATTAAATAAAACGCAATGGGGAGACCCAGGAGGACCCCACTGCTGACACAGAGAAATTAAAAAGCAAGACAACATTTTGCCCAAATGTACTTGAGCAAGCCAAAATCCTTCTGGGAAAACATCTTGTGGACAGATGAGACCAAGATAGAACTTTTTGGTAAAGTACATCATTCTACTGTTTTCTGAAAACGAAATAAGGCCTACAAAGAAAAGAACACAGTACCTACAGTAAAATATGGTGGAGGTTCAATGAGGTTTTGGGGTTATTTTGCTGTCTCTGGCACTGGGTGCCTTGAATGTGTACAAGGCATCATGAAATCTGAGGATTACCAATGGATTTTGGGTCGCACTGTACAGCCCAGTGTCAGAAAACTGGGTTCGCATCCGAGATCTTGGGTTTTCCAACAGGACAATGACCCCAAACATATGTCAAAAAGCACCCAGAAATGGATGGCAACAAAGTGCTGGAGAGTTCTGAAGTGGCCAGCAATGAGTCCAGATCTAAATCCCATTGAACACCTGTGGAGAGATCTTAAAATTGCTGTTGGGAAAAGGCGCCTTCCAATAAGAGAGACCTGGAGAATTTGCAAAGGAAGTGTGGTCCAACATTCTGGCTGAGAGGTGTAAGAAGCTTATTGATGGTTATAGGAAGTGACTGATTTCAGGCATTTTTTCCAAAGGGTGTGCAACCAAATATTAAGTTAAGGGAGCCAATGATTTTGTCAAGCCCATTTTTGGAGTTTCGTATGACATTATGTCCAATTTGCATTTTTTCCCTCCCTTTTTTGGTTTAGTTCCAATACACAGAAAGGGAATAAACATGTGTATGGCAAAACACGTGTTTCTGCAATACTATTCTGTGATAAATACTTCATTTTCTAGAAAAATTCAGGGGTGCCAACATTCAGTCCATGAATGTATGTCTTCCATTTTCTAATAATTGCTCCCACAGTTGATTTCTTCACATTAAGCTGCTTGCCTATTGCAGATTCATTCTTCCCAGCCTGGTGCAGGTCTACAATTTTGTTTCTGGTGTCCTTCGACAGCTCTTTGGTCTTGGCCATAGTGGAGTTTTTAGTGTGACTGAGGTTGTGGACAGGTGTCTTTTATATTGATAACAACTTCAAACAGGTTCCATTAATACAGGTAACAAGCGGAGGACAGAGGAGACTCTTAAAGAAGTTACAGGTCTGTGAGAGCCAGAAATCTTGCTTGTTTGTAGGTGACCAAATACTTATTTTCCAGCATAATTTTCAAATAAATTCTTTAAAAATCAGACAATGTGATTTTATGGATTTTTTTTCTCATTATGTCTTTCATAGTTGAGGTATACCTATGATGAAAATTACAGGCCTCTCTCATATTTTTAAGTGGGAGAACTTGGTGGCTGACTAAATACTTTTTTCCCCCACTGTACGTTTTGTCATTGCTGGAAGCCAATAAGGGTATATTGGAGCAGTAGTAGATTCAGGGGAGAATGCTGGGTCCATGGCCCAGAAGTTTTATGTGGTGTGTTTTTGGGAGAATAAAGGGGTTTTAACTCCTTAACCCCTTAAGGACTCAGCCCATTTGGACCTTAAGGACTCAGACAATTTTATTTTTACGCTTTCGTTTTTTCCTCCTCCCCTTCAAAAAATCATAACTCTTTTATATTTTCATCCATATACTAGTATGAGGGCTTGTTTTTTGCGCGACCAGTTGTCCATTGTAATGCCATCACTCACTTCACAATAAAATGTATGGCGGAACCAAAAAAATACTATTTGTGTGGGGAAATTAAAAAGAAAACCACAATTTTGCAAATTTTGAAAGGTTTTGTTTTCACGCCGTACAATTTATGGTAAAAATGACATGTGCTTTTTATTCTCTGGGTCAATACGATTAAAATGATACACATGATTATACACTTTTCTATTACTGTTGTGCTTAAAAAAAATCGCAAACTTTTTAACCAAATTAGTACGTTTAAAATCACCCTATTTTGAAGACCTATAACTTTTTCATTTTTCCATATAAGCGGTGGTATGAGGGCTAATTTTTTGCGCCGTGATCTGTACTTTTTATTAATACGATATTTGCTTATACAAAACTTTTATTACATTTTTTATGAATCTTTTTTTGGAATAAAATGTTATAAAAAAGCAGCTATTTTGGACTTTTTTTTTTTACGTTCACGCCGTTCACTGTATGGGATCATTTACATTTTATTTTAATAGTTCGGATATTTACGCATGCAGCGATAGCAAATATGTATATAAAACAATTTTTTTACACTGTTTATAGCAACCATTCGATTGCTAATCCTGTGCAGTGCTATGTATAGGACATAACACTGATCAGGGTTATCGGTCATCTTCTGCTCTGGTCTGCGGGAAGGCAGATGAGAGCAGAAGACTCCCGGAAGACAGCGGAGGCAGGTGAAGGGACCTCTGTCTGCCGTGCAGGATGATCGGATCGCAGCGCTGCGGGCAATCCGATCATCCTGTTAAGTAACCGCGATGCTGCAGATGCCATGATCTGTATTGATCACGGCATCTGAGGGGTTAATGGCTAACATACGCGGAATCGCGGGTGTCCGCCATTGCCGGCGGGTCCCTGGCTGCGATCCACAGCTGGGATCTGCCGCGCATGATGCCGGCATCGCTCCGATGCCCGCGGTTATGCTCAGGACATAAATGTACGTCCTGGTGCGTTAAGTACCACATCACCAGGACGTACATTTACGTCCTTCGTCGTTAAGGGGTTAAGGACTGAGCGTTTTTCTATTTTTGCACTTTATTTTTTTCCTCCTTACCTTTTAAAAATCATTACCCTTTCAATTTTGCACCTAAAAATCCATACGAAGGCTTATTTTTTTGCGCCACCAATTCTACTTTGTAATGATATCAGTAATTTTACCCAAAAATCTATGGCAAAACCGAAAAAAAAAATCATTGTGCGACAAAATTGAAGAAAAAACACCATTTTGTAAATTTTGGGGGCTTCCGTTACTACACAGCTATTTTTTTGGGGTAAAAATGGCACCTTATCTTTATTCTGTCCATACGATTAAAATGATACCCTACTTATATGAGTTTGATTTTATCTTACATGCACGAAAATTAATCCTTTTAAAATGTCATCTTCTGACCCCTCTAACTTTTTTATTTTTCCATATACGGGGCGGTATGAGGGCTCATTTTTTTGCGTCGTGATCTGAAGTTTTTAATCATTACTGGATCTCAGGTATGGAGCAGTTATTCGGCGATCGGATGCCGAGGAGGCAGGTAAGGGACCCTCCTCGTGCGTCCTAGCTGATCGGGACACCGCAGTTTCACTGCGGTGGTCCAGATCAGCACAACTGAGCTGCCAGGAAGCTTTTAATTTCACTTTTGACACGGTAATCAACTTTCATCGCCATGTCTAAAGAGTTAATGCCGGGCATCTGCCTAAACAGCGATGTCCGGCATTAGCCACGGGTCCTGGCTGCTGATAGCAGCTGGGACTATGCGGGTATGATGCAAGCTCAGCTCCTGAGCTCACTTCATAACCCTGCTGTGCCGGAGCACCGTTTATAAACGGCGTTCTGCAGCAAGGGGATAAGGACAGGTCATCAATATCAGATCATTGGGGTGCCAACACTTGTCCCCCCCCCAATCAGATGGTTAAAGTACCCCGAAAAGCCCTTGATCCAAAATGGACCAAGTTTTTTAGATTTGTGCTTTGATTTAAAGTTGTGTTTTTTGCTTAATAGAGAGCTAATGATATTATAATAATAGTAATAATAATAATAATCCGTGCTAAAAGTATATGGGGCAAAAAAAAAGAGAGTAGAGAGCCTCCACAAAGAGAAGCTCATCTGAGCGTTATTGACTTAAATGGGAACTATAAAATGCTCCATTATAAGGACTCGCTGGCAATGATGGATGATAAGAGCCCCAACCTCCATTAGCTTATCATGAATGGTTAATACGGAAACGACAAAATGTTCTTAGAGACACCACAATAATAGACCCATCATTATGCCAAAACTATTTCCTAAAAAGTTCCTCTCCTTCGACGCTCCTTGCCTTAGGCACAAATAAAGTCCTTTTACCTTAATGGAAATTGCCAGGTTAGAAAGGGCAGACATGCTGATTGACTCAATTGGGCAGTATATAGCATAAAAGGCTTGTATCTTCTACATTTTCACCTTAACTAACTTCCCTTCTTGTTGAACTTTTCTTATTTAGCTTACTGCTGGAGTAATATGCATCTCTACCTAGAGTTAAAAAAGACTAATAAACATCTTACAAGATCCATAGATTTTCAGCTGTTTATAAAAAATATATTCAACTATTAAGCTGGATTCACACTTGGAATCCATATTATAGTGTCAAAATCTCACCTGCTCCAGCTATTAGACCGTTAGTCTGGCCAGGAGAACCTTTCCAACTATTATAGATGTTATAAGTAGCGTGCACCTGTAGCATCTATAATAGTTGCGTGGGATGTTCTGACCGATTTTTGTTTCTATGATGGTAACCTTGACAGAACCCCAAAGGACCCCATTGTAAGTTAATGTATACAATAGGAAACAGAAAAAGACCAGAGGATGGTGCCTCGTGTGTTACCCTATTACAGTGAGTGGCCCCAGTAACAGGGGTTATGCAGGCTCTAAAAATTAGCCGCTCACCTTGAGGGTACAGAAAATATGCCTATCACCCTATTGAGCATACAAAGCTGGAGGATAATTCCGTGCAAGCACGAAGGTCCCAGGAAAACAACCGCTGGATGTCCTGAATGGAAATAGAGAGTAAAATGACCTTGCGTTCAGGTGCACAGGATCCCCAAAGGAGTTCAGCAGGAAGCATGAAGATATAAAGAGGAAAAAGCTTTACTCAGTACACCAATTACGTGTTTTGGGGTTAGCACCCCTTCCTCAGATTGTGGGAGAACTTGTCATTGTAGGAGAACCTATTGCCATCTTCTATAAAGATTGATACCTTCATTGCTTGCCCCTTCCATCAATTAAAAAAAAACAATGAAAGGTATAAGAATAACAAAACATAGGATTGAACATGCTTGAATAAATGAAAAAAAATATTACAACATATTTAGAAAGAGATGTGGGAAAGGCAATCCGCACCAGATCACGTGGCATAAAAAAATACCCCCAGCGCAGCACCTTTTCATCACCCCTATGTCTCTCTCTTCTGGTGAAGCAGACCAATATGGCTCCCAGAAAAGCCTGGTAACATATTATGATAACCCTGACCTTCCCCCTCATCTATGGTATCTGTAGCATAGAGGTAACCTCAAACCGGCCTTACATGTAAAAAAGCTGTTTACCCTATCTCATGTGTATGGCCTTCTTTAGTTTGCCTATCTCTCCTTACTTTACCATGAACGTGTACACACTTGGCTTGATTTATATTCAGAGGGAGTAAAAAAAAGCATGCTTTCATGTTGAAATGCAACATTCCTGACCCCTCTTTCCCCCAACATCTGTCTTGGGGAGCTGCCTTAAACAACATTTGTCTTGATCCATTGCAACCAGATGACGTGAACGCATAGAACATATGAGTGGTGCTCCAGTCCTGACAGGTGGTGCTCCATACACTTTGACCCACACCAATATCTACACTCAGGTTCCCATATTATTTGCCTCCATTTGATTCTTTCAGGCTTATTCAGAAATATGTTCTTATCTATCAGAAAGAGAAAGTGCCCATTCTGTGGCCCTTTTCTTACCTAAGATAACTGGAGGTACACCCTGTATTTGAAATGATTTTTCCAGCATTCCTACTACACTTTCTTGTATGTTTTGTATCTAGTGCAGTTTTTGCTTTTACTCAAGTACATATGTTTTCTTACAGCGGACATTGATGATATGAAAATCTGCTACGTGTTACGAGACAAAGAAAATGCGACAAGTGATATTTTTCACTTTGCTGTTGAAGACAGTGGTGAGTACTATGCTTAATATTTCTTCAATATTCTGAATTAATTTAATATCCAAGTACTAAAACCTTGAAGAAAGTAGATCTCTTGTTCAGTGTGTTTGGTAATTTCGACCTCATATGCTTTTCTACTTTCCTTGATATAGTAATAATGGGCGATAAGCTTAATTCTGTAGAGGGTTCCACTGGTTCAGAGAGAAAATAGGTTTGCCTTTGGCATATATCTTGGGTTCCGACCATTGCTACAATAGTTTACCCAATTATCCTAATAGTTACACTTCTACTCATTGAATTTAATGAGGGAAATTGAAATATGTAAATTGGCCCATATGTGGCATTATAAGGCTTTTTTCACAAATTGTTATTTTCTAAGGCTCATTTTGAACTTCAAAAAATTCCTAATTTTACAAGCGTAAAACTTTTGAAATTCGAAGACATTTTTGTAGACAGTTATTTTTTTTTTTTTACATATCAGGGTCTATTCACACGTAAAGTATTCTGCACAGGATTTGAAGCTGTATTCAGTCATTTAGTTTACACAAAAATCTGAAGCATAAAATCCTGCGCATCAAATCTACGCAGAATACTTTACGTGTGAGTACACCATAAGGGTAGGGTCACAAGGAACGGATCTGTAGCAAATTTTATGCTGCGGATCAGCTGATGACGGACCCTACAGTGTGCCTCCAGCCGTACCTGCTTGTAGCGGCAATCGGCACTTACGAGCAGACACACAGTGTTCTGTGAGTTGCCGTGCGCATGCACAGTGTACTCACACACATCACGGCTGCTCTCAGTCTCGCTCAGGGAGCAGGGGGAGTGGACATGCACGCAGTGACTTGCAGATCGCTGTGTGTCTGCTCGCAGCGGTGGATTGCCGCTATGAGCAGACAGGCACAGCTGGAGGCACACTGTAGGGTCCGTCATCGGTGGATCCACAAAGTAAAATGTAAGATGTTTTATGTCCTTTTATTTTCATACATTTTTTTGTAACATTGTTAGACATTAAATGACTGTTCTTAAGTGGGATGTCCAAAACTAAATGGGTTTGCCTATGAATACTAGTTATCCTTTACTCCTCACAATCTTCAGAACAAGGAATCAAGTCTCCCCTGAGAACGGGGAACTGAGTCTCCCATGCGAGAGGAGCAGCAGTCACACGTGCACCGATGAAGATAGCCTAACACTGTTCTTGGCTATCTTCCCATATCTTCCCATAGAGAACCTCCGGTCCATTCTTAGAGAAGACAACATTTCCTGTCCTCATGGGAGACTTAGTTGCCCTTTCTGGATAGAGAATAACTTGTATTTTTGGGCAAACCCCTTTGAGTGTTAATATTTGATTTTATTTTGTCATGGAAACAGCTGAAATGAAGACCCCGTGTTCACAAACAGCTGTTTCAATAGCATTTTTGGAACATAAAACAGCCCAAACCTGTATGTTAACATAGTCTAATACACTTGGAAGAGGTAATAATACTAACACCCCAGAGCAACATGTGTGAGATTCAACCACAGAAAACCAACAGCTGTTGTGGCTGCTTAGAGAAAGGTCAAAAATGTGATTAAAAAGTCATTGTATGTGTCAAATTGTGGAGAATGGACTTGAGGTTCTACCCCTATATATTATTAATTTTCTTTGTATTTACACAAGCACAAATATATGTATGTAATTGTTTCAATCTTTTTGACTTATTTTCCCATGGTTTTTGAGCTGGGACATTGGTGCTGCTGTCTACCATTACATGATATTCTGATGGTGGATCTCAAGGATGTCTGATGAAAATGTTAAATGGCCCGATTGGGTAAAATAAGGATAACTTATTAAAGCAATAAAGTAATTATGTATTTTGGGTAGATTTACCTTTTCATTACGGGATCATTACTTTATGAAGATGACTACAGATAAGGCTGCCGTTCCCTCCTGACCTCATTTATAGTCTGTCATAGAGCCAGAAAAGGATTCAGATATTATTCTCAGAAGCTCAATGCTCAGATGTTATCCATTTTGGACACAGATATGTGTGGACAAATTGAACAATTATCCTGTTTCAGATGACAGCTCCGCCAATGTGTGCCAGCTTAACCAGCATGTACATGACAATGGAGATGGGTTGTTTCATGGTCATCTGCTAGAATGTGTGTAGTGTAGATAGTGTAGAGGATACACATTGGGATAGTGTGGGGGATACACATTGGGATAATGTGGGGGATACACATTGGGATAGTGTGGGGGATACACATTGGGATAAAGTGGGGGATACACATAGGGATAGTGAGGGGGATACACATAGGGATAGTGTGGGGGATATACACTGAATGTAATGCTTGGCTTTATAACTAGAGGTGTAACCAGTAGAAAGAGGGAGATTGTGATCCCATTTTATAGAGGTCTTAGAAGACCACATCTGGAATGCTGTACTCAGTCCTGGAGGCCCATAAAGTTGTTTTTAAGATGGTTTCAAAACAGGCTACAAAAATGGTGGAAGATCTAAAGCACAAAACATATCATTGAAAGCCTGGATTAACAAATGGGAAAGCATTTTCAGAACATATTATATATATATATATATATATATATATATATATATATATATATAATATATATATTCTTGGAGCATACCTCCAGCAGATGTGTAAGTAAAGTCTAATCTTTTACACCACACCAAAACAGAAAAACCAGAATGTGAATCGGCACTGGTATATCTGACTATCCTTGCTTGACGGGTGGAGATTAATAGGACATGCTGATTTATGAACCGGGATCTCCGGTGGTGCTGAACAAAAAGACTCCAGTGAATATCACAACATAAAGATAGATAATGGAGCACTCACCTGGCCAAACGTCCCAGGTGGCAGACTGTCACCGACGTGTAGTCATATCTTGGCAGGGAGGCAGTAGATGGTCCGGGGGCAGCTCAGATGCTGGCCACGGACCGTATCATGATGAAGCGCCAAGCGGCGTGATACGGTCCGTGGCCGGGCATCTGAGCTCCCCCTGGATCATATACCGCCTCCCTGCTAAGATATGACTACACGTCGGTGACAGTCTGCCACCTGGGACGTTTGACCAGGTGAGTGTTCCATTATCTATCTTTATGTTGTTAAAGTGTAATCTTTACTGCCCCTTCACTGTAACTACTATTTTGTTACAGGTACTATGTAGTTCCCCTGAACCAAGGTTTGGTGCAGACATAGGACCTAGGCCCGCACCATCACTTACAGGTGTATTGTACAGCCAACACTACAACTAGCCAAAGCCTTGTGTTTGAACCAGAGTTTTTTTATGTATTTAATGTGTTTTAGGCGTTGGAGTTATTTTTGTTGTTAAAATGTATTTATTTTTAACAAATTAACAAAGCATATTAGCAATGGAAATAGTTGGCTAGTAAAAACCTGTAGGGAATGATTAATGATGAAGGTCTAGTGTGGGATAATAGGGAATGTTTGATGCGACTACATTCTGGGAAGAACTAAAGAACAGCTAGACAGAAGAGCTTTAATCCACATTTCATATGATTAATTGTATGTATATACTATTTTTACTTAGGCTTTGTTCACACATTGTGCTTCCATCAAGTCTGTTGTGTTTTTATTCACTGAAGGAATTGCCCTGCTTAGATATCTTCACCTTTACCCTCCAATATTTTTGGAAGCAGCGGTGGGGAAAACAAAACAAAGTCCACTTATTTTAAGCAATCTGTGTTGTCCTGTCCATGATTATACTGAATCATTTTGCAAAGCCATTTGACCCATCGTGTTAGGTTACGAAGTCCTTACCCCTTATTCTGGATACACAATTCATTGCAGCTTTTTCTTATTTAAAGGGGTACTCCGGTGAAAACCTTTTTTCTTTTAAATCAACTGGTGGCAGAAAGTTAAACATATATGTAAATTACTTATATTAAAAAATCTTAATCCTTCCAGTACTTATTAGCTGCTGAATGCTACAGAGGAAATTCCTTTCTTTTTGGAACACTGATGACATCAGGAGCACAGTGCTCTCTGCTGACATCTCTGTCCATTTTAGCAACCATGCATAGCAGATGTATGCTAAGGGCAGCATGGTGGCTCAGTGGTTAACACTGCTGCCTTGCAGTGCTGGGTTCAAATCCCACTAAGGACAACAATAAATAAAACGTTATTATTATTATAATAATGTCAGCAGAGAGAACTGTGCTTGTGATGTCATCAGAGAGCATTCCAAAAAGAAAATAATTTCCTCTCTAGTATTCAGCAGCTAATAAGTACAGGAAGGATTAAGATTTTTTAATAGAAGAAATTTACAAATATGTTTAACTTTCTGCCACCAGTTGATTTAAAAGAAAAAAGGTTTTCACCGGAGTACCCCTTTAAGTTGAAGGGTTGGCTTATGGGTCCGTAAACTTAGAAGCTCACAGATCAGATTTTTATCTTTTGTTATTTGGGATCCTGGAAAGATTTTTTACAATTCTCAGCTGTATGTGTGAGGATGGCTTTATGTTTATATCCTCTGGTGGTAGGAACACTTTGATGGTTCACATGCTGAGTATACAGTATATTGTTATCAACTGTGCTTTGGGCAAAGTAATGAATTTCGCTCATCAAGCAGCAACAAAAAGTCAGAAGACTGCTGATAGGCAGATGTGCTTGAGGCCACAATCTTCTCCATCGTACTCCGCCACCTGACATCAGGGCTGATCCGGCGTTTTGCCTCTCCCTGTTCAGGCTTGTTGTCCATAGTTATATTTATCTGACACTCTGGAAGAAATTGCTCAGTCAGACATACATGATGATGTCACACTGGAGTCACTTGATTTATCTGGTTGTATACATCCCTATTGGTCCCTATTAGTTCTTTTTTGCCACCTGTACGTTACACTGCATTCGGAAAGTCTTCTGCATTTAATACCCCATAATGACAAAGTGAAAACAGAATGTTAGAAATCTTTCTTAATTTATTGAAAAGAAAATAACTAAAATATTGCATTGACATAACTATTCATTATATATAGACATAAGCAAAGACCCTGTACTTAGTTGAAGCACCTTTGGCAGCGGTTACAGCCTCCAGTCTTCTTGGGTATGATGCCACAGGGTATAGACACCTGGATTATGGGATTTTCTGCCATACTTCTCTGCAGATCCCCTCAAGCTCTGTCACGTTTGATGGGGACCTACAGTGGAGGCCATTATCAGATCTCCACAGATGTTCAATTGGGTTCAAGTCATGGCTCTGGCTGGGCCACTCAAGGACATTCACAGAGTTGTCCCTAAGCTGCTCCTGTGTTTTCTTGGCTGTGAGCTTAGGGTCATTGTCTTGGTCCACTCTAGATCATCTTTATTAAGAATATCTAAGTCTCCTTCCCCTAGCCGCTAATAAACACCCCACAGCTTGATGCTGTCAACAACGTACTTCACCGTATGGAATAGTTCTGGGCGGGTGATGAGCAGTGCTTGGTTTCCTTCCGACATGATGCTTAGAATTGAGGAAAACTTTAATCTCAGTCCCATCAGATCAGAGAATTTTGTTTTCTCACAGTCTGAGAAGCTTTTGAAAGCTCCAGTTTGGCTTTAATGTGTCCTTTGCTGTGGAGAGGCTTTCCTCTGGCTACTCTACCTTAAACCCCAGATTGTTGGAGTGCTGCAGTGATGGTTGACCTCCTGAAAGTTTGTCCCATCTCCAAACAAGATCTTTGGAGCTCAGCCAGAATGACCATTGGGTTCTTGGTCATCTCTCTATTACTGAGGCCCTTTTCCCCTATTACTAAGTTTGGTGAGACAGCCAGCTCTAGGAAGAGCTCTTGTTGTTTCAGACTTCTCCATTTAAGAATTATGGAGGCCACTGTGCTCTTCAGTGCAGCAGAAATATTTTGTACCGTTCTCCAGATCTGTGCTTCCACACAAACTGTCTCTGAGCTCTACAGGCAGTTCTCTCCACCTCGTGACTTGGCTTTTGCTCTGGTATGCATTGTCAGCAGTGAGACCTTATACAGACAGAGCTGTGTCTTTCCAAATTCTCATTATGGGGTATTAGGTGCAGAATGATGGAGAAAAAAAAAAAAAAAAATATATATATATATATATATATATATTATTATTATTATTATTATTATTTTCCCTTTTTAAAGCAAATATCATAAAATGTTAAAATGTGAAAAAAGTGAAATGTTCTGAAAACTTTCCAAAAGCACTGTACATAATAATGCTCAGAAACTGGCTAAGGTTCTTAAAAGCAACAATATCAAATATTTAGAGGACAATGTGCGTCTGGATATAAAGGAAGTAAGAAATGACAAGCCATTAGTTATCTGAGTTAAAGCGGTGCGACAGTCATACTCCTGAACAATTTGTAGTCTGCCGTTTCATGTCCGCATACAATGCTTATCTCTTCCTGGTCACTTTGTTCCACCTCTTCACCACAACAATAGTCGACATCAAAGCCCTGTGATTCGTGGTTCAGGTAGATGTTGGCACAAGCTCAACATTGCCAACATTTATTCCCGTGTTCCTGGGAAGAATCCAAGTCCTGCAAGAGTAAACACATTACTGAGAGAATTCAAGGGCTCTTTACCTAATTCACAAAGGTTCTCTAAAATACTTAGCCCGACCTCTTATGTCTGTGTTCAGGAGGTTGTTTTGGTTCCTTGCAGTCATGGCCTTAGTTGCATGTCATTTTTTGGTGGATACGTGTTTGAAAAGAATACACATTTGCTTTTAAATATTTAACCGGTGTATAGCACAGTTACTAGGGCTGGGCGGTATGACCAAATGTGTGTATCACTGTATTTTTTTTTACTTTTGGCGGTTCCACGGTATATAACGGTATTTCCTAGCCCCCCCCCCCCCCATATTAATTATTTGCCCACATCCCCATCGGGGTAAATACTCACATATCACCTGCATGCGCTGCCCTCCTCGTCCTGTTTGTTGCGGCCGCCGGCGCTGGCACTCTATACTGTGCGGTATCCCTATGCCCGGACTGCAAAAGGTAAACAAAATAAACTTTAACGCACCTACGCCAGCCTTACGCTGGGGACGGGAATGTCGGAGAGCTGTCAGCCTATCACAGGCCACAGCGATGTTCCGCCTCGGCCGGTGATAGGCTGAGCCCATTGTCATGTAAGAAGCCGGCTTCTTACATGACAGTGCGCTCAGCCTATCTCCGGCCGAGGCTGAACATCGCTGCGGCCGGTGATAGGCTGACGGCTGTCTGACGTTCCCGTCCCCAGGAAACAAGTGAGGCCGGTACCAGACCAATGGGAGGTGAGTTAAAGTTTATTTTGTTTATTTTTTGCAGCCCGGGCATAGGGATACCGCACAGTATAGAGCAGTGGTCTTCAACCTGCGGACCTCCAGATGTTGCAAAACTACAACTCCCAGCATGCCCGGACAGCCTACGGCTGTCTGGGCATGCTGGGAGTTGTAGTTTTGCAACATCTGGAGGTCCGCAGGTTGGAGACCACTGGTATAGAGTGTCAGCGCCGGCGGCCGCAACAAACAAGACGAAGAGGGCAGCGCATGCGGGTGACGTGAGTAGTACCCTGATGGGGACAGCGCTGGGCTAATAATTAATTGGGGGAGGCGCAGAACAGTGCTTGCAGGTCACATAGGATTAGCTCCCCGATGTGGGGACCGCGCAGCACTGGGCTGATTCATTCATTCCTGAGGGGGGAGGGGGAAAACCGGTATTGCGGTATGGATTAAAATTCATATCGTGCAGCACAAAAATGTCGGTATTTGGTATGAACCGGTATACCGCCCAGTCCTAACAGTTACCATTTATTTGCTATTTTTTTCTCTTTGCAAACATAGTTGAAATATGATTTTTGTATTCACTTTCCAAGCCATATGATTCATTGCTTGGCATGGAGCAGCGTAATGAGGTTAGCCAAGTGTGGCGGTGAAGTACCCTGCCAGATGCTCGCTCACACCTGCACAACTTGTCCAAATGTAATTAAAGGTTTTGTACTAATTTAATATATCTCTGAATTCTGGCTTGTACCCAGTTACCCATAAACACAAAAAATCTGGAAGAACTGGGTTGCTACTACATAAAAGACATATGATATATCGTATGTAAGTCCCATCTAAAGTGCCCCTCGTTTCCAGCTAAATATAAGGTTCATTATTTTCTAAGAAAGATGGTATAATAATTGAATTATCCATAATATTCTTATTGTTTGGGGTCTGATCTGCCTGTTCACAATTCCTTTTAATGACAATATCAGCCATTTGTTCCATTCAACTGAAAAACTGTGACAGGGATGCAGAGCTATATCAGTTCAAAAAACCAAATTTATGGGTATTGCAGCAGGTGGCCCTCCACCTACCAGAATGTAATGGAATACCCTAGAGATATGCCTGGGTAATCATTGACAATAACAGGAATGATACCTGCAGGCTACTGGAAGAATGGTAACATGATAAAAATAGTTCTTGGCAAATGGAAAGCAATCGCGCCATTTTACAGTTTCCATTTAAGTGTACCTGTCATTTAAAAAAAAACTTTTGACATGTCACAGAGATATGATCTGCAGCGTACTCAGTGATCTGGAGAACATGTAGGGAGAAGCATGCGGTAGTGCGCTTCACTCCCTGGCGCACAGTGTTTCAGCTTCTGTGAACTGTATGAACCTTCCCACATAGAATCCCAGGTTGCTACCATCAATGTCGTTTTTGAAGGCAACAGTTGACATATCCAGGCATGGTACTGTAGTAGTAGTCAGAAGACGTAGTCGGAGGCAGAGGTCTGGGAAGGCAAAAGTTAAACGTCATAGGCAGAAGGTCAGGCGAGCAAGTTTGGTCACTTTATAGGCAGAAGGTCAAGGTTGGGAAATATTCAGGGTCACAATCTTGAAAATACATCATGAAGAATATATTTCTGTTCACTCAAAGTAGGGAACCTTTTTGTTAATGCACTGGAATATGGGGTAGGGGTCCTCAAATAGCAGGCAGGAGCCATAATCCCTAGAGAGGACATTAGAGGTAGTGCTAACAAGTTTTCATAACAGCAGTTAGGTGTGATCAGCAGCACAGAGAGAGAACCACACAGCAGAGCTGAAGTGTTTTCAGAACAGTCAAGCTGAATAGTAGAAATGACCAGCTTGTCAGTGGTTATGGACATGGGGAGCAGTAATTAATAGACAGGACCAGCCTGTAAGTGGTGATGAACATGGTGAGCAGCGATTAGTAAAGGACCAGCCTGTAAGTGGTGATGAACATGGTGAGCAGTGATTAGTAAAGGACCAGCCTGTTAGTGGTGATGAACATGGTGAGCAGTGATTAGTAAAGGACCAGCCTGTAAGTGGTGATGAACATGGTGAGCAGTGATTAGTAAAGGACCAGCCTGTAAGTGGTGATGAACATGGTGAGCAGTGATTAGTAAAGGACCAGCCTGTAAGTGGTGATGGACATGGCGAGCAGTGAATAGTAGACAGGACCAGCCTGTCAGTGGTGATGGACATGGTGAGCAGTGAATAGTAGACAGGACCAGCCTGTAACTGGTGATGGACATGGTGAGCAGTGAATAGCAGAAGGGACAACCCTTTCAGTAGTGATGGACATGGCGAGTCCATGTCCATCCATAGTAGAAGGGACCAGCTGTCAGTAGTGATGGACATGGCGAGCAGTGAATAGTAGACAGGACTAGTCTGTCAGTGGTGATGGACATTGTGAACAGTGAATAAGTTGACAGGACCAGCCTGTAATTGGTGATGGACATGGCGAGCAGTGAATAGTAGACAGGACTAGTCAGTCAGTCGTGATGGACATTGTGAACAGTGAATAATAGACAGGACCAGCCTGTGATTGGTGATGGGCATGGTTGAGCAGTGAATAGTAGACAGGACCAGCCTGTAAGTGGTAATGGACATGGTGAGCAGTGAATAGTAAAAGGGACCACCCTGTCAGTGGCGATGGACATTGTGAACAGTGAATAGTAGACAGGACCAGCTTGTCAGTAGTGATGGACATGGTGAGCAGTGAATAGTAGACAGGACTAGTCTGTCAGTGGTGATGGACATTGTGAATAGTAGACAGGACCAGCCTGTAATTGGTGATGGACATGGTGAGCAGTGAATAATAAAAGGGACCAGCCTGTAAATGGCAATGGACATGGTGAGCAGTGAATAGTAGAAGGGACCACCCTGTCAGTGGTGATGGACATAGTGAGCAGTGAATAGCAGAAGGGACAACCGTGTCAGTAGTGAGGGAGATGGCCAGTAGTGAATAGTAGACGGGACCAGCTTTCAGTGGTGATGGACATGGCAAGCAGTGAATAGTAGACAGGCCCAGCCTGTCAGTGGTGATGGACATGGTGAGTAGTGAATAGTAGACAGGACCAACCTTTCAGTGGTGATGGACATTGCGAACAGTGAATAGTAGACAGGACTAGCCTGTCATTAGTGATGGACATGGCAAGCAGTGAATAGTAGACAGGACCAGCCTGTCAGTGGTGATGGCCATGGCGAGCAGTGAATAGTAAAAGGGACCAGCCTGTCAGTGGTGATGGACATGGCGAGCAGTGAATAGTAGAAGGGACCAGCCTGTCAATAGTGATGGACATGGAGAGCAGTGAATAGTAGACAGGACTAGTCTGTCACTGGTGATGAACATTGCAAACAGTGAATAGTAGACAGGACCAGCCCGTCATTAGTGATGGATATGGCAAGCAGTGAATAGTAGACAGGACCAGCCTGTCAATGGTGGTGGACATGGCGAGCAGTGAATGGTAGACAGGACCAGCCTGTCATTAGTGATGGACATGGCGAGCAGTGAATAGTAGACAGGACCAGCCTGTCAGTGATGATGGACATGGTGAGCAGTGAATAGTAGACAGGACCAGCCCGTCATTAGTAATGGAAATGGCAAGCAGTGAATGGTAGACAGGACCAGCCTGTCAATGGTGGTGGACATGGCGAGCAGTGAATGGTAGGCAGGACCAGCCTGTCATTGGTGATGGACATGCCGAGCAGTGAATGGTAGACAGGACCAGCCTGTCATTAGTGATGGACATGGCGAGCAGTGAATAGTAGACAGGACCAGCCTGTCATTAGTGATGGACATGGCGAGCAGTGAATAGTAGACAGGACAAGCCTGTCATTAGTGATGGACATGGCGAGCAGTGAATAGTAGACAGGACCAGCCTGTCAGTGGTGATGGACATGGTGAACAGTGAATAGTAGACAGGACCAATAGTAGAAAATGCTGAGAAACTAAAACATCACATAAAACTGAAAAAAAAAAAAAAACCTTTCCCTGGCACTGCTATATCTTACATATTTTTCCTTGAGTCTTGATAAGAATTATTGATCTTCGGATTTGATTCTCTTTTGTAATTTACCAATTCATGGTCACTGGCAGGAAACCTCCAGCTGTTTGGTGGGTGGTCTGTTCTCCAGCTTGGATTGGACCCAATACAGTAGTTTATGTGGATTAATGATGTAGCCCTCAGCTTATCTTTTATTATATGTAGATAGATGCAGTCTTCAAGAAAATATCATTTGTATCTTTTATAATACCTGGCACTGACCACTATAATCTGTTAGTGGTTGAGTGATAGGAGCTTTCATGCCAATTGCTTCACATACAATTTTGAATAACTTGAAAGGAATACCCACGAGATTACTTTTGTGATCTTATGTATGCAGATGTTTGCTTAAGTACATTTTTTTCATTTTCTAACACACACATATATATATATATATATATGTGTGTATATATACCGTATATACTCGAGTATAAGCCGACCCGAGTATAAGCCGAGGTCCCTAATTTCAACCCAAAATCCCAGGAAAAGTTATTGACTCGAGTATAAGCCTAGGGTGGGAAATACATCATCCCCCCTGTCATCATCCAGACCCCCGTCATTAACATCCTCATCATCATCACCGCCTGTCATCATCCAGACCCTCATCATCATCACCTGTCATCATCCCCTTGTCATCATCCCACACCCCCCCCTTCATCATCCCCTTGTCATCATCCCCACCCCCCTTCATCATCCCCTTGTAATCATCCCACACCCCCCCCTTCATCATCCCCTTGTCGTCATCCCCACCCCCCTTCATCATCCTCTTGTCATCATCCCACACCCCGCCTTCATGATCCTCTTATCATCCGCCCTCAGTGGTCTTCAACCTGCGGACCTCCAGAGGTTTCAAAACTACAACTCCCAGCAAGCCCGGGCAGCCATCGGCTGTCCGGGCTTGCTAGGAGTTGTAGTTTTGAAACCTCCGGAGGTCCGCAGGTTGAAGACCACTGCGGCCTTCGACATCATCCAGCCCCCTCTCACCTCCCTTTAGTTCTGTACAGTACTCGCCTCCGCTCGGCGCTGGTCCGGTGCTGCAGGACTGTCCGGTGAGGAGGTCGTCCAGTGGGATAGTGGTTCCGGGCTGCTATCTTCACCGGGGGCACCTCTTCTCCGCGCTTCGGGCCCAGAATAGAGGCGTTGCCTTGACGATGACGCAGAAGTACGTTGGTAATGAACGTACCTCTGCGTCGTTGTCAAGGCAACGTGACTATTCTGGGGCCGGGCCCGAAGCGCTTAGAAGAGGCCTCCCCGGTAAAGATAGCAGCCCGGAACCACTATCCCACCGGACGACCTCCTCACCGGACAGTCCTGCAGCACCGGACCAGCGCCGAGCGGAGGCGAGTACTGTACAGAACTAAAGGGGGGTGAGAGGGGGCTGGATGATGTCGAAGGCCGCAGTGGTCTTCAACCTGCGGACCTCCGGAGGTTTCAAAACTACAACTCCTAGCAAGCCCGGACAGCCGATGGCTGCCCGGGCTTGCTGGGAGTTGTAGTTTTGAAACCTCTGGAGGTCCGCAGGTTGAAGACCACTGAGGGCGGATGATAAGAGGATCATGAAGGGGGGGTGTGGGATGATGACAAGAGGATGATGAAGGGGGGTGGGGATGACGACAAGGGGATGATGAAGGGGGGGGTGTGGGATGATTACAAGGGGATGATGAAGGGGGGTGGGGATGATGACAAGGGGACCAGCGCCGAGCGGAGGCGAGTACTGTACAGAACTAAAGGGGGTGAGAGGGGGCTGGATGATGTCGAAGGCCGCAGTGGTCTTCAACCTGCGGACCTCCGGAGGTTTCAAAACTACAACTCCCAGCAAGCCCGGACAGCCGATGGCTGCCCGGGCTTGTTGGGAGTTGTAGTTTTGAAACCTCTGGAGGTCCGCAGGTTGAAGACCACTGCGGGTGGAGAGTTCACTCGAGTATAAGCCGAGGGGGGTGTTTTCAGCACGAAAAATCGTGCTGAAAAACTCGGCTTATACTCGAGTATATACGGTACACACACACAGTGGGGATCAAAAGTTTGGGCACCCCAGGTAAAAATTTGTATTAATGTGCATAAAGAAGCCAAGGAAAGATGGAAAAATCTCCAAAAGGCATCAAATTACAGATGAGACATTCTTATAATATGTCAACAAAAGTTAGATTTTATTTCCATCATTAACACTTTCAAAATAACAGAAAACAAAAAAATTACATCTGCAAAAGTTTTGGCACCCTGCAGAATTTATAGCATGCACTGCCCCCTTTGCAAAGCTGAGACTTCCAGTGTCATGGATTGTTCTCAATCATCTGGGAAGACCAGGTGATGTCAATCTCAAAGGTTTTAAATGCCCAGACTCACCTGACCTTGCCGCAACAATCAGCACCATGGGTTCTTCTAAGCAGTTGTCTAGAAATCTGAAACTGAAAATAGTTGACGGTCACAAAGCTGGAGAATAAGAAGATAGCAAAATGTTTTCAGATGTCAATATCCTCTGTTCGGAATGTAATTAAGAAATGGCAGTAATCAGGAACAGTGGAAGTTAAAGCAAGATCTGGAAGACAAAGAAAAATATCAGACAGAACAGCTTGCAGAATTGTGAGAAAAACAATTCAAAACCCACCTTTGACTGCACAATCCCTCCAGAAAGATCTGGCAGACACTGGAGTTGTGGTACACTATTCCACTATAAAGAGATACTTGTACAAATATGGTCTTCATGGAAGAGTCATCAGAAGAAAACCTCTTCTACGTCCTCACCACAAAAATCTGCATTTGAACTTTGCAAATGAAAATATAGACAAGCCTGATGCATTTTGGAAGCAAGTTCTGTAGACTGATGAGGTTAAAATTGAACCTTTTGGCCGGAATGAGCAAAGGTACGTTTGGAGAAGAAGGGGAACAGAATTTAATGAAAAGAACCTCTGTCCAAATGTTAAGCATGGGGGTGGATCAATCATGCTTTGGGGTTGTATTGCAGCCAGTGGCACAGGGAACATCTTACGAGTAGAAGGAAAAATGGATTCAATAAAATGTCAGCAAATTTTGGATGCTAACTTGATGCCAACTGTGAAAAAGCTGAAGTTAAAGAGAGGATGGATTCTACAAATGGATAATGATCCTAAACACACCTCGAAATCCACGGGGGATTACATCAAGAGGCGTAAACTGAAGGTTTTGCCATGGCCTTCACAATCTCCTGACCTCAACATAATTGAAAATCTATGGATAGACCTTAAAAGAGCAGTGCGTGACAGACAGCCCAGAAATCTCAAAGAACTGGAAGACTTTTGTAAGTAAGAATGGGCAAAGATACCTCAAACAAGAATTGAAAGACTCTTGGCTGGCTACAAAACGCCTTTACAAGCTGTGATACTTGCCAAAGGGGGCAGTACAAGATATTAACTCTGCAGGATGCCCAAACTTTTGCAGACGCCATTTTTTTGTTTTCTGTTATTTTGAAAGGGTAAATGATGGAAATAAAATCTAATTTTTCTTGACATATAAGAATGTCTAATCTGTAATTTGATGACTTTTGGAGATTTTTCTATCTTTCCTTGGCTTCTTTATGCACATTAAAACACATTTTTACCTGGGGTGCCCAAACTTTTGATCCCCACTGTGTGTATATATATATATATATATATATATATATATATATATATACATACAGTCATGGCCGTGAATGTTGGCACCCCTGAAATTTTTCTAGAAAATAAAGTATTTCTCACAGAAAAGGATTGCAGTAACAAGTTATACGCTATACACATGTTTATTTCCTTTGTGTGTATTGGAACTAAACCAAAAAAGGGAGGTAAAAAAGCAAATTGGACATAATGTCACTCCAAACTCCAAAAATGGGCTGGACAAAATTATTGGCACCCTTAACTTAATATTTGGTTGCACATCCTTTGGAAAAAATTACTGAAATCAGTCGCTTCCTATAACCATCAATAAGCTTCTTACACCTCTCAGCCGGAATGTGTGACCACTCTTCCTTTGCAAACTGCTCCAGGTCTCTCTTATTGGAAGGGCGCCTTTTCCTAACAGCAATTTTAAGATCTCTCCACAGGTGTTCAATGGGATTTAGATCTGGACTCATTGCTGCCACTTCAGAACTCTCCAGCGCTTTGTTGCCATCCATTTCTGGGTGCTTTTTGATGTATGTTTGGTGTCATTGTCTTGCTGGTAGACCCAAGATCTCGGATGCAAACCCAGCTTTCTGACACTGGGCTGTACAGTGCGACCCAAAATCCATTGGTAATCCTCAGATTTCATGATGCCTTGCACACATTCAAGGCACCCAGTGCCAGAGGCAGCAAAACAACCCCAAAACATCATTGAACCTCCACCCTATTTCACTGTAGGTACTGTGTTCTTTTCTTTGTAGGCCTCATTCCGTTTTCGGTAAACAGTAGAATGATGTGCTTTACCAAAAAGCTCTATCTTGGTCTCATCTGTCCACAAGACGTTTTCCCAGAAGGATTTTACTCAAGTTCATTGTGGCAAAATGTAGTCTTGCCTTTTTATTTCTCTGTGTCAGTAGTGGGGTCCTCCTGGGTCTCCTGCCATAGCGTTTAATTCCATTTAAATATCAACAGATAGTTCGGGTGACACTGATGCTCCCTGAGCCTGCAGGACAGCTTGAATATCTTTGGAACTTGTTTGGGGCTGCTTATCCACCATCCGGACTATCCTGCATTGACTCCTTTAATCAATTTTTCTCTTCTTTGCACGCCCAGGGAGATTAGCTACAGTGCCATGGGTTGCAAACTTCTTGATAATGTTGCGCACTGTGGACAAAGGCAAATCTAGATCTCTTGAGATGGACTTGTAACCTTAAGATTGGTTCTCAAGTCCTCAGACAGTTCTCGTCTCCTCTTTCTGTTGTCCATGCTTAATGTGGCACACACAGACACACAATGCAAAGACTAAGTGAACTTCTCTCCTTTTTTTACCTGCTTTCAGGTGTGATTTTTATATTGCCCACACCTGTTATTTGCCCCAGGTGAGTTTAAAGGAGCATCACATGCTTGAAATAATCTTATTCATCCACAATTTTGAAAGGGTGCCAATAATTTTGTCCAGACCATTATTGGAGTTTGGTGACATTATGTCCAATTTGCTTTTTTCCCTCCCTTTTTCTGTTTAGTTCCAATACACACAAATGGAATAAACATGTGTATAGCAAACATGTGTTACTGCAATCCTTTTCTGTGAGAAATACTTCATTTTCTAGAAAAATTTCAGGGGTGCCAACATTTATGGCCATGACTGTATGTATATATATAGTACTTTTTGTAATTACAAGCGCCCATGTAACTGTTTACCCCTCCCTTCCCCCCATATACCTGTTAACCATTGCATGCAGACAAAAATCCTGTCTGATACATTTTCTGCGTGTTTATCCTAGATTTCTATCAGTTTGGCAGAGTAGTTTTGTTAAAGCTTAAATACAGATTATGAATGTGAAGACACATCACTGGTCATATCAGTCGCCTGATCGGTACAACTAGAATAACACAGACTCTTTTAGACAACCATTGAATACATGTACGCAGTTCTTTTTTCCACACAATAGGTACAGACTCCATATGTAGTAATAGCTAAATCAACTGTTCATATTGTGTTTAACATAGACAAATCCTCCTATTTTATATATTTTATATGTTCGTATACAACTGTGTAGAGTTTTATACATACAGCAGCTGATAAGTACTGGAAGGATTAAGATTTTTTTTTTTTTTTTTTTACTTCAAATGGTGCCAAAAAGTTTACAACTGTGTAGAGTATAAAAGTTTATGTTTTTTCCTTTAACTTTTTCTGGTGACTCCTAATTTTTTGGCCATGAACAGAAAATGGTAGAACATAAGGGAGGGTTAAACTTTTTTCTTTTCTTCTGCCAAAAAGGAGTTAAAAATGTTTAAAGGGGTGCTCCACTGAAAAACATTTTTTTTTTAAATCAACTGGTGCCAGAAAGTTAAACAGATTTGTAAATTACTTCTATTTAAAAATCTTAATCTTCCAGTACTTATCAGCTGCTGTATGTTCCACAGGAAGTTCTTTTTTTTTTTTTTATTTCCTTTCTGTCTGACCACAGTGCTCTCTGCTGACACCTCTGTCCATTTTAGGAACTGTCCAGAGCAGGAGAAGTTTGCTATGGGGAATTGCTTCTACTCTGGACAGTTCCTGATACAGACAGAGGTGTCAGTATAGAGCACTGTGATCAGACAGAAAGGAAATTCAAAAAGAAAAGAAAAGAACTTCCTCTGGAACATACAGCAGCTGATAAGTACTGGAAGGGTTAATATTTTTAATAGACGTCATTTACAAATCTGTTTAACTTTCTGGCACCAGTTGATTTAAAAAAAAAATTTTCCAGTGGAGTACCACTTTAAACATTTTCAACTCCTTTTTGGCAGCAGAAAAGAAAAACGTTTAACCCTCCCTTATGTTCTACCATTTTCTGTTGGTGGCCAAAAAAATTAGGAGTGACCAGAAAAAGTTAAACGAAAAAACATAAACTTTTAAACTCTACACATTTGTAAACTTTTTGGCACCATTTGAAGTAAAAAATAAAATAAAATTTCCACCAGAGTAAAAATCTTAATCCTTCCAGTACTTATCAGCTGCTGTATGTCCAAGAGGAAGTTCTTTTCTTTTTTAATTTCTTTTCAGTCTGACCACAGTGCTCTCTGCTGACACCTCTGTCTGTCTCAGGAGCTGTCAAGAGTAGGAGCAAATCCCTATAGCAAACCTATCCTGCTCTTGTCAGTTCCTGAGACAGACAGAGGGGTCAGCAGAGAGCACTGTGGTCAGACAGAAAGGAAATTAAAAAGAAATGGACTTCCTTTTGAGCATACAGCAGCTGATTTTTAAATAGAAGTAATTTACAAATCTGTTTAACTTTCAGGCACCAGTTGAAGTTAAAAAATTAATAAAAAAATAAAAAGTTTTCCACTGGAGTACCCCTTTAACTTTCTTGCTACACCCGTTTTCCTGAGATATAGGGGTTTTAGTATTTGGTTAACTTGTCACTGAATAGTCAGATGAAAATCTTAATCATTTCAGTACTTATGAGCTGCTAAAGTTGAGTTGTTCTTTTCTGTCTAAGTGCTCTCTGATGACACGCGTCTCGGGAACCGCCCAATTTAGAAGCAAATCCCCATAGCAAACCTCTTCTACTCTGTGTAGTTCCTGAGACAAGCAGAGATGTCAGCAGAGAGCACTGTTGCCAGGCAGAAAGCAACAACTCAACTTCAGCAGCTGATTATTATTGAAAGGATTAAGATTTTTTAATAGAAGTAATTTACAAATCTGTTTAACTTTCTGGAGCCAGTTGATATATATATAAAGTTTTTTTTGAATGTTCATGGGGTGTGAGTATGAAGCCCCGTAATCCCACTGTTTTAGCTTAGCATTCACACCCAAGGCTACATAACTATAGGAACAAAAAGCTAGATTTCTTTCCTCTTTTATGCCTTTAACCTTATCTTTTGGTAAAGAGACATAGTAGCAGTATCTTATCAGTTGTAAATAAACTTAGTATAATAATGCATTGTGTCAAATATTAACCAAACTTGTACCGTATCCATGTAGAAGACATACTGGCGTTTCCACTTCCGTGTGTATAAGTTTAGGATGTGTGTGTGTGATCACTACACACTATTGTATTGTTATGCTTATTATACAGTATTATAGTCCTCCATTGTGCTGTACTACAGTATATTCCGGTAACCCTTCCTTTAGAGTCACAAGCTCAGGGTAGAATCATAAAATCTAAGCAAGAACTCGGATTGTTAGAATGCTGTAATGGCTCTTACTGTAGTTCGCTGCACTTGCTAAATCAATATTTCTCAACCAGGGTGCCTCCAGCTGTTGCAAAACTACAACTCTCAGCATGCCCGGACCGCTAAAGGCGGTCCGGGCATGCTGAGAGTTGTAATTTTGCAACAGCTGGAGGCACCCTGGTTGGGAAAAACTGTCCTAAACCAGTTCACTGCCTAACCCTGTATCTAAAACACGTATCTAAGGTAGAGTGGCTTAATGGCTTCCCCTTGGGATGTCCCGATACCATTTTTTTTAAGACCCAGTACGAGTACCGATACTTTATTTCTAGTACTCGCCGATACCAATTACGAGTACTTTTATTTTAAAGGGAATCTGACCCCAAGGTGACCCGGTTTCTGGTGCTGCTTACCGTATGATATGTGGGTTCCTTGTTGAGTACAATGGAGGCGGCTTCTGTAGTATGAGCCAAGATTTCTCTCTTCTCCATTGGACAGAGCAGGGAATTTGCATTGGCGGTGAGACCGATGTCTCTGGAGCAATTGCGCTGATGTTCACATGGTGAGCAGCGGTAGAAACAAATGTTGGCATCCCTGAAATTTTTCAAGAAAATTGAGTAAATCTCACAGAAAAGGATTTTGTGTATTGGAACTAAACCAAAAAAGGGGGAAAAAAGCAAATTGGACATAATGTCACACCAAACTCAAGCACAAATGGGTTGGACAAAATTATTGGCACCCTTAACTTAATATTTGGTTGCATACCCTTTGGGGAAAAAAAATAACTGGAATCAGTTGCTCCCTATAACAATCAATAAGTTTCTTACACCCCTCAGCCGGAATGTTGGACCACTCTCCTTTGTAAACTGCTCCAGGTCTCTCTTATTGGAAGGCGCCTTTTCCCAACAGCAATTTTAAGATCTCTCCACAGGTATTCAATGGGATTTAGATCTGGACTCATTGCTGCCACTTCAGAACTCTCCAGCGCTTTGTTGCCATCCATTTCCGGGTGCTTTTTGATGTATGTTTGGGGTCATTGTCCTGCTGGAAGACCCAAGATCTCGGACGCAAACCCAGCTTTCTGACACTGGGCTGTACAGTGCGACCCAAAATCTGTTGGTAATCCTCAGATTTTATGATGCCTTGCACACATTCAAGGCACCCAGTGCCAGAGGTAGCAAAACAACCCAAAAACATTATTGAACCTCCACCATATTTCACTGTAGATACTGTGTTCTTTTCTTTGTAGGCCTCATTCCATTTTCGGTAAACAGTAGAATGATGTGCTTTACCAAAAAGCTCTATCTTGGTCTCATCTGTCCACAAGATGTTTTCCCAGAAGGATTTTGGCTTACTCAAGTTCATTTTAGCAAAATGTGGTCTTGCTTTTTTATGTCTCTCCGTCAGCAGTGGGGTCCTCCTGTGTCTCCTCCATGGCGTTTAATTTCATTTAAATGTCGATGGATATTTTGCAGCACTTACTGTTTTTTGTTGTTGTTTTTTTAACCCATGGTTAGTTAGTGTTGAATAAGTTGTTTCCTAAAAAATATCATTTTTTAAATAATGTTTTCTGCATTTACTTAAGTTTACTGCAAAAACAAGTAATCAGCTCACTATCTGGTAGGAGGATGAGGACTGCAAGGATATCCATTAGTTCAGTGGTTCAATCCAATAGAAAAATGCCAGCCAGCATTTCCAAGGTTAGATAAAACTTCTCACTGTCGTCACGGCCATGCCTCCTCAATGCACGTCTATGGCCATGCCCCCATCCCATCGCTCCGTGCACCGGATGTCTGGGGTGCCACAGCTGAGATCCCCAGCGGTGGGACCTCCACGATCAGACATCTTATCCCAAATCCTTTGGATAGGGGATAAGATGTCGAGGGGCGGAGGACCCCTTTAAGTTAAGTTGGTAACCACAAAATGTGCCAAGCTGATATATGTTCTTTCTGTTCGAGACTATGAGTATTGTTTTTATGGACTAAATAAAACTTAAGACGTTCTATCCAACCTTGAAAATTCTGGACAAGTTTCTTCTAACGTTTTCTTTAAGTTTTACATTTGCTTAGGTGTTCTTAAAATTAAATTTTCTCTAAATATGTTAGTTAAGCTATAAGATTTACAACAATTTACTCGGACAAATATGGAAAAAGACAAGAGAATTTTTTTTAGGAAGGGACAAATTATTTTTCCCAGCACTCTGTGTCCTGTCTTGTATGACACCATACCAACCATGTAGATGGTATTTAGATGTTCCTAGCGCTCAATCTTTGTAATACAGTAATGAAATATTTGCCTTGTGAATTGAGAATATAGAATAAACTATGTTGCTTGGCCATGGCTGCCACATTCCAAACCTATTTTCCATTACTCCAGAAGGGCCCTTCCTGGAAATGCTGAATACCCATCCCAAAATAGCGCAAAGGGATAGAGAGCAAGTTATTCAGTTGTGCTGTGAGTTGAAGAGCGACACCATGAACGCAGCAGATGTTTGTAAACACACACGTGTAGTATAGCATCTGTCTCCTTATACCCAACCCCTTTATATTAGAAAAATAGAACTTTTTTTTTAATAAAGAAATGTGACTGATGGCATTTTGTGTTCATTGCATTGGGGCTTACACCTTTTGGTGAGTTGCAGGTGGCAATTTTTTTTATAATTTTATTAATTTTATTTAAAAAAAAATTAGGTAACACTATTATTATGTTTTTGCATGGAAAACAGTCTAGATACATGGTATTTATCCCAATCTATGCCACCACCTCTTATGTGATTGCAGAGAGTAGAATAAAACCCATGGGTAATCTGTTCCCTCTAGGCCTACTGCCCCAATAGAAACTTTGGGGGAGATTTATCAAAACCTGTTCAGAATAAAAGTTGCCCGTAGCAACCAATCAGATCGCTTCTTTCATTTTTCAAAGGCCTTTTTAAAGATGAAAGAAGCAATCTGATTTGTTGCTATGGGCAATTCACCAATCTTCCTCTACACAAGTTTTGATAAATCTCCCCCTTTATGTTTACTTATCTTATCTCTGGCTGTTAGGCTGGGTTCACGCACATACTTTGTAAGCTGATTTTCATTAATTTCATTTTCAGTAATCTGCAAAAACATTTAAAGATCCGCACGTAAAATAATAATAAAATTAATACTTTGCTGATTTTTCTGCTGTGTGGACCAGGCCTAAGGCTGGATTCACATTAGGTTTGTAGTGTACGGGTGCCGGATCCGGTTGGGAGGAGCAAAAACCGTCCGCTCCCGTACCCCAGTCGGACCCCCATTCATTTCAATAAGCAAACCAGAGTCAAACACTTATTCCGGTCGGCTCATTTTTGCCCCATATACGGTTTTCCCACCGGACCGAAAACAGTAATATACCACGGTTTCAGGTCCGGTTAGAGAACTGTATACGGGGCAAAAATGAGCTGACCGGAGTAAGCGTTTGACTCCGGTTGGCTCATTGAAATGAATGGGGGTCCGACTGGGGTACGGGGGCGGACGGTTTTCACTCCTCCCAACTGGATCCAGCACCCGTACACTACACTACACTACAAACGTAGTGTGAACCGTCCCTAACACATTGGTTTCCTGTAATTCATGAAATCATAACTGTTCATTAATGTTTTTACATTTATGCTTTTTTTTCAATATGGAATGTATAGCCCCCTTAATTTTTTCTCTAAAACTATTTTTTTCTGCTAAAACCATAACTAGTTCCTAATAGACACGAGACAAGAACTGGACGAACAGATAGCTTGCAGCCACTACCAATAAATAATATTTAGATCATCTTCATGTATGACTGAAGGACTCAATGCTGTAAAATGGCAGGTGTCTCTCGCACCTGGCCAGTAAGGAAGAGAGAGGGTCAAAAGACCACAAATGGCTTCAAGCCAAATTTTCTTTTCTTTCAGAAAGTTTACATTTACCACCCTGACACCTGTGTATCCAGCGTTGTTCTATTTATATAGCTGAAAGCGGGGAATCTGCCGGCCTGGCTACCTGCGTAGAGGTCCTGTACTTTACCCTCCTCATATCTTTTCGGCAGTTTCTTTACAAGAATACAACACCTTAGCATACAGAGCTGGACTTATGGTCTACTGAACCTATGGTATATAGTTCTATAGGTTCAGGTCAGTAGCAACAAAAGAGTTCCAGTTGTACTTCCGGAACACAGACAGTTAAACACAGTTTCCCTACTTTTTTTTTGTGCAATTCAATACCATTCTTCATAAAATATATCATTCACTAATCCATTAACCCTATGATAGCAAGTGAATGTAGTCTTAGATGTGCCACTCTGCTTTCCCATACAACTGATTTCCAAATCTATCTTGGAGTCCATTGGCCTGTAGGGTAGAGGCTGCCATAGATTCACAGATTAGGGCTGGTTTAACGTGGCCATATTTTTACATTCATATTATGGTTGTAAGTCCCAGCCCAAAAGCAGGTCTGATGTCCAGAATTGACAGCTGTGGGATCTTTAGACCCGCAGGGACTTGCGACCTGCGACTGTAATTTGGATGCAAAAATGCAGCCGCATTACGACAGTGTGAAAACCCCCAAAGCCTGGACCATCATGTGAGCCTATAACCTGCACTTCATCCTTGTGTTCTCATTTTCTAATACACTGTCAAAGTTAGGCACCCTAGCTTATTCCTAAACATGTAATACATGATCACCCAAAGTGGGATTACTTCTGTGTATATTATGAAGGAGCAGTAAGCAATAATACATTGTCGCAAGATCTGTGCTTGTTAAGGGTGAAGTAGACAGGGAGTCATATGCAACGGGGCCCACACACACATTGAGCCAACCTATGTATATACATCCTTTGAGAGCTTGTTTTCCAGGGTATGCATTATATGTATTCTTGGAGAGTACCTGTAAATGGGAACTAAGACATGTTGTATAGACCCTGACCAATCGCTAGAACGAGCCAGGAGAATAGTGCGCTAAGCGTGTTCTCTCCTGGCTCTGTGCCATGTGACAAACTTACTATGTAAGTCTATGGGATTGTATCGTTGTCTTGGTTGTGGCATAGAGAAAGGGGATAGAAGTCTTTAGCTGCATGCTTCTTCTAGTGATCTTTCATGGTCTAAACACCCAGACCCTGACTGATCAAAACTCGTGACAATTTGTTAAAGGGGTATTTTCATCTCTATTAATGAATGTAAACTTGAAGGGCACATTAAGTTAAATAATTTTGCAAATACATATATTTATCAAATTTTCATCCTTCTCATATTTCTGCTCCTTTCCTCCCCTTGTTGACAGCTTTTTGACTATGCTACAGACCACCACTCAACTCTAAAGTAGTTGCTCGGGCTGGTGTACATTATCAAAACCTGTGCAGAGGAAAAGTTGCCAAGTTGACCACAGCAACCAATCAGATTGCTCCTTTAATTTTGCACAGGTCCTTTTAAAAATGAAAGAAGTGATCTGATTGGCTGCTATGGTCAACTGGGCAACTTTTCCACTGCACAGGTCTTTATAAATCTCCCCCAAAGGCCTTACCACCTCTTCTGGAGTGGTGGTCTGTAACCTAGTGAATGAGCAAGAATATCAGGAGAAGGAGGCACATTTGCTAAATGAATGTATATGCAAAAATATTTATCTTTACATATTTGCCACAACAAGTTCAACTAAATGAATAAGCATTTTATCTTGCTATAATATCTACAACTGCAAAGTAATCTATAGAGCTAGGATGCCTTTTCATCATGATGGTGCACATCTTTCTATAGGCCAACTTTTCCAATACAAACTTTATTTACCCCAATAATAAAGGAAGCAATTTTCCGCAAACATAAACATACACCTGGGAGTCCAGGTGACCTCATAAAGGGGCGAGACTAGTTAACATTAAGCTCTTACATGCCTGTATTGCAGCTTCCTATGTGATGAATACACGTCTTGAACTAGTCCTGTGCTGCCCCTTCCTCTGGAGTCCGGGCTCCTGTATGTGGGGTGGGCCGGCCAGGTTGATATTAATGATTGCTGCGTGTTTCAGTTAAAAGCTTAACATGTTTGCTTTTGTTTTTAAAAGTTTCCATTCTGCACTTGAATTCTTTGCATGCCTGAACTAGTGCTCTACCTGAGATAAGCAACCCCGGCTCAGCGTATAACTCTGGAGCTTCCCCCGGCCCCTTGGTTAATGAAGCATTTAGTACAAGGCTTATTCATCTTGTTTTATGAGAATTCTGCACTTATGTGATATGGCAGACTAAGTCATTTAAACGCATTGATACGTACCGTATATACTCGAGTATAAGCCGAGTTTTTCAGCACAATTTCATCGGCTTATACTCGAGTGAACTCTCCGCCTGTCAATCTCTTCATCAGTGGTCTTCATCCTGCGGACCTCCATATGTTGCAAAACGACAGCCATCGGCTGTCCGGGCATGCTGGGTGTTGTAGTTTTGAAACCTCAGGAGGTCCGCAGGTTGAAGACCACTGTGGCCTTCATCATCATCCAGCCCCCCCCCCCTTTTGTTTTGTACTCACCTCCCCTCGGCGGGAAGTTAGGGTGAGCTGGTCCTATGCTGCAGGGACCGTCCGGTGGGGATGGTTAGTCGTTGCCGGTTGTCCATTTTCACCGGGGGGGCCTCTTCTCCGCGCTTCGGGCCCGGCCCCGGAGTAGTGATGTTGCCTTGACGACGATGCACAGGGATGTTAATGCGCAAAGTCCCTGTGTGTCGTCGTCAAGGCAACGTCACTAGTCTGGGCCCGAAGTGAAGAGGCCCCCCCGGTGAAAATGGACAGCCCGCAACGACTAACCATCCCCACCGGACGGTCCCTGCAGCATAGATGGCCCGGACCAGCTCACCCTAACTTCCCGCTGAGGGGAGGTGAGTACAAAACAAAAGGGGGGGGGGGGATCTGGGGCTGGATGATGACGAAGGCCGCAGTGGTCTTCAACCTGCGGACCTCCAGAGGTTTCAAAACTACAACACCCAGCATGCCCGGGCATGCTGGGAGTTGTAGTTTTGCAACATCTGGAGGTCCGCAGGTTGAAGACCACTGATGAAGGGATTGACAGGCGGGGATGATGACGGGGGTCTGGATGATGACGGGGGTCTGGATGAATACATGGAGGGATGATGTATTTCCCACCCTAGGCTTATAGTCGAGTCAATAACTTTTCCTGGGTTTTGGGGGTAAAATTAGGGGCCTCGGCTTATATTCGGGTCGGCTTATACTCGAGTATATACGGTAATAATAAATGGACGGTGAGAGATAAAGAACAATTCTGGCATTACTGGGACCTGAGACGTGGAGGATTATCAAATATTCTGATATAAATAAATATATAATTACACTTTGTAGGAAACCTCCAAAACATGTGCTTTTATAATTTCTTAAAGGAGATTTTCAGGCTTACAAAAGGTTTTACAGAGGCGTGTGGGAGGAGGGATGCCTGTAAGACAAAAAAACAAACCATACTCACCCACCCTGATCCCCTGCTCTCATAGAAGCAGAACCAGGGGGCTTTGAGGGGATCAGGACAGGTAAATATGGTTTGTCTTTAATGTCAAAATCACTGCCCTACTCCCTACCCTCCACTTCACTGTAAAACCTTTTGCGTGCCATTTAAGGCCATGTTCACATCTACTTCACAGAATCTGTTAAAGGGGTACTCCACTGGAAAAAAAAAAATAATCAACTGGTGCCAGAAAGTTAAACATATTTGTAAATGATTTCTATTAAATAATCTTAATTCTTCTTGTACTTATCAGCTGCTATATGCTCCACAGGAAGTTATTTTCTTTTTAAATTTCCTTTCTGTCTGACCACAGTGTTCTCTGCTGACACCTCTGTCTATGCCAGGAACTGTCCAGAGCAGGAGAGGTTTGCTATGGGGATTTGCTTGTACTCTGGACAGTTCCTAAAATGGACAGAGGTGTCAGCAGAGAGCACTGTGGTCAGGCAGAAAGGAAATTAAAAAAGAAAAGAACTTCCTGTGGAGAATATAGCAGCTGATAAGTACTGGAAGGATTAACCCCTTAAGGACCTGGGGTTTTTCCGTTTTTGCATTTTCGTTTTTGCTCCTTACCTTTAAAAAATCATAACTCTTTCAATTTTGCACCTAAAAATCCATATGATGGCTTATTTTTTGCACCACCAATTCTACATTGTAATGACGTCAGTCATTTTGCCCAAAAATCTATGGTGAAACGGAAAAAAAAATCATTGTGAGACAAAATTGAAAAAAAAACGCAGTTTTGTAACTTTTGGGGGCTTCCGTTTCTATGTAGTACATTTTTCTGTAAAAATGACACCTTATCTTTATTCTGTAGGTCCATACAATTAAAATGATACCCTACTTATATAGGTTTGATTTTGTCGGACTTCTGGAAAAAATCATAACTTTATGCAGGAAAATTAATACGTTTAAAATTGTCATCTTCTGACCCCTATAACTTTTTTATTTTTCCGTGTATGGGGCGGTATGAGGGCTAATTTTTTGCGCTGTGATCTGAAGTTTTTAACGGTACCATTTTTGCATTGATAGGACTTATTGATCGCTTTTTATTAATTTTTTCATTATATAAAAAGTGACTTTGGAATTTTTTTGCGCGTACGCCATTGACCGTGCGGTTTAATTAACGATTTATTTTTATAATTCGGACATTTCCGCACGCGGCGATACCATATATGTTTATTTTTATTTATACTGTGTTTTTTTTATGGGAAAAGGGGGGTTAATCAAACTTTTAATAGGGGAGGTGTTAAATGATCTTTATTCACTTATTTTTTTTTGCAGTGTTATTGCTCCCATAGTGACCTATAACACTGCACACACTGATCTTTTACATTGATTACTGGTTTCTCATAGGAAACCAGTGATCGATGATTCTGCCGCATGACTGCTTATGCCTGGATCTCAGGTACTGAACAGTCATTCGGCGATCGGACAGCGAGGAGGCAGGTAGGGACCCTCCTGCTGTCCTGCAAGCTGTTCGGGATGCCGCGATTTCGCCGAGGCTATCCCGAATAGCCCACTGAGCTAACCGGCATGGTTTCACTTTCCCTTTAGACACGGCGTTCAACTTTGAACGCCGCGTCTAAAGGGTTAATAGCGCGCGGCACCGCGATCAATGCCGCGTGCTATTAGCCGTGGCCCCGCATTATAGTTCGAGAGCGGACACATGACGTTCCAGTACGTCTTGTGTCCTTAAGGGGTTAAGATTTTTTAATAGAAGTAATTTACAAATCTGTTTAACTTAATGGCACCAGTTGATTTAAAACAAAATGTTTTCCAGTGGAGTACCAGTTTAAAGGCAAAAAAAATGGGATGACACCAATGGTCCCAACAGATCCCTTTGACTTCAATTGAGTCTGTCTGGTGTCCATTTATTTTAGCAGGATTTAAGCTTTTTTTTTTTTTTCTGTTCAAGTCCTGCAGTTTAAATGGATTCTTTGACGGATCTGCCCGAACCTAGCTGCAATATTAATATTGATGGCATGTTGCGTGTTTTGATCCCGAAACTGAAGAAGCCGCAGTGCTACTTTAGAAGTCTTGTTGCCGTTCCCTATACAGAAGATATCCGGGAGCAAGGAAAAGTTTGTGCAAGGAAAAGTTTTAAGGGGGATTCATCACTCTGACCCCTTTACTGTCAAAGATCATATATATATATTTTTTATTTTATTTTTTTATTTATATATATATATATATATATATATATATATATATATATAGGTGTGTGTGTGTGTGTGTGTGTGTGTAGACTGTGGGCCCCACTGGGAACATTTATGTGCAACTTTGCCTAAAATCTTAGTATTTCTGTCAGATAAAGTTTGTGTGCCAAGGAAAGTACTTTTATCTTCTCAAGTTTACTTTCTTCTCCAGCCATTTTATAAAGAAATGAAATAAACGGATGTAACATAACTGTAAATAACAGTAGTTTGTATCTTTTCCATTGAGATTGATGGTGTAATAGAAGTATTAGTGTTGGAAAGGCTTCTCTATAAGTAAAGGAATGATCCCAGCTAAGTAAATGGCTATAAATCATACCTAAGTGGCCTTGACGTGTTATTGCTGCATGCAGATTCAGGTCTACACACCATGGTATTGTTTAATTTTGCTTCATAGCTACTGTCAAACCTAAACATTTCTCATCTCAAGAGTGCGCAGAGTCTGTGATGCAAAAAGGACCTTGATATGGGGTAGTGTTCCAGGGTCTACTATATATATGTCATGGAAAATTGCCGTGGCCTTGCATATAGTAAGTGACATGCAACTAATACATACATAGTTGCTGACAGTTATACAGTGCACAGTGTATGCCATGATGCTTATACCTTCATAGGGGAGCCGTCCCTAATACAATTTCCTATAGATAAGAGCATGTGTAATATACCCAATCAGGCAACAACTAACAGGGGCACTCCACCAACTTAAGACCCCTTCAATATCTGTTGGCTGAAAGGTTATTAGGCCTACTTCTTAGTTTCAGCCATAGTCAATAATGCCCAGTAGAGATGAGCGAACTTACAGTAAATTCGATTCGTCACGAATTTCTCGGCTCGGCAGTTGATAACTTTTCCTGCATAAATTAGTTCAGCTTTCTGGTGCTCCGGTGGGCTGGAAAAGGTGGATATAGTCCTAAGAAAGAGTCTCCTAGGACTGTATCCACCTTTTCCAGCCCACGGGAGCACCTGAAAGCTGAACTAATTTATGCAGGAAAAGTCAGCAACCGCCGAGCCGAGAAGTTCGTGACGAATCGAATTTACTGTAAGTTCGCTCATCTCTAATGCCCAGTGTTCATATGTTCTAAATTGAAAGAGCGGAGGTAAGCCACTGCCAGATGACGTATCTCCCAAGGATAAAATAATTGGGTGGTTGAAAGCCAAGTAGACTTCTAAACACTCCTGTTCAGCTGACAGCCGCTTCTCCCTTTCACCCCAATGAATGAATAGGATGCAGTGAGCGGCATATGGTTTGAAGGAAATCATGCCATAGTTTATTGTATATCCTCAGTGATTTTCCTTTTTGTAATAAGTAAGCCCTAGGTGGTGCACAAAACATACTCCGTCATAGTTTTTGGCATCTAGGGAGGGAAGCTGTTTTTTTTTTGTGCTACTTTATAATATCTTTACTTTATGATATCTACTTTATAATATCTACTTTATAATATGCCTTGAAGCATTAAAAATGTCATTTATTTAACTTGTTGTTTAAAGGAATATTTCCATTTAAAGAAATAATAGAAAATTGTTATCAATATAATATGATAGGAGTCTGATTATGTCCTGTTCAGGGGATGTGTACTAAAACGTATGACTTACCAATAATATACCCGCATTTATACCGGTGGGAAAACTTCTTGATGGAATTCATATTAAAGGTTTATACATTAAATAAAGTGGACTTTAAGGCCTGTTCCAGAAATCTTTGGAATGGCAGCATATTGTAATGCACAGTCCTCAAGCCCCACCAGGATTTGAATTTTTTCCTGTTCTATTTCATTAAAGGGGTACTCCGGTGGAAAACACATTTTTTTAAATCAACTGGTGCCAGAAAGTTAAACAGATTTGCAAATTTCTTCTATTTAAAAATCTTAATCCTTCCAGTACTTATCAGATGCTGTATGCTACAGAGAAAGTTGTATTTCTTTTTAGAATTCTTTTCAGTCTGACCACAGTGCTCTCTGCTAACATCTCTGTCCATGTCAGGAACTGTCCAGAGTAGGAGCAAATCCTGCTCTGGACAGTTCCAGATACGGACAGAAGTGTCAACAGAGAGCTCTGTGGTCAGACTGAAAAGAACTCCAGAAAGAACTACAACATCTTGTGGAGCATACAGCAGCTGAAGTACTGGAAGGATTAAGATTTTTGAATAGAAGTAACATAGTAGTAACATAGTTCATAAGGTTGAAAAAAGACCAGAGTCCATCAAGTTCAACCTATACCCCTAATAAGTCCCTACTGAGTTGAGTTGATCCAGAGGAAGGCAAAAAATTAGCAAATCTGTTTAACTTTCTGGCACCAGTTGATTTTTAAAAACAAAGTTTTTTCCAGTGGCGTACCCCTTTAAAGTAACTGAAAAAATTGCAGAATGTTGGTGGGCCTTTAGGACTGGGTTGGTGACCACTGTCGTAATGAATCTCCAGTGAGATGTACGTTTATTGATAACTTCTAGACCTGAGATTCTGCTGTAAACAGGACACGGGGGGAGCTACAACTGGAGGCACACTATAGGGTCAGGTCACCGGTGGATCCGCAGTGTATTATACGCTGTGTGACCCTACCCTTAAAGTGAGAAATGATCTATGTTAGCTATAAATACATTTTGTGCACTTTCTAGCAGTGATCTTCTGTACAGTGCATGAATTTTGCGTGTGCACTTCCCTTGAATTCCATCGGTTAAGCCCCCCAGTCTCTCTGTATACATTTCTTTACATCAACAGGGCATAAAAATGACTGCGCTGTTTTTACAATCCTAGTTTCCATTGGCATGTTAAGTGAGCGTGTGCATAACAGGACATGAATGTTACAACTGGCATTTACAATAATTCGTAACTTGCAACACTAGGATTAACATGTGTTTGTTTCTTTAGAGACAGCCATTTTGTGAAAAACAGATCATTTATTTGACCACTTGGAAGTTCTTCACATGTGAATGGAATTCTTATTTACAAAACCCATTTTCAAATACCTTATAGGGGTATTTTAATAAATAATTTTATCCTCTATCCAGAGGACTGCTGAACCCTCCATGATTTCTGGAATGGTGCCCTGAGGCCCTTTGTTTTGAATGAAGTGGCGGGTTGGCCATTTATTGTCTATGGAGACGCTGAGTATGGCGCTTGGCTATCTCCAGCGGCTCTATAGACGTTCAGTGGAGTGGGTCACACATGCCAACCCGCTGCTTCATTCACATCAAATGTATGGTCACCTTTTAGAAGATTGTGATCTCACAATCCTGTGAATGGAGGATAACATAATTTAGCAATTAATTTTGCGCAGTACCCCCTTCTTATTAAATTTTAAAGCATAACTCTGATCACACCTCAACAGCAGGATATCTGTTTAACTCTCCCACCAATAGCCCACAGAAAACTTTTGATCGGTCAGGGTCTCAGTACCGAGACCCCCCCCCCCCTCCCCCCAGTCATTAGAACAATTGGGGAGAAACAAGCAGTGGTACACTCCACTCCCTGGATCACAGCAATCTCCATCTTGCTTCACTAGATGACCCTATAGACTTATAATGCGGCCATCCTGTAAAACAGAACAGAGAGCTGTGAGCTGGAGAGTGAAGCACGCTACCATGCGTTTCTCCCCACTTATTCTGCTGATGGGTTGGGGGTCTCGGCACCCATCAAATATTCTACTACTAGTATTTTTTGGTGTTAGGGTTCAGGTGTGACTGCTACTTCTACCCCCCCCATAGCTACACCCCATTAATTGCTAACATCACGTGCAATACATAGTTTTGTAGTACACTTAGACAACCATTGTATTTATTACAGTCTTTTTTTGCCATATTTACCTGTACTCTTATACCCTATAAATCAATAATACATTCCTTTACCTAAGTAAATAGGCAGAAAATCATAAAATCCATAAAACCTAGCCATGTGTACCGCAGTTATTTCTACGACATGAGAAATGATCCCTTCTTTCTCTCCTGGATATTAACTTCACATTCCAAGACAATTTCATGCATTAACTCTTCACAGCTGTCATCTAGTTAAACTGAGTGACGGAACAAACTATGCTAAGATGTAAAACGTGTCAGATGAGACTTTTCTTATCCCCGGGCAAATTAGACGTAATGGATTATGTAGAGTCTCCCGGTATTACGAATCCGTATTATGTGTTTATACGATTTGGTGCATGTTTATTGTTACTTTATATAGTAACTCCCACTCTGTCCATTGTGTGGCCTCAAGTCACATAGGTTCATTTATATATATTAAAGATATTTTTTTTTGAAAATATCTTTTAAAGCTGGATTTATTTTCAATACAATTGTTTTATCACTAATGATGCTTATATGACATCTGTTAGTAGATCACTATGGTTTCTGCAAGCAAGCAATACATGCATTATTGGTAATCTTCGGAAAGAAAGAGATAGTCGTCACTCACCACATCTTCTTTATTCTCACATACTCACTTAATAGCAATTAAACATGGGGGAGGAACAAACTGGGGATACATTAAAAGGCAAATGCAGCGGTTTTGCACTACCTAGTGCATCTTCAGGCCTAGATAGTGCGAACCGCTGATATGTGGTGAGTGCCAAATATTTCTTACTGAAGATTGTACTATTTCACTGATTGTGTCAGAGCACCACGAATCATCCCTGGTTTTAGTACCTATCCTTATATTGCTGTTGTTCACTATGAACGTTATGGAGTAGCGGCAGCGCCGATCCGCGTCTATTTCTTTTGTTGACATGCATTATTGGTCAATCTCTTTCCTTCCTCCCTTGCTCATCTCACCTCAGTAACTTGGGCTCAAATGCAAGATTTGTATCAGGGCTCCCATCTACCATATGCCTTTTACAATACTGGTGTCTTCATCTTACTTGAAATAACACTACCAAGGTAGGAAGCAGCATAATGAAGCATAATAAATAATAAAGCAGCTCTTAAAGGACAAGTATAATGTAAAAAAATGTATCCCCTATCCGAATCATAGGGGATACGTTTTAGATCGCGGAGCACTGGGGCCCGACGCAATCTCCTGTTTAGAGCCCTGGCTCTCCTATACAGAGGTACGTCATGACCCCCACCCGAAGCGGGGGCCACCACGCCCCCTCTATATATTTGTATGAGAGAGACCAGGATTGCCGAACAGCTCTCCCATAGAACTATATGGAGGGGCGTGCTGGCCCCCGCTTCGGGAGGGGGTTGTGATGCGCCGCTGAATAGCAGAGCCGGGAAACAAGAGATTGCTGGGGGCCCCAGCGCTCAGACTTTCGGATAGGGGATACGTTTTTTTACATGATACTTGTCCTTTAAGATGGCAGTACACATGAAATGATCGTTGGCTGAACTCTTATGTATTTGGTGACCTCAAGATTCCTCATCAACAGATGATGTTAGGGTTATAAGCTAGAAGTTGCATAGCAGCAGGGAATATATATAATATCACATGGAAAGGGAAAGAATTAACCTGTAAGGCCAACTGGCCCAATAGAGACCCAACTCTTCCTAGCAGGAGTTTTCAAAACCTTACCTTATATTAAAACTACAGTGTGTATTGGTCAACAGCAAAAATGTGATAAGAAACCAGCTGGGCAGTAGCAGTTCTTAGGGGGACCAGGTCATAAAATGAACAGTCTTCTGTGTTGTGTCCTAATTCCCTGAATAAGGACATTTTTTGGTGAAACATGTTGGAGGATGTTAATTTGGATGCTGTAAATAATAAACCTTAAATTTATCAGTAGCGAATAACATAGGTGGTTGGAATTTAAATATCACTAATAATCAATAAGTATGTGACTTGCACTAATAATATATCAATGTCATGAAGCCACTGCCCGGTTGGTTTTTAATCACATTTTTGTTCTTGATTTATACACATTGTAAGTTTAGTGTAAGTTTTAGAATACACCTACTAGAAAGGGCTGGATCTCTATAGGACAATGATGGGGGAGGCAAGGATTTTGAGGGAGACAAGGCAGATGACTTTTAACATGGCCCATCCTTTTGTTCTCAAAAAGCAGCTTTCAGGTGTCTGGCAGCTGTTTAACCCTCTTTTTCTTTGAAAACACATACATATTCAGCCAAATCACCTATAAATGTGTGCGGAGAGTTTAGGAAAGATAACTATCTGCACAGCAAGCGTTCAGTAGACAGCTAAGAGTAAGGCCAGCTGTAGGAAGGGGAGCTCCTTAGGGAAGGAAATAGAAGACTATTAGGCAGTATTAGGAAGCTAGGAGTATCACTCTTTGTGCTCTATTATTGTCAACCTATGCATGCCTTGACTACAGGTAGGCATATATCTAATTATGCAGAAAGCTAGACAAAACAGCCTCACGAACGATCATGAAAATCACAAAACACCACAGTCGGTTTACTGCAGTACCTTAAATGTCAATGTCCATCCATGTATGGCCGTTTCTGCCACCTCTTACCCTTCATACTGATTGATAGAGAAACCAGTTGGAATCCCACCAATCATATGCTGAGTAGCTATCCTATGTAACGGTCCCAATACACATTCAATTAAAGTGGATCATTGTAACCAAAACTGTCATTCATCGTGTCATATTTAACAACATATAATCGTTTTTTTGGCAGACCGATGGCAGACTGTTATTGTCTGCAGAGAGTCTACTGTGTCTGAAATTTTTTTCTGCGATAGTTGGAAGAAAGATCTTTTAGTTCACGAACAATCCTATGGAATAGAATATTCTCAGTTGGTTCCCAGAAAGATCTTTCATCCTTAAACCGATGTCATTGATCACATATGATAAAAGAGAAAGTAGAGGGACCGCACCTCGTGTATTACCCAAGACACAGGGTGGACTGAGGGTTAGGGCAGGCACCAGCCTTATGGTTGGCCGCTCACCTTGTAGTGGATAAATTGCGCTTATCGCCCCTAGATAAGGGTACAGTCAGAAGCTTGGTCGGAATGAACTGCAAAGCCTATTGGGTCACAGGAATGGGGAACCCACTCCTGTTCAGTGAAGTAGATATGAAGAGCAAAATTCGACCCATACGTCAGGCGCTTTTCCAATTTCCAAGGTAAAATAAATGTAGCCAAAGCAATATGGCGGTTAAAGTGCCAGAAGGCACTATATTTATTTGAGTAAGAACCAATGACGGTGGAACCTCCGAAACGCATCATTGGTTCTTACTCAAATAAATATAATGCCTGCTGGCACTTTAACCGCCATATTGATTTGGCTACATTTATTTTACCTTGGAAATTGGAACAGCGCCTGACGTATGGGTCAAATTTTGCTCTTCATATCTACTTCATTGATCACATATGACCAGTTTGAACAACTCTAAGGGCCAATATGGACTAAATTGTGTATGGCTTTGTCTGCAAATTGATCGTTCCCCAGATGATCATTCGCTCATTTGTAGTCCAACCATTAACCCCATTTTTTACAGTGTATGGCCACCTTACTACCATAGTGCTAAGTATGGTTCTATGCTTTTGATCCCTTATAAAATCTGCCCTCCCATACCTCTTTTTGCATGGAAACACTCTTGGAATGCAGTCTAATTTCTGCTCTATATGCTATGCTTTAGACATATTTAATGATTACATTTATGCCATAACGATGTCTTATTTGTCTTATTATTATGTCCATGAGATGTTCCCCATATACAACATATACCCAGCAAGGGCTTATGCTTCATGAGCATGAGGTATAAATTACAGTTATTATCTTTTCTACAAGGATCAGATTCTGTCATCTGTGAAGGAATAATTGGAGTAATGAGGAGAACGTACAGAGGTATTAAATGTTAATCTAATTGTCTGGCACTACTCAACCTGCTTTCTTAAAGGAGTATTAGTCATGGTGCACTGACGGAGCTTGGGAATATCCGGCTATATGGTATAACCATGGCACATATATAATAGGGGCAGAAGTGATTTATCAACTAGTCGTTGGTTGTGATACTACAACTCCTAGCATGCCCATAGAGCAGGGCTCAAGTCCTGCAGGAAGGTGTACTCTACCCTAGACATCTTATCCCCTATCCAAAGGGGATAGGGGATAAGATGTCAGATCACGGGAGTCCTGCTGCTGGGGAACCCTGCGTTCTCAGCTGCGGCACCCCAGACATCCGGTGCATGGAGCGAACATCGCTTCATGCCGGATGACTGGTGATGTGGGGTAGAGGCTCGTGACATCACAGTAATGCCCCCTCATGTAGAGGCCCTGGGCACCATGCCCCCTCCTATAGACTTGCTTTGAAGGGCTGTGAGCGTGACGTCACGAGCCTCCGGTGCTGCACCCAACACTCTAAACGAACGCCGGGTGCAGCAGGGAGAATGCGGG